>NC_134353.1:340921561-341231089 GCF_048569485.1 Anomaloglossus baeobatrachus | reverse complement strand
TCATTTTTTTTTTAACTATTTTTTAAATAGAAAAAAATAATGGGCTTCTTTGTATTTTGATTGCCAACCAAGGTAACGGCAAGCAGATGGGGGTGGCAACCCGTAGCTGTCTGCTTTATCTGCGCTGAGAATCAAAAATACCGCGGAGCGCTACGTCATTTTTTTTAAAGATTTATTCTTACAGCACTGTAATGTCCAGCAATCAAAATACAGGGAAGCCCATTTTGTTTTTAGTTATTTAAATAAATAATTAAAAAAAATATATATGGGCTCCCGCTGCATTTTTTGTATTGCTAGCTAAGGGTAAGCTACTGGCTGCTAACCCCCACTGCTTGGTGTTACCTTCACTGGCAATGGAAAATCCAGGGAAGCATTTTTTATTTTTTTTGCCAAAAAACTACAAACAAAGGACGTGAGCTTCGCCATATTTTTGTATGCTAGCCAGGTATAGCAGGCAGGTGCTGGAAGAGTTGGATACAGCGCCAGAAGATGGCACTTCTATGAAAGTGCCATTTTCTGAGGCGGCTGCAGACTGCAATTCGCAGCAGTGGGGCCCAGAAAACTCAGGCCAACCTGTGTTGCGGATTCCAATCCCCAGCTGCCTAGTTGTACCTGGCTGGACACAAAAATGGGGCGAAGCCTACGTCATTTGTTTTCTAATTATTTCATGAAATCCATGAAATAATAAAAAAAGGGCTTCCCTTTATTTTTGGTTCCCAGCCGGGTACAAATAGGCAACTGGGGGTTGAGGGCAGCCGTACCTGCCTGCTGTACCTGGCTAGCATACAAAAATATGGCGAAGCCAACATAATTTTTTCAGGGGGCAAAAAACTTCTGCATACAGTCCTGGATGGAGTATGCTGACTCTTGTAGTTCTCCAGCTGATGTCTGTCTGTATGGAGAAGAGCAGACAGCAGCTGCAGAACTACAAGGCTCAGCATACTCCATCCAGGATTGTATGCAGAAGTTTTTTGCTCACCAAAAAAATGACGTGGGCTTTGCCATATTTTTGTATGCTAGCCAGGTACAGCAGGCAGCCACGGGCTGCCTCCAACCCCCAGTTGCCTATTTGTACCCGGCTGGGAACAAAAAATATAGGGAAGCCCGTTTTTTTTAATTATTTCACTTGTTTCATGAAATAATTAAAAAACAAATGACGTGGGCTTCGCCCCATTTTTGTGTTCAGCCAGGTACAACTAGGCAGCTGGGGATTGGAATCCGCAGCACAGGTTAGCCCGAGGTTTCTGGGCGCCTCTGCTGCGAATTGCAGTCCGCAGCCGCCCCAGAAAATTGCGGTTTCATAGAAGCGCCATCATCTGGCGCTGTATCCAACTCTTCCAACAGCCCTGAAGCCGGGTGGTTTGTTGGGTAATAATGAGTTAATACTAGCTTTGTTTTACTAGCTAGTATTAAGCCAGAGATTCTTAATGTCAGGCACGTTTGACCTGGCCATTAAGAATCTCCAATAAAGGGTTAAAAAAAGACCCTACACAGAAAAAAAATACTTTAATAGAAATAAGTGCACAGACACATTAGAGACTCCATCTTTATTACCCCCTGTCAGCCCTCCATGATCCATGGTCTTCTGTCTTTCTCGTTCAACAAATGCAGCTCTGCTCCATCACTGCTGCATGGGGGAAGACGCTGCTTCCCGTGCAGAAATCACTCTGTGAAGGCTGCACGGGAAGCAGCGTGCAGCCTTCACTCCGTGAGAGATCAGTGCTGCTGGCTGTTAGCGGTAACAGCGGTAACGCTGACAGACGCGTTACCATAGCAACGGTGCTCCGATCATGTAATTCCCGGAGCCGCGGTTAGCGGTGACGTCACCGCTAACTGCGTTGCTATGGCAACGGTGATCTCCGTTAATGACTGGCTGTGTCAGCCGGTCCCTAACGGAACGGGGAGTTGACCGTGTGCTAGAGCATGTCGCCGGTACACGGCGATACACAAATGTGCACCGTGTACCGGAGAGTGCAATTCAGGACCTAGGACAGGACATGACATCAAAGCCATGTGACCAGTCTGTAGCCAATGAGATAATAGCCACGTGACTGGTCACATTGCTATTTTGACGTCACGATAGGTCCTGCATCACTGCTGGCAGTGCTGGTCACCGGGAGGATTCAGCGATCATCGGATGGAATAGCGGCAGGAGAAAGAGTGCAGGAGGGATCGCGGGGACCGGTAAGTGTTATGGCAATGTTTATTAACTGTATGTGTACATTTATAATGCGTTTTTTTGTGTTTGTGATTGCCTCCCATTATTTCCTATTGGTTCGAGTTCGGTTCGTCGAACGTTCCTTGAACTGAACTCGAACGAGACCTCCGTTCGACGAACCGAACTCGAGCCGAACCACAGCCGGTTCGCTCATCTCTAGTCATGATCACGAGTATCCTACTACATAGTTACATAGGTTGAAAAAAGACCTAGGTTTAACAAGTTTAAAGGTCCAGTCACACTAAGCAACTTACCAGCGATCCCAACAACGATAGGGATCGCTGGTAAGTTGCTAGGAGGTTGCTGGTGAGATGTCACACTGCGACGCTCCAGCGATCCCACCAGCAACCTGACCTGGCAGGGATCGCTGGAGCGTGGCTACACAAGTTGCTGGTGAGCTCACCAGCAACCAGTGACAAGCCCCCAGCGCCGCGTGGAAGATGCTGCGCTTGGTAACTAAGGTAAATATCGGGTAACCAACCCGATATTTACCTTGGTTACCACCGCACGGAGTTACACGTGCAGAGAGCAGGGAGCAGCGCACACTGAGCGCTGGCTCCTTGCTCTCCTAGTTACAGCACACATCAGGTTAATTACAGGATGTGTGCTGCAGCTAAATGTGCACAGAGCAGGGAGCAGCGCACAATGCTTAGCGCTGGCTCCCTGCTCTCCTAGTTACAACACACATCGGGTTAATTACCCGATGTGTGCTGCTGCTACATGTGCACAGAGCAGGGAGCAGCGCACACTGCTTAGCGCTGGCTCCCTGCTCTCCTAGTTACAGCACACATGGGGTTAATTTCCCGATGTGTGCTGTAGCTACATGAGCAGGGAGCAGCGCACACTGCTTAGCGCTGGCTCCTTGCTCTCCTAGTTACAGCACACATGGGGTTAATTAACCCGATGTGTGCTGCAGCTAAATGTGCACAGAGCAGGGAGCAGCGCACACTGCTTAGCGCTGGCTCCCTGCTCTCCTAGTTACAGCACACATGGGGTTAATTAACCCGATGTGTGCTGCAGCTAAATGTGCACAGAGCAGGGAGCAGCGCACACTGCTTAGCGCTGGCTCCTTGCTCTCCTAGTTACAGCACACATGGGGTTAATTTCCCGATGTGTGCTGTAGCTACATGTGCACACAGCAGGAGCCGGCACTGACAGTGAGAGCGGCGGAGGCTGGTATCAAAGGTAAATATCGGGTAACCAAGGACAGGGCTTCTTGGTTACCCGATGTTTACATTGGTTACCAGCCTCCGCAGAAGCCGGCTCCTGCTGCCTGCACATTTAGTTGTTGCTGTCTCGCTGTCACACACAGCGATCTGTGCTTCACAGCAGGACAGCAACAACTAAAAAATGGCCCAGGACATTCAGCAACAACCAACGACCTCACAGCAGGGGCCAGGTTGTTGCTGGATGTCACACACAGCAACATCGCTAGCAACGTCACAAAAGTTGTTCGTTAGCAGCGATGTTGCTAGCGATGTTGCTTAGTGTGCCGGGGCCTTTACTTTCCTCCACCAACTACACATTTTTGTCACTAAATTATTGGTAACTGACGGTGTTATGTGTACTGACGAAATCATCCAGCCCTTTTTTAAAGGGAATCTGTTACCACATTTGATCTATCTAACCTATTAATATGAGCCTACAAGTAATAGAATGCTGAAAATTGTCATACCTGTATGTGTCATATCAGATGCCTTGTTGTGGATAAATCATCTTTCATCACTTTATATCAATAAGCTGTTCCAAGCTGTGGAGCGGGTGCTGCCTGGAAGATAACTCTGCCTCCAGAAATTATTTTAAATAAAAGGGGCGTTACCAGTATGAGGCAACTGGCAACTGACAAAGAACAGGAGAAATCAAAGGGAACTTCTTGCAAGCACATTTTTTGCAGTTCCCTTGGCTCTGCTTTATTGCAACAATATTCCAACCCTGTCTGCCTGTGAGATAGAGGTTGAAGCTGAGAGGAACCTGCAGAAGTGTCAGTTATAATCACTGACACTAACACTTCTCTTTAGTGAGAGCAAAAAGTGGCCATTATACATCACACTGGTAATGCCCTTTTTATTTAAAATAATTCTGGAGGTGGAATTATCTTTTTAGGCAGCATCCATCCCATAACCCGGAAGAGCTCATTTGCATAAAGTGATCAAAGGCAATTTATCCACAACAAGACATCTGATACGAGGCAGATAGGTATAACTTTTTTCAGCATTCTATAACCTGTATGCCCTTATTAATAGTTTAGATAGCTCAGATGTGGTGACAGATTCCCTTTAACCCCGTCAGCCCCCGGGCACTTTCCGTTTTTGCGTTTTTGTTTTTTGCTCCTTTTCTTCCGAGAGCCGTAACTTTTTTATTATTCTGTCAATCTTGCCATATGAGGGCTTGTTTTTTGCGGGACAAGTTGTACTTTTAAATGAAACCATAGGTTTTACCATATATTGTACTGGAAAACAGCAAAAAAATTCCAAGTGTGGAAAAACTGCAAAACAAAGTGTGATCGCACAATAGTTTTTGGGATGTTTTATTCACCGTGTTCACTATATGATAAAACTGATGTATCTATGTGATGCTTCAGGTCGGTGCGAGTTTGAGCACTCCGCCCTACAAACCAGGCTGTGTTCATAATCCTTATACCAGGAGTCCTAGCTGCCCAGACAGGGAGGTTAGTCCAGATAGTGGCATTTCAAGTTAGATTTTTAGTCTAGCTGCCCAGACATGGATGGTTTTAACCTAGATAGTGGCATTTTAGTTAGGGACCCGGAATATTGAGATTTACCTTGCCGTTTGGTTTCCGGGCTTACATGCATTGGCCAATTCATAAACTAAAAATCTCATTTTTTCATATAGCAGTAATGCAGTACCAGAGTTCACTTATACATTGATGGCATTTAGTGTGCGGCTGTATCCATTTTGTATTTGCTAGGTTTTTTCAGCTGGCACCTATACACACTTGTAGGATGTGCGGGTCAGTCTTTTGAAATATTTGCGGTGCGAGTTTGTAGACACCAAACATGTATAGGTTTACTTGTATCTAAGGGGTTAAAAAAAATTCACAAGTTTGTCCAATAAAAGTGGCGCACGTTTTGCGCCATTTTCCGAAACACGTAGCGTTCTTATTTTTTGTTATCTATGGCTCAGTGATGGCTTATTTTATGCGTCTCGAGCTGACGTTTATAATGGTCCCATTTTTGCGCAGATGCTACGTCTGTTATTAAATTTTGCGTAAAACTTGCGACGACCAAAAAACGTAATTTTGGCGTTTGGAATTTTTTTGCCACTACGCCGTTTACAAATCAGATTAATTGATTTTATATTTTGATAGATCGGGCATTTCTGAACGCGGCGATACCAAATGTGTATATTTATTTATTTTTTAACCCTTTAATTTTCAATGGGGGGAAAGGGGGGTGATTTGAACTTTTAAGTTTTTTGGTTTTTTTTTTTAATTTTTAAAACTTTTTTTTTTACTTGTTTTTTTTATTTTACTAGTCCCCCTAGGGGGCTATAGCGATCAACAATCCGATCGCTCTTATCTATCTGCTGATCACAGTTATACAGCTGTAAACAGCAGAATCAGTCACTTTGGTTTTCCCTCTGCTCTCGGCCGAGGGAAAACAAAAGTGAAACATCATAGCAGCAGGCGTCATCACATGACCCTGAGCTACGATGGCAACCACCGATAGTCACGTGATAACACACGTGACTTCCGGTGGGGGCGGCGGTAAGTAAAAAACATGGCCGCGCGCATTGAAATCTTGCCAGACTTTAGCAGCAAGATTTAAGGGATTAATGGCCGCGGGTGGAAGCGATTCCACCCGCGGCTAGCAGGCACACATGTCAGCTGTTGAAAACAGCTGATATGTGTGCCGATCCACGCCGCCTGCCCGCGGCAGGGGGCGGGGCTTAACGGGATACGATCCTGGACGGATAAATCCGTCCAAGGTCGTGAAGAGGTTAAAAGCTGTTAGTATCTGACTTTACTACCTCTTGCGATAGGGCATTCCACAGTCTATCCGCTCTAACTGTAAAGAACCTTCTCCTATTTAGGTGCTGGAATCCCCTTTCTTCTACCCATTATGAGTGCCCCATGGTCCTTAGTATTGGCTTTAGAAGCATTAAGTCATGTGCCAATCATTTGTATTGACTACACATGTAGTTTTATAATATATGTATATATATATATATATATATATATATATATATATATATATATATATATATATGAGATCATTACTGAGACGTCTTTTTTTCTAAGCTAAATAAATCCAACCTTTCCAACCTCTCATCATATGGAAGGCCTTCCATCCCTTTAATAATCTAGCTGCACACTTTTGAACTGATTCTAGCTTCTCAATATCCTTTTTAAAATGTGAAACACAAATCTGGATCCCATATTCCACATGTGGCATTACAAGTGGTTTATAGAATGGTAACAATGCGCTAGTCTCACGGGATCTAATCTCTCATTTTATACACCCTAAAATCTTGTTTGCTTTTGCAGATGCTGCTTTACATTGTACTGATGCTCAGCTTACTTGTAACCAGAATACCCAACTCTCTCTCCTGTTCTGTAGTCCCGAGTTTACTTCCATTTAATGTATATGCAGCAACAGGATTACTCCATCCTAGGTGCATTACTCTACATTTATCAACATGAAATCTCATTTGCAAGTGTTTGCACATTCAGACATCTTAATGTGTTGCAATATTGTACTGTCAGGATCAGTTTGTAATATCCTACATAGTTTGGTGTCGTCAAAAAAACATACAAAACCAAAGATAAAATGGATGACTTGTATATAAGGTAAAATTAAAAAGAGAAAAAAGCCTCTTCCTTCCTTTAATAGCCGGGCGACTTCTCACCCTATTTCCTCGTCGCCTATGACTACAGTATATGACATAATTGTTAGGTAGTGGTACTCCTAGACTCTTAAAGACTATGCACTAAGTGCAAGGGCTGCAAAAAATTAGGAGGGACTGCAATGCACCCGCCAAGATACATAGAAGAGGGCCTCAGAAAACATTGTTTCCTAAAGCTTAACATGGACAAAACAGAGTTCATTGTCTTTCCTCCTCCTCACTCATCTCCTCCAACAAGCCTTTCCACCAAACTTGATGGTTGCTCACTCTCCCCAGTCTCACAAGCTCGTTGCCTTGGAGTAACCCTCGACTCTGCTCTATCCTTCAAGCCACACATCCAAGCCCTCTTCACCTCATGCAGACTACAACTCAAAATATCTCCCGGATCCGTGCTTTCCTTAACCAAGAATCAGCAAAAACATTAGTGCATGCCCTCATCATCTCCTGCCTCGATTACTGCAACCTCCTGCTCTTTGGCCTCCCTTCCAACACTCTTACACCCCTCCAATCTATTCTAAACTTTGCGGCCCAGTTAATCCACCTCTCCCCTCGCTATTCCCCAGCCTCACCACTCTGCCAATACCTTCACTGGCTTCCCATCGCCCAACGACTCCAGTTCAAAACATTAACCATGACATACAAAGCCATCCACAACCTGTCTCCTCCTTACATCTGTGACCTAGTATCCCGGTACCTACCTGCATGAAACCTCAGATCCTCACAAGATCTCCTTCTCTACTCCTCTCTTATCTCCTCTTCCCACAATCGCGTACAAGATTTCTCCCGTGCCTCCCCCATATTTTGGAACGCTCTACCTCAGCATATCAGACTCTCCCCTACCGTGGAAAGCTTCAAGAGGAACCTCAAGACCCATCTCTTCCAACAAGCCTACAACCTACAATAACCCTCAGTCCAGTACACCACTGCGCAACCAGCTCTGTCCTCAGCTATTGTACCATCACACATTCCCTGTAGACTGTGAGCCATTGCGGGCAGGGTCTTCACTCCTCCGATACCAGTCTGTTTTGTACTGTTAATGATTGTTGTATGTATACCCTCTTTCACTTGTAAAGCACCATGAAATAAATAGCGCTATAATAATAAATAATAATAATATTTTTAAGGAGTGAGACTTCTAGACTGGTAAAGCCTATACTCTAAGTGCAAGGGCTGAAAAACATTTACACCGGGGGGTGTAGATCTATATATGGCAGTGAATGGTAGCAGTAGGTCTCATAGACATCTTGTAAAATTTCTGAAGGAGTGCATCATACATAACCGTGGTAAAATAAAGAGCGAGAGTCGTATTATAATCCTCTAAAAATTGAGTAAGGGCAGCTTGTTTACACTCTTAAAATTTGGAGTAAGGGCCGCCTGATGACCCTCTAAAAATTTGGAGCAATAGCCACCTGTTTACCCTCTATAATTTGGAGCAACAGACAACTGTTTTCCCTCAAAATATTTTGAGTGGGGGCTGCCTTAAGACCATCTTTAAATTTGGAACAAGGGCCGCCTGATGACCCTCTATAAATCTGGAATGAGGGCTGCCTATTTACCCTCTTAAAATTTGAAGTGAGGGCTGCCCAATTGCCCTCTAAACATTTGGAGTGACAGCCACTTGTTTACCCTCTAAAAATGTTGTGAATGCCACATGATGACCCTCTTAAAATTTGGAGCGAGGGTACTGAATGACCCTCTATAAATTCGTAGCAAGTGTTGGCTGTTTTCCCTCTTAAAAATTGGAGCAAGGGCCACCTAATGACTCATAAAAATTTGGAGCAATAGCCGCCTAATGAAGCTCTTGAAATTTGGAGCAAGAGTCACCTGATGACTCTCTAAAAAATTGAGTAAAGACTGCCTGTTTACCCTCTTAAAATTTGGAGTGAGTACCGCCTGATAACCATCTAAAAATTTTGAATTAGGTCTGCCTTTTTACCATCTAAATATTTGGTGCGAGGGTTACCTGATGACTACCTAAACATTTTATGCAGGGGGGCGGCATGATCACCCTGTTGATTTGATGGATGAGGAGGAAAAGAAGAAGAAGAAACCATGAACTGTGTACCCTTTCTTGGATTGAAAGGCATGCGTAGGAATACACCAGAAAAAAAATAATTGCCTTTACGTCCTGCTGTTGTCATCTGGTGGGATTGAGAAGTCTAGGCCGATCCAGGCCTTGTTTATTTTGATAAGAGTCAGCCTGTCAGCATTCTAAGTTGACAGTCAAGTGTGCCTACCAATTATTATGCCCCCTGCAGCACCTCCAAGGCATAGAGGGACAGTTCATACCATGTGTCCAGTTTGGATACCCAATAGTTGTGCGGCATGAAGGAATCACAGAGGACACTATTACGATAGGCTAGGAACTCCTTCACCACCTTCTAAAACGTTTCACTCCTTATCAGACTACTCAATGCATCAGGACCTGAACAATGGGAGGGTTTAATGAAACTATCCCAGACCTTTGATAGTGTTACCCTCATTCTGTAGGAACTGGTGTGCATCTCCCTCATCTTTCCTGACCTTTGCTGTCAGCATTGTCAGATAAAAAAAAAAAATAATAATTGCTCCACTAGGGCCTTCTGGTATTGTAACATTTTAGCAGCCCTCTCTGATGCAGGAAGTTGATATGGATACTTCCCCTTGTAGCATGGGTCGAGAAGGGTGAACAACCAGTAATCAGTGTTGGTCCAAATGTGTATAACATGAGAGTCACGTGAAAGGCAATGAGAAATCAAGCCATCCATGTGATCCGGACTCCCAATAGAAAGACTTCCCTGTCCCCATCAGGAAGACGATTCTCCATCTCCTCCTCTTCCTTCTCCTTCTCCCTCTCCCCCCTCCTTCTCTTCAGCCCATCCACGCTGAACACAAGGGATGAAGCTTGTGTTGGTAGTACCATCTGTAGCACAATCAACCATCTCATGTTCCTCCTCCTCCTCAACCTCCTCATGATTTGTTTTGTAGAACTTCACAGATGTCAGAAATCCATGCCCACTCATCGGTTCTTATATGCGGAGGCTGACACCAAAATACTGATGGGCATGTTGTAGCAGGTATTCAACAACTGTCCTCTGCTGTTCACAAAGCATTGCCAAAATGTTTAATGTGAAATTGTGATCATGTTGGACACCAGTCGGTGAGCTGGCACTTGCAAGCACTGCAGCAGCACCTCCATACAAGTGGCAACTGTAGTTGACTTGCAGAAATGAGTGCACATGCGACGTACCTTCAAAAGTAGCTCAGTAAAATCTGGGTAGGTTTTCATAAACCACTAAACCACTACATTAAGTATTTGGGCCAGACATGGTACCTTTGCAAGTTTGCCTAGCTTCAGAGTCGCTTCCAAGTTACGGTGATTATCACACACTGTAGGTTCAGTGGCCAGAGTCATAGATATGTTTTTTCTTTTACAGCTTTCCACAATTCTGCGACTGTGTGCTGTTTGTCATAAACATATACATTTCAGCAGAGCCTGTTGCCCCTTCACCGAGACAGTGCTGCAATGATTACAGCTTGCAACTGATGTGGATGACGTGCTCCGAGATGTAAATTTGGAGATGGAAGATGAGGACTCAGAGGAGGAAGGGGTGTGGAACTGGTATAGGAGGTGGAGTAAACCCTCATAAAACTAAAGCCTGCTTTACACGTTGCAATTTCGCATACAATACCGTATGCGATTTGCAACGCCCCCATCGTATGTGTGGCATGTTCAATTTGTTGAACGTGCCGCACAAATGATTAACCCCTGTCACACATACTTACCTTCCATACGACCTCGATGTGGGCGGCGAACGTCCACTTCCTGGAGTGAGAGGGACGCTCGGCGTCACATCGACGTCACGTGGCAGCCGGCCAATAGAAGCGGAGGGTCGGAGCTGAGCGGGACGTAAACATCCCGCCCACCTCCTTCCTTCTGCATTGTGGGCCGGGAGCCACAGGACGCTGGTAAGATCTGTTCATCGTTCCCGGGGTGTCACACACTGCAATGTGTGCTACCCCGGGTACGATGAACAATCTGACGTGCAATTCTAAAGAAAGGTACGATGTGTATGCGATGAACATTTTACCATTCAATCGCAATCGCACGTACCTGTCACACACTGCAATGTACCTTACAATGCCGGATGTGCGTCACTTACGACGTGACCCCGCCGACACATTGTAAGATATATTGCAGCGTGTAAAGCAGGCTTAAGGCTTGAAATCCTCGCATTGGTAGAATGTGTGCTGTCTCATGGTTCAACTCAGTCCCGGCCTTAGCAAGGTTCACCCATTGTGCCATCAGAGAAACATAGCATCCCTTCCCACAAGCACTTGTCCATATGTTGGTCATTAAGTAAACATTCCCAGTAACTGCGTTGGTCAGGGCACAAATGAATTTATGGATCATGTGTTGATGTTCACGTGCTGCACAACATAACAGGAAAAATAGTGGCTGCTGGGGACTGAGTACCCAGGGACGGCAGCCACCATGATATTGTGGAAAGCTTCTGTATCAACAAGCCTAAACTGCATAATTTCCAGAGCAAACAGTCTGGAAATGTGCTTGTTTAGTGTTTAGGACTGTTAGTGGGTGGCTAGGTATTTACATTTGTGTTCCAAGGCCAGGGGCAGGGACAGCTAAACGCTGTGCTGCGACAAAGAATCAGACATCATTGCTGAAGGTGCTTGGGAATGTACAATGACAGGTGCTGAGTGGGAAGAACAATGCCAGTGCTGATGAATTGGACCCTATGTGCCAGATTGTTGCTAAGTTTACACTACATGTTAGTTGGCTTAAGGAAAAAGGATGTCTCCAAAGAGTATAAAACTTCCAATTTATTCAAAAATCTTTAAAAATCCATGCTACGTCTGTCTCACTCGCCTATCATGGATTTTTCAATTTTAAGATTTTATTGATTTTCATTCAACAACAAGCATTTAACAATACAGCAAAGGAAAAGTTATTGTAGCCATGTATATCTGAATATCACCTTATAAAATTATAGAAAAAGAGAAAGAGACTAAAGAGGGGAGAGTAAAGCGGGCTTTACACGCTACGATATATCTAATGAGATGTCGGTGGGGTCACGTCATAAGTGGCGCACATCCGGCATCGTTAGTGATATCGTAGCGTGTGACCGCTATGAACGAGCAGAAATACTCACCTTCTCGTTCATCGATGACACGTCGCTCATTTTCTAAAAATCGCACGTCCTGTTGTTCATCGTACCCGGGGCAGCACACATCGCTCCGTGTGACACCCCGGGAACGATGAACTGCAGCTTACCTGCGGCCGCCGACAATGCGGAAGGAAGGAGGTGGGCGGGATGTTTACATCCCGCTCATCTCCGCCCCTCCGCTTCTAGTGGCCGGCCGCTGTGTGACGTCATTGTGACACCAAACGTCCCTCCCCCTTCAGGAAGTGGATGTTCGCTGCCCACAGCGAGGTCATTTGGAAGGTAAGTACGTGTGACGGGGACTTACAACATTGTGCGACACAGGCAACAAATTGCCCGTGCCGCACAAACGATGGGGGCGGGTGCAATCGCAAATGCGATTGCACGACATATTGAAACGTGTAAAGCAGGCTTAAGACCACGTAACTATGGACGCAAAAGAAAATATCCAACTGGACAAGTCCAATATATTCTTTAAGTTCTGAACACGTGAATCCACAAACCAAAATAATGATCCACAAGAGAACACGGGGCGCAACCACAACTCTATCTCAAAACTGTCCGATATAGTGCGGAGGAAAGGAAAGCCTACCAGTGGAACCATTTGGTAGCAACACTGGCATGTTCCTGATGGGATTAGGCCACCAAAGTCTCCATACGGTCCGTTATAGAAATCTCTTCAAACCACTAGTCTAAAGAGGGGGGGGGGGTCAGTGGATCTCCAATGGTGAGGAATTACTGTCTTTGCTGCTTGTAGTAAGTGCAGCAGTAGCGACCTTTTAAAGATGACCTTGGACATGGGGAACATAAATAGAAGGAGATGCCAGGACAAATCCGTGATTTCTTTTATCACCCTGAGTACTCCCAGCCAAAACGCCTGAAGAATTGGACAAGTCCACCATATATGCAACATGGTGCCCTCCTCCAACCCGCAACACCAGCAAACACTCAACACCCCCGGGAACCACCTATGCAAAATTACGGGGACCCGATACCATCGAGAGACAATCTTAGAACTTGTCTCCTGACCTTTTGTCGCCATTACAGACTTATGTGACAGAATGAAACACTTATCCCATTGTTCCTGTATGAAAGTGGTATTTAATTTAAGTTCTTAGGCTCTGCAAAAGGGGAGGGGCGTCTTCCATCTCTCTTTAAATAATACACCATAAAGGACTGATATAGAATGAGCCGGTTTAGAAGTAGCAGTGCATAGCTCTTCGAATCCCGACAAAGGGCATTCAAAGTCTGACCTAGTTACGAGTTTGGAAAAGAAATGCTGTATTTGTATATATTCAAATGCATAGCGGGCCAGGACCGGACGATCCTCCAGGATGACCCACAGGGTACATGCAGAGTGGTTTCTTCCTAGAATTATATAAGCATGTACGTGTGGAAGTGCCAGGCGGAAACTTTGGTGTATCCACCAGTGGTTGCAATGGTTCCCTCTGATCTATCAAAACTCCTGTGACCGACGGGATATGTATAATTTTCATTATTTGTCGAGTCGAGAACGACATGGGAATATTAACTCTGGAGAGAGACGACCATGTCCATGGAACTGTGGCTACCGAAAGGGGGTATGCATCTTGGGTCAAGCGAACCCATAATTTTGACGCGTAGCAGTGTACTAGGTCAAGGACTCTCGCATGCTCTGTGGCAAAATAGTAATATTTACAGTCCGGGAACCCAATTCCTCCGGCTAATTTGGAACGGGTAATAATGTCATACCGATGTCTAGGTCTCTTAGAGGCCCAAACAAAGCCCCTGAAAGCACGCTGAACTTTAATCCAAAAGGATGAATGAGGGAATGTATAATGGAATAGCTTGTGGAGAACCGTCATCTTCAGAATACTTATTCTACCGAACTATGAAAATTCTTTTCTGTCCCAAGTCGCCAAACAACTCCCTAATTTGGTAAGCCAGGGATGAAAATTCAAATAAAACAATTTAGAAAGGTCTGACGGGATAAGAGTGCCCAAGTAGCTTATAGCCTCACCGGAGGGCCACTGGAAAGGATATTCAGCTTCAGGGCCTCAATTAGTTCAATCCCTAAACCGCCTAATAATTGACATCAAAGATGGCAGGGAAGCCAACGGGTCCGCAACGTATACCAGTAAGTCATCAGCAAAGGCTAAACACTTGTACTCCACCCCTGCCTCCCTGACACCCCTGATACCCAAGTCTTCACGAATTGCATGGAGAAGATGCTCCATCACTAACACATAAAGAACTTGGGACAAAGGGCAGCCCTGGCGAGTGCCATTGCTAATTGTAAAGGGATCGGACAGTGCACCATTAATTTTAATTTTTGCTGAGGGGGAATGATAGAGGGCAAGTATTTTGGATGAGAAACACAGGCCCGGGCCGATATCCCTCAGTGTTTGGGAGATGGAAGACCTAGAAATCCGGACGAAGGCCTTCTCTGCATCCAACGACAACACCATCAATGGAATCTTATTGACCTTAGCGTGATGTATAATGTCAATTGTTTTGATGGTGTTGTCACAGGCCCCCCTCTCAGGAACAAACCCGGCCTGGTCCAGATGGATTCATTTGGATAAAAGGGGATCGAGTCTCTTCGCCATCATCTTGGCATACACCTTTGAATTAATATTTAGTAGAGAGATTGGCCGATAGCTTGCACACGATTTCGGCTCTTTGCCCGTTTTAGGAATCACTGAAATAAAAGCAGTGGTAGCTTGATGCGGGAACAGAGATGAATCTGTCACTGAATTGAAATCCGCCAACATCAGTGGAGACAGCTGCTCCCCAAATGTTTTATAAAATTTAGAGGTGAGCCCATCGGGGCCAGGACTCTTACTACCCGGAAGATCGCCGATTAGTTCATCTAGCTCCTGTGGTGAAAAGGGGGCCTCCAACTCTGAGACTACTTCCGGGTCCAAAGGCTGAAATGGGGAGGGTAGATCAAGGGATGAAGCCGGCGGAGAGGGCAGATTATATAACCGGGCATAATAGCTTTTGAATACATCCAGAATTTCCGTATTGGAATTCACCATTCTATCTTGTGTATTCTTTATACATGGTTTTGGGTGATTCTGGCTTTCAATGCCATGGCCAACATGTTGCCCGGCTTGTTGCCATATTCATAAAACCGGCTACGACCCACCTGGAGGAGACGCCTAAAGGAAGCTTCAACAGGCGTTTCACCTCCAGCCTAGCCCCCAACAGATCCTGAAGAGCCTCAGTGGAGAGGGCACGTACCATCTCCAATCAACTCATGTTTTGAAGTGCTGACGCTATTTCTTGGGCCCTTTCTCTTTTCCGCCTGGCTCCGATCTTGATAAACACACCCCTAAGTATGCATTTTAATGCTTCCCATTTTAAATTAGGGGTGGTGTCATCGTTTGCGTGATCCAGAAAAAAAATTGAATAGAATTATTGATCTCCGCTGTACATGTTGAATCAAGCAGTAGCGTCTCATTCAACCACCAGGGGATTGATGATTTAGAGAAGGAGGGCACCCAAAGGGAGCAATATATTGCGGCATGGTCCGACCACAAAATGTTACTGATGCTGGACGAAGAGAGCCAATGCAGGACGTTATGTTGTAGTAGAATATAGTCTATCCTACCATAGGACTCGTGTGGTGGCGAATAATAACTATAATCTCTGTCAGTTGGATGTTCGATTCTCCAAGCATCACCGAACTGTAGCTTAAACAGGGCCTTTTTAATACGTTTAATGGCCTTATATGAAAGATGAGGTCTTTTTTTGGGGTTGTCCAAGACCGGGTCTAACGTAACATTCAAGTCAGCACACAAAATAACTGTCCCACTAACTAGAAGGGAGATCGAGTCGATTACATTAGGGATGTATTTTGCCTGATCCTGGTTAGAGCATATAGGTTAACTATTGTGAATAACTACCCCTCTATAGACAATGTACGGACTATGTACATGGCGTCCGGATCACTGATGCATTTTATATGTTGATGGATGAGGGATTTATGTATTGCTATTGCAACCCCTTTTGACCGTGCCATGGGGTTATTGGCAAAATGCCAGGTCGTGCAGTGTTTGTGTTTGATCGTGGGTGGGTTACTGGCTTTGAAGTGTGTCTCCTGAAAACAAATTATGTGTATGTGTCGTCGATGAAACTGGTGAAGGATCTGCGCCCGTTTCTCAGGAGTGTTGAGGCCCTTGGAATTAAACAAAGCTACATTTAAGTTTGCCATTCATATATTGCCGGATGCATTTCTTTAAGGTGATGTGGTGGATTTGCGCCTCCAAAGTTGGGAAGGAAAGAAACAGAGTTTGTTAAGTAGGAAAAAGAAGAGGAAAAAAAAGAAAAGAGAGAGTATCATAAAAACACAAAAGCAGAGGGACAGCCTCTGCAACCAGATTTAATTCTCTACTAACGTTAAATGGGAGTATGATTGGTCCTGCAGGGCTAAGCATGGGCTCTCAACCTATTGGGGGGAAAGAGAGATTAGACATTTAGAGGCTTGTGCTTTTGAGCATAGGGACAAGCAAATACTTGAATCTGAGCAGATTCCCATTAAACTATTGAATAACAGACTGTGGGTGTTACACTTTAACTTGCAACTAATAGCATACATTATGCGACTTGTTTTGAGGAGACTCTTACAGTCCCCGAGGATATCCCACACCCACCCGGTGCTACCCCGCGCAGGACTTCTTTTCCTCCCTCTATGGCTCCGTCCCTCAGAAGAAGGGTCTCAACTGAGTCCCTTCTCATTTTGGACAGGGGGCACTTTCTGACCCTTGTGGATCCCGCAAGGACCTCAGGCCATTTTGGCAGTATTAAATTTGGTAAGTTCAGGCCGGAAAAAAAAGCTGGTAGGTCTTCCGGTGTCCGCAACGTGAACACATGGGGGTCCCTTCTCACCATCAGCGAAAAGGGGAACCCCCACCTGAAGGGTATGCCTCTTTCATGAAGTAGATCTGGCTTGACTGCAGTACGCTGAAGGAGGGTGAGTCGTGATAGGTCTGGCATTATTCTGATCTGGTGGCTATTATATTCAATCTTCTGCTTTTTGCGGAATGCTTGGAGGATATCCTCTTTAATGGTGTAGATATGAATGCGACAGATGATATCTCTAGGGCTAGGATCTTTGGGATCTGATTGACGTAAAGCCCTATGAGCTCTGTCCATTTCGATATGTGCCCCTGGGGGGCGTCCCGAGAGGCCGTTGAAAATGGACATAAGTACAGAAGGAATATCCGCTGGGATGATGGATTCCGGTAAGCTCCGCACCCTTAGGTTGTTCCTACGGTTGCAGTTTTCAAGATCGTCCAAATTCTATTGAAGCTCTCGGATCTGTGAGGTCTGCTGGGAAACAGTCTCGTCAAGGTTCTGATACAGGTGTTGTTTGACTCTTGTGCTTGAGCGATGGTGTTCAATTTGGTTTTGAGAGAAGTAAGCTCCGTGCGGAACTCTGCAACTCTTCTTTACATTCCGCGATTATTTTTGTTGTTAAAGTGGAAATGTCCTCTTTTGTGGGAATGGATGTGTGCCGCCCCGTGCTCAGCTGCAACCGAGCCACTCGGGTCCGGACCTTCAGTGGGTGGCTCGAGGGTTTCCGGACTCGGGGGTCCTGTGGTCACTCCGACCAAAAAAGGGGTTGGTGGTTTGGGGACGTAGGTGTACGACCGGAGCCTTGTTTTAAGTTTGTGATGCCACCCACAGGATGTGGTGAAGGTGGACACCACCGCTGCAGTTATGGGGCACCCGAGGGAGATGGTATGCAGCAAGTTGTTAACCACTCCGTGGGCAGGGATGGTGGCCCCGGGACCCGTTGGGGGTGTTTTGGCGGTGCAGAGAGATTAGCGGCCGGATGGCACTGGTGTACTCACTATTAGAATGAAACACTCGGGTCTCTGGTAAACCAAGATGCTGGTGGTCGGTGCCTGCATCCAGCTGCAGTCGGGATCCCCCACCTGGTTGGTACTCTCTGCCTTTCTCCTGCACCTGTTTGAATTGTTGGGCTGCCTGCACTTTCAGTGTCAGGAGTCCGCTCCCCGGCTTGTGGATGTCGGAAGAGCCTGTTTGCCCACAGACGCTGGCCCGTGGGATCTTTGAGCCTTGGCGGTGGTTTTCTATCCCCCTCGTTGGGCTGTTGTCTTCTATGAGGGACTTTGGGTGGGAAAGGACCTAAAGTCCAGACCGCAATCAGTTAATTAACTCAGTCCAGTAGTTTCTAGACCTCGTTTCAGGGTCTGATTATCCCCTCTTGTGCTCCAGTTTCCGAGTCGGTTCCCCAGGTCGGTACCGGCGGGCCACTACCCTGTCCCGGTCCACCACGGTTCCACCGAGCCGTCTTCCTGGCTCCTGCAGGCAGAGGCCTCCGTATGCCTCCTAGCCAAAGGTGCCCAGGCTCCAACCCTGGCACCTGTCAGTCTGTCACAGGCCTGTCACCCAGGCCTGACCTCCTCCACTGCACTCTCAAACTGAACTTCCAGACTAAACTGCACTGTTTTCCTGCCTCAGGCTCTCTGAACTCCTCGGTGGGCGTGTCCACCCATCTGGCTCCACCCCCTGGTGTGTCCATCCAGCCCTGAGGGAGGTGACTAGGGTTTAATGTGGTTGGCTGGTGTTACCTAGTGAGGGGACTGGTGTTGTGCGGGGCTCAATCTGTGACTACCTGGCTACTTGCGTATCCTCATGTGTGACGCCCTGAACTATTATTATTATTATTATTATTAATAATAATAAAAATAAATAATAATAATAATAGTCCAGGGCGTCACACATGAGGATACGCAAGTCGGCCAACGAGGCTGGTCTCTGGTCCTCTCCTTGTGCATGGGCGGTAGCTGTGATCTTACAAGCCCCTTCACATGCCTTCCCAACTAGATTCTGGATCCCATCAATCCCACTGGGAGGAGTCACATGTCTAACCCATGCCGAGACTGCAGTGTAGCACCTCTGGGTGTCTGTTGTTGTTTTAGAAGGAGATAATTAAATCCTGTGTACAACATGAGACTCGACCTGATGTGTAGGAGACATTGACCAGGATGCTCCCATGGACCAGTCAGGAAGGAAGCTGTGATCTTGCTCCGTGGGAGGCTCGTACCAGGATGGCTCTTCCTGAGGAGGATTCTGGGGGCAATCCGTGCATCCCAGCTAGAGTTGAGCGCGGTTCGAGGTTCTCCAGTTCTAGGCTCGAGTGATTTTAGGGCCTGTTCTAGATCGAACTAGAACTCAAGCTTTTTGCAAAAGCTCGATAGTTCTAGAAACGTTCGAGAATGGTTCTAGCAGCAAAAAAACAGCTAATTCCTAGCTGGATTTCCGCTGTAATAGTGTAAGTCACTCTGTGACTCACACTATTATGACGTTTCAGTGTATAGTGTGCGTGAACAGCGCCTTCAGATCACTGCTGTTTGTATAATGGCGATCGCCATTTTTTTTCCTTGTCTTCCTTCCCTAAGCGCGCGCGTCTTGTGGGGCGGGCCAGCATGTCAGCCAATCCCAGACACACACACAGCTAAGTGGACTTTTAGCCAGAGAAGCAACGGCATGTGTGATAGGATGTCCATGTCACATGTCCCTGCATTATAAAACCGGACATTTTAATCCAGGACGCCATTATCTCTTCTGCGTCCTTTGTGTCAGACATCACTGGCGCAGCTCCGTCCTGAGTCCTATCGCTGATACAGCTGTATGCGCTCCATACACAGCGCTGGACAGCATAGGGATAGCACTTTCCATCAGTCCTTTTAAGGGCTCGTACCGGCAGGGTCAGAGCCATAGGTGACAGGTCCTGAAAACAGCAACAGCGTCTGTGTAGCTAAGGTCAGGGATTTCCTCGCTGCATTTCCCCATTAGGAGGGAATAGAAAGGCAGGCTTCCTTTCCTCTACCCAGAGCCCCACAATCCTGGCACTGTACCCTCCTGTCCTCTGCGCACTCCAACTCATTATAACTAAGCCATTATACTAGCAAACACTCAGTGTACCTAGTGGCATCCTAAACGTGGCTATTGGACTTTGCTATAGTCCCACTAGTGCAAAGACATTTGCAGCACCTCTGCCTGCATTGCACACTCCAACTCATTATAACTAAGCCATTATACTAGCAAACACTCAGTGTACCTAGTGGCATCCTAAACGTGGCTATTGGACTTTGCTATAGTCCCACTAGTGCAAAGACATTTGCAGCACCTCTGCCTGCATTGCACACTCCAACTCATTATAACTAAGCCATTATACTAGCAAACACTCAGTGTACCTAGTGGCATCCTAAACGTGGCTATTGGACTTTTGTCTAGTCCCACTAGTGCAAAGACATTTGCAGCACGTCTGCCTGCATTGCACACTCCAACTCATTATAACTAAGCCATTATACTAGCAAACACTCAGTGTACCTAGTGGCATCCTAAACGTGGCTAATGGACTGTTGTCTAGTCACACTAGTGCAAAGACATTTGCAGCACCTCTGCCTGCATTGCACACTCCAACTCATTATAACTAAGCCATTATACTAGCAAACACTCAGTGTACCTAGTGGCATCCTAAACGTGGCTATTGGACTTTGCTATAGTCCCACTAGTGCAAAGACATTTGCAGCACGTCTGCCTGCATTGCACACTCCAACTCATTATAACTAAGCCATTATACTAGCAAACACTCAGTGTACCTAGTGGCATCCTAAACGTGGCTATTGGACTTTTGTCTAGTCCCACTAGTGCAAAGACATTTGCAGCACCTCTGCCTGCATTGCACACTCCAACTCATTATAACTAAGCCATTATACTAGCAAACACTCAGTGTACCTAGTGGCATCCTAAACGTGGCTATTGGACTTTGCTATAGTCCCACTAGTGCAAAGACATTTGCAGCACCTCTGCCTGCATTGCACACTCCAACTCATTATAACTAAGCCATTATACTAGCAAACACTCAGTGTACCTAGTGGCATCCTAAACGTGGCTAATGGACTGTTGTCTAGTCACACTAGTGCAAAGACATTTGCAGCACCTCTGCCTGCATTGCACACTCCAACTCATTATAACTAAGCCATTATACTAGCAAACACTCAGTGTACCTAGTGGCATCCTAAACGTGGCTATTGGACTTTGCTATAGTCCCACTAGTGCAAAGACATTTGCAGCACCTCTGCCTGCATTGCACACTCCAACTCATTATAACTAAGCCATTATACTAGCAAACACTCAGTGTACCTAGTGGCATCCTAAACGTGGCTATTGGACTTTTGTCTAGTCCCACTAGTGCAAAGACATTTGCAGCACCTCTGCCTGCATTGCACACTCCAACTCATTATAACTAAGCCATTATACTAGCAAACACTCAGTGTACCTAGTGGCATCCTAAACGTGGCTATTGGACTTTTGTCTAGTCCCACTAGTGCAAAGACATTTGCAGCACCTCTGCCTGCATTGCACACTCCAACTCATTATAACTAAGCCATTATACTAGCAAACACTCAGTGTACCTAGTGGCATCCTAAACGTGGCTAATGGACTGTTGTCTAGTCACACTAGTGCAAAGACATTTGCAGCACCTCTGCCTGCATTGCACACTCCAACTCATTATAACTAAGCCATTATACTAGCAAACACTCAGTGTACCTAGTGGCATCCTAAACGTGGCTATTGGACTTTGCTATAGTCCCACTAGTGCAAAGACATTTGCAGCACCTCTGCCTGCATTGCACACTCCAACTCATTATAACTAAGCCATTATACTAGCAAACACTCAGTGTACCTAGTGGCATCCTAAACGTGGCTATTGGACTTTTGTCTAGTCCCACTAGTGCAAAGACATTTGCAGCACCTCTGCCTGCATTGCACACTCCAACTCATTATAACTAAGCCATTATACTAGCAAACACTCAGTGTACCTAGTGGCATCCTAAACGTGGCTATTGGACTTTGCTATAGTCCCACTAGTGCAAAGACATTTGCAGCACCTCTGCCTGCATTGCAC
The DNA here is from genome assembly GCF_048569485.1 of Anomaloglossus baeobatrachus. NCBI lineage: Eukaryota > Metazoa > Chordata > Amphibia > Anura > Aromobatidae > Anomaloglossus > Anomaloglossus baeobatrachus. Next base: position 341,208,912 of record NC_134353.1, on the reverse strand, counting down.
ACTCCAACTCATAACTAAGCCATTATACTAGCAAACACTCAGTGTACCTAGTGGCATCCTAAACGTGGCTAATGGACTGTTGTCTAGTCACACTAGTGCAAAGACATTTGCAGCACCTCTACCTGCATTGCACACTCCAACTCATTATAACTAAGCCATTATACTAGCAAACACTCAGTGTACCTAGTGGCATCCTAAACGTGGCTATTGGACTTTGCTATAGTCCCACTAGTGCAAAGACATTTGCAGCACCTCTGCCTGCATTGCACACTCCAACTCATTATAACTAAGCCATTATACTAGCAAACACTCAGTGTACCTAGTGGCATCCTAAACGTGGCTATTCGACTGTTGTCTAGTCACACTAGTGCAAAGACATTTGCAGCACCTCTACCTGCATTGCACACTCCAACTCATTATAACTAGAGATGAGCGAACCGGTCCCGGTTCGGCTCGAGGTCGGTTCGCCGAACGGAGGTCCCGTTCGAGTTCAGCTCGTCGAACGTTCGACGAACCGAACTCGAACTGCATAGGAAACAATGGCAGGCAATCACAAACACATAAAAACACCTAGAAAACACCCTCAAAGGTGTCCAAAAGGTCACAAACAACTCACAACACAACACAAACACATGGGAAAGTGACAAGGACATATACTTATGCAAAAACAAAAGAGCTGGACAAGGAAAAAGAGGAGGAGACACAGATATAGGCATGGCACGCCCTTCTAAAGTCATGTAAAACACCGCAAGGTGACTCCAAGCGGAGTCTCCCTTTTTTCCAAAAATTGTGCCCCACACACACCCACCCATTCAGTGGCAGCACTTGTGCCCTAGTTGTACACTTCACAGCTAGATTTGCATCAAGCACATTCAAAAATACGCCATTCTTATCCGTCCCAAGGATGACACCGGGGTAGGTAGCAAAGTCTTTCCTGATCCCAGCTCTATTCATCTTGGCTTCTTTTAAAAACACAGCAAGCAAGGGTTACTCCAAGCGGAGTCTCCCTTTTTTTCCAAAAATTGTGCCCCACACACACCCACCCATTCAGTGGCAGCACTTGTGCCCTAGTTGTACACTTCACATCTAGATTTGCATCAAGCACATTCAAAAATACGCCATTCTTATCCGTCCCCAGGATGACACCGGGGTAGGTAGCAAAGTCTTTCCTGATCCCAGCTCTGTTCATCTTGGCTTCTTTTAAAAACAATGTAAGCAAGGGTTACTCCAAGCGGAGTCTCCCTTTTTTTCCAAAAATTGTGCCCCACACACACCCACCCATTCAGTGGCAGCACTTGTGCCCTAGTTGTACACTTCACAGCTAGATTTGCATCAAGCACATTCCAAAATACGACGTTCTTATCCGTCCCCAGGATGACACCGGGGTAGGTAGCAAAGTCTTTCCTGATCCCAGCTCTGTTCATCTTGGCTTCTTTTAAAAACACAGCAAGCAAGGGTTACTCCAAGCGGAGTCTCCCTTTTTTCCAAAAATTGGGCCACACAGACACCCACCCCATCAGTGGCAGCACTTGGGCCCTAGTTGCAAACAGGATGTTTTGATTTGCATCAAGCACATTCAAAAATACGCCATAATTAACCGTCCCCAGCATGACACCGGGGTAGGTAGATAAAGTCTTTGCTGAACCATGACTTGTTCATCTTGGCTTCTTTTAAAAACAATGTAAGCAAGGGTTAGTCCAAGCGGAGTCTCCCTTTTTTTCCAAAAATTGTGCCCCACACACACCCACCCATTCAGTGGCAGCACTTGTGCCCTAGTTGTACACTTCACAGCTAGATTTGCATCAAGCACATTCAAAAATACGCCATTCTTATCCGTCCCCAGGATGACACCGGGGTAGGTAGCAAAGTCTTTCCTGATCCCAGCTCTGTTCATCTTGGCTTCTTTTAAAAACAATGTAAGCAAGGGTTACTCCAAGCGGAGTCTCCCTTTTTTTCCAAATATTGTGCCCCACACGCACCCACCCATTCAGTGGCAGCACTTGTGCCCTAGTTGTACACTTCACAGCTAGATTTGCATCAAGCACATTCAAAAATACGCCATTCTTATCCGTCCCCAGGATGACACCGGGGTAGGTAGCAAAGTCTTTCCTGATCCCAGCTCTGTTCATCTTGGATCATTTTTAAAAAACACAGCAAGCAAGGGTTACTCCAAGCGGAGTCTCCCTTTTTTTCCAAATATTGTGCCCCACACACACCCACCCATTCAGTGGCAGCACTTGTGCCTTAGTTGTACACTTCACAGCTAGATTTGCATCAAGCACATTCCAAATCCACAAGCATTTACTCTCCCCAGGATGACACAGGGGTTGTAAATTCCTTCTGGATCCATGACTTGTTCATTTTGATGAACGTCAGTCTGTCCACATTGTCACTGGACAGACGCGTGCGCTTATCTGTCAGCACACACCCAGCAGCACTGAAGACACGTTCAGAGACAACGCTGGCAGCTGGACACGACAAAATCTCCAAGGCGTAAGTTGAGAGCTCTGGCCATTTTTCTAGGTTTGAAGCCCAAAAGGAGCAAGGCTCCATTTGCAAAGTCATGGCATCGATGTTCATTTGGAGATACTCCTGTATCATCCTCTCCAGCCGTTGACTATGTGTCAAAGCAAGAAGGCCTGCGGAGACACCATCACATGTTTCTCAACGCTGGCAAGAAACTAGCCAGGTCTTTCACCGGGAAGGAACAACCACGGGAAGGGCAGTCTCCAGTCAAGGAGACCACCTATGCCAAACATGGTATCCATCCACAGACAGCCGTTTCGGGGTATTTGCCCCTCATCAGTGTGGAGTAGGTATCTGGCTAGTGGGACATTGCCTAGTAAAAGACTATGTGAGCAAGGATGGTTGACCTTAGGGAGATCAACATCCACCATTGCGGAGACACCATCACGTGTTTCTCAACGCAGTAATTCTAGAGCAATGCCCCCTGGGAAATATTCAAAGCAAGAAGGCCTGCGGAGACACCATCACATGTTTCTCAACGCTGGCAAGAAACTAGCCAGGTCTTTCACCGGGAAGGAACAACCACGGGAAGGGCAGTCTCCAGTCAAGGAGACCACCTATGTCAAACATGGTATCCATCCACAGACAGCCGTTTCGGGGTATTTGCCCCTCATCAGTGTGGAGTAGGAATCTGGCTAGTGGGACATTGCCTAGTAAAAGACTATGTGAGCAAGGATGGTTGACCTTAGGGAGATCAACATCCACCACTGCGGAGACACCATCACGTGTTTCTCAACGCAGTGATTCTAGAGCAATGCCCCCTGGGAAATATTCAAAGCAAGAAGGCCTGCGGAGACACCATCACATGTTTCTCAACGCTGGCTGGATGTGGATGGATACCATGTTTGGCATAGGTGGTCTCCTTGACTGGAGACTGCCCTTCCCGTGGTTGTTCCTTCCCGGTGAAAGACCTGGCTAGTTTCTTGCCAGCGTTGAGAAACATGTGATGGTGTCTCCGCAGGCCTTCTTGCTTTGAATATTTCCCAGGGGGCATTGCTCTAGAATCACTGCGTTGAGAAACACGTGATGGTGTCTCCGCAGTGGTGGATGTTGATCTCCCTAAGGTCAACCATCCTTGCTCACATAGTCTTTTACTAGGCAATGTCCCACTAGCCAGATTCCTACTCCACACTGATGAGGGGCAAATACCCCGAAACGGCTGTCTGTGGATGGATACCATGTTTGGCATAGGTGGTCTCCTTGACTGGAGACTGCCCTTCCCGTGGTTGTTCCTTCCCGGTGAAAGACCTGGCTAGTTTCTTGCCAGCATTGAGAAACATGTGATGGTGTCTCCGCAGGCCTTCTTGCTTTGAATATTTCCCAGGGGGCATTGCTCTAGAATCACTGCGTTGAGAAACACGTGATGGTGTCTCCGCAGTGGTGGATGTTGATCTCCCTAAAGTCAACCATCCTTGCTCACATAGTCTTTTACTAGGCAATGTCCCACTAGCCAGATTCCTACTCCACACTGATGAGGGGCAAATACCCCGAAACGGCTGTCTGTGGATGGATACCATGTTTGGTATAGGTGGTCTCCTTGACTGGAGACTGCCCTTCCCGTGGTTGTTCCTTCCTGGTGAAAGACCTGGCTAGTTTCTTGCCAGCGTTGAGAAACATGTGATGGTGTCTCCGCAGGCCTTCTTGCTTTGAATATTTCCCAGGGGGCATTGCTCTAGAATCACTGCGTTGAGAAACACGTGATGGTGTCTCCGCAGTGGTGGATGTTGATCTCCCTAAGGTCAACCATCCTTCCTCACATAGTCTTTTACTAGGCAATGTCCCACTAGCCAGATTCCTACTCCACACTGATGAGGGGCAAATACCCCGAAACGGCTGTCTGTGGATGGATACCATGTTTGGCATAGGTGGTCTCCTTGACTGGAGACTGCCCTTCCCGTGGTTGTTCCTTCCCGGTGAAAGACCTGGCTAGTTTCTTGCCAGCGTTGAGAAACATGTGATGGTGTCTCCGCAGGCCTTCTTGCTTTGAATATTTCCCAGGGGGCATTGCTCTAGAATCACTGCGTTGAGAAACACGTGATGGTGTCTCCGCAGTGGTGGATGTTGATCTCTCTAAGGTCAACCATCCTTGCTCACATAGTCTTTTACTAGGCAATGTCCCACTAGCCAGATTCCTACTCCACACTGATGAGGGGCAAATACCCCGAAACGGCTGTCTGTGGATGGATACCATGTTTGGCATAGGTGGTCTCCTTGACTGGAGACTGCCCTTCCCGTGGTTGTTCCTTCCCGGTGAAAGACCTGGCTAGTTTCTTGCCAGCGTTGAGAAACATGTGATGGTGTCTCCGCAGGCCTTCTTGCTTTGAATATTTCCCAGGGGGCATTGCTCTAGAATCACTGCGTTGAGAAACACGTGATGGTGTCTCCGCAGTGGTGGATGTTGATCTCCCTAAGGTCAACCATCCTTGCTCACATAGTCTTTTACTAGGCAATGTCCCACTAGCCAGATTCCTACTCCACACTGATGAGGGGCAAATACCCCGAAACGGCTGTCTGTGGATGGATACCATGTTTGGCATAGGTGGTCTCCTTGACTGGAGACTGCCCTTCCCGTGGTTGTTCCTTCCCGGTGAAAGACCTGGCTAGTTTCTTGCCAGCGTTGAGAAACATGTGATGGTGTCTCCGCAGGCCTTCTTGCTTTGAATATTTCCCAGGGGGCATTGCTCTAGAATCACTGCGTTGAGAAACACGTGATGGTGTCTCCGCAGTGGTGGATGTTGATCTCCCTAAGGTCAACCATCCTTGCTCACATAGTCTTTTACTAGGCAATGTCCCACTAGCCAGATTCCTACTCCACACTGATGAGGGGCAAATACCCCGAAACGGCTGTCTGTGGATGGATACCATGTTTGGCATAGGTGGTCTCCTTGACTGGAGACTGCCCTTCCCGTGGTTGTTCCTTCCCGGTGAAAGACCTGGCTAGTTTCTTGCCAGCGTTGAGAAACATGTGATGGTGTCTCCGCAGGCCTTCTTGCTTTGAATATTTCCCAGGGGGCATTGCTCTAGAATCACTGCGTTGAGAAACACGTGATGGTGTCTCCGCAGTGGTGGATGTTGATCTCCCTAAGGTCAACCATCCTTGCTCACGTTGACTATGTGTCAGACTTGTTGTCTCTGGTGGCCTTGCAAAGGACGGTCCAAAAAAATTATGAAAAGATTCCATAAAATTGCTGTTACCAGCACCAGATACGGTCCTACTGGTACGTGTAGACTGTTGAAGATGACGAGACCGTCCCATGTTTGTCAAGTTACAACTGGGAGATTCACTCCCTGCACCTGCACGGTTGTTTGGTGGAAAAGCGGATCTAAGATCGAGTAACAGCTTCTGCTGATACTCCTGCATACGTGCGTCTTTTTCTATGGCTGGAATTATGTCACAATTTGGACTTGTACCGGGGATCTAATAGTGTGGCAAGCCAGTAGTCATCATCACTTCTAATTTTGACAATACGAGGGTCATGTTGGAGGTAGTGCAACAAGAAGGCACTCATGTGTCTTGCGCAGCCATGCGGACCAAGTCCACGCTGTGTTTGTGGCATAGAGGTGCTAACCGTTCTTTCTTCCTCTGACATCTCCCCCCAACCTCTTTCAACTGAAATTTGACCAAGGTCTCCCTCATCTGCTGAGTCTTCCATGTCCATGGACAGTTCGTCCTCCATTTCTTCATCTCCTCCTGCACCTTCCTCAACATCTCGCCTGCTACCATGCGCCCTTGTTGATCCCTGTCCCCCATGCTCCCATGCCTGGCGCCTTGGTGATGATGAACGTCTGGACCTTGGTGATGTTGTTGTGTCTTGCGCATATGAATCCTCCTGTAGTTCATCCCCTTCCTGTTGTCCCACCCCCTGACTCCGAATAGTGTTTAGCGTGTGTTCCAGCATGTAAATGACTGGAATCGTCATGCTGATAATGGCATTGTCAGCGCTAAACATATTCGTCGCCATGTCGAAACTGTGCAGAAGGGTGCATAGGTCCTTTATCTGAGACCACTCCATCAGGGTGATCTTCCCCACCTCTGCATCTCGTTGGCCCAGGCTATACGTCATGACGTATTGCACCAGGGCACGGCGGTGCTGCCACAGTCACTGTAACATGTGGAGAGTTGAATTCCAGCGTGTCGCCACATCGCATTTCAGGCAATGAACCGGCAGGCCGAAAGACTTCTGGAGCGATGCAAGTCGCTCAGCTGCGGCGCTTGAACGGCGGAAGTGAGCAGACAGTTTTCGTGCCCTGTTCAGAAGGCCATCTAGGCCGGGATACTGTGTTAAAAATTGCTGCACGACAAGGTTCAACACGTGAGCCATACAAGGTACGTGTGTCACCTTGCCCAGGCGAAGGGCCGCACCCAGATTTGCAGCATTGTCGCACACGGCCTTACCAGGCTGCAGGTTGAGTGGAGACAACCATTTATTAAACTCGGACCGCAGAGCTGACCACAACTCCTCAGCTGTGTGACTCTTATTCCCAAGACATGTCAAGCTAAAGACCGCCTGATGCCGTTGCGCTCTGCTGCCAGCATAGTAATGAGGGGTGCGTGATTCCTTCTGCGCAGTGAGAACGCTGGTGGCCTGACCAGGCAGGCTTGGGGCGGAGGTGGAGGACCCAGATGAGGTGGAGGATGCAGAAGCAGTGGCGGAACTTGGACAGACAGAGGATTGACACACAAGTCGTGGGGACGGCAAGACTTGTGCAGCAGACCCTTCACCATCTATCACCATAGTTACCCAGTGCCCAGTCAGCGACATGTAACGTCCCTGTCCATGCTTACTGGTCCAAGTATCGGTGGTGAAATGCACCCGTTCACACACAGAGTTTCTCAAGGAAGCGGTGATGTTGTGTGCGACATGCTGGTGTAGCGCGGGCACACCTTTCTTAGAGAAGTAGTGGCGACTAGGCATCTGGTACTGGGGCACAGCGACAGACATAAGGTCTCTAAAATCCTGTGTGTCCACTAGGCGGAAAGGCAGCATTTCTGTAGCCAACAGCTTACAGAGGGATAGAGTCAACCTCTTAGCTTTGTCATGGGTCGCAGGAAATGGCCTTTTATTTGTCCACATCTGAGGGACAGAGATCTGGCTGCTGTGTGTAGACGGTGTTGAGTAGGGTGTCCCTGGAAAAATGCAGGTTTGTGAGGAAAGTGCAGGCGGAGACATGATGTTGCCTTCATCCAAAGTTGGTGCTATCGATGTCTGAGAGAGCTGTACACACTCACTTGTTTCCCCTTCCAAAACAACTGACGACCTACCAAGCAAACTGCCTGTTGCGGTTACAGTGGTGGAAGTTGTGGGTGGAAAAACAGGTGTGACAGCTGTCCCCACAGTCCTAGAAGATGACGAGCGCGCGGATGCACTGGAAGGGGCAGGCGGTGGATGGTTCGCTCCGCTAGGCCGCATTGCAGCACGGTGAGCTTCCCACCGGGCCATATGATATTTATTCATGTGACGATTCATGGAAGAAGTTGTCAAACTGCTGAGGTTTTGACCTCTACTAAGAAAACCATGACAAATTTTACAGATCACATAATTTGGCCGATCTTTTTCTATGTCAAAAAAGGACCAGGCTAGGCAAGGCTTAGAGGCCATGCGACCTGTTGATCCACCCCGAATAATGCTCAGAGGCAGAGTGGTGGCTGAGGATGCAGTTGTAGACGTGCTACCAGTACTCCGACTGACCAGGAAGGCGCAAGGTAACTTCGTCATCAGTTGCATCCTCCTCCACCACCTCTGTTGACCTCCTCGAGTGCCTGACTGTGGGTTGACAGTAGGTGGGATCTAGAACTTCATCATCAATTGTTGTGTTTGCACTCCCCTCCCCCTCAGACCGAGCCTCTTCTTGCCCTGACCGAATATTTAAGTTGTCATCCCAATCGGGTATCTGAGTATCATCATCAGTATGTTCCTCATTGTCTATAACCACAGGTGTTACAGTTTGTGACAAAGGGTCAACATTATGCTCCGAAACTTGGTCCTCACGGCCTGAATCAGAGTCACAAAGGTTCTGGGCATCACTGCAGACCATTTCCTGTTCTGTACTCACTGTAGCTTGGGAGCAGACCTCTGATTCCCAGGCTATAGTGTGACTGAACAGCTCTGCAGACTCAGCCATCTCAGTTCCACCATACTGTGCAGGGCTGATGGAGACTTCAGAGCTGGGAGAAATCAAGTTTGATTGGGATGACAACTCAGAGGACTGTTGTTTTTTGGATGCGATACTTGAAGTGGCTGAGAGAGCACTTGTTGGACCACTTGAGATCCATTCAAGCATTTTCCTTTTTTGCCCATCATCTACCTTTGTTCCTGTTGTTCGTGTCCGTAAAAAAGGGAGCACATTGGATTGTCCACGGTAAGTAGTAGACATCTTACTTTTGCTGGTAGATGGTCTATCTTCAGCAGATGATAATGGAGCTTTGCCACCTTCCCCACGGACAAAACCTATTTTGCCTTTTCCACCATGCCTCTTCCCCTTTCCACCCGCATCTGTCATTTTGCCACTCATGTTGATTGCGACAAGATTGTGGACTGAAAATGTGGTAGTAAAAATTGAGAGGTGGTGTAGATTGCAGTGGTGGTCTAGCTTTATTAACAGCAGAATAATAAAGAATAAATATCCCTGACAATGCAACTACGGCCCTTAAACTGGCAGCAAAAATTGCTAGTATAATGGCTTAGTTATAAAGAGTTGGAGTGTGCAATGCGGTCAGACGTGCTGCAAATGTCTTTGCACTAGTGGGACTATAGCAAAGTCCAATAGCCACGTTTAGGATGCCACTAGGTACACTGAGTGTTTGCTAGTATAATGGCTTAGTTATAATGAGTTGGAGTGTGCAATGCAGGCAGACGTGCTGCAAATGTCTTTGCACTAGTGGGACTATAGCAAAGTCCAATAGCCACGTTTAGGATGCCACTAGGTACACTGAGTGTTTGCTAGTATAATGGCTTAGTTATAATGAGTTGGAGTGTGCAATGCAGGCAGACGTGCTCTGCAAATGTCTTTGCACTAGTGGGACTATAGCAAAGTCCAATAGCCACGTTTAGGATGCCACTAGGTACACTGAGTGTTTGCTAGTATAATGGCTTAGTTATAATGAGTTGGAGTGTGCAATGCAGGCAGACGTGCTCTGCAAATGTCTTTGCACTAGTGGGACTATAGCAAAGTCCAATAGCCACGTTTAGGATGCCACTAGGTACACTGAGTGTTTGCTAGTATAATGGCTTAGTTATAATGAGTTGGAGTGTGCAATGCAGGCAGACGTGCTGCAAATGTCTTTGCACTAGTGGGACTATAGCAAAGTCCAATAGCCACGTTTAGGATGCCACTAGGTACACGGAGTGTTTGCTAGTATAATGGCTTAGTTATAATGAGTTGGAGTGTGCAATGCAGGCAGACGCGCTCTGCAAATGTCTTTGCACTAGTGGGACTATAGCAAAGTCCAATAGCCACGTTTAGGATGCCACTAGGTACACTGAGTGTTTGCTAGTATAATTGGCTTAGTTATAATGAGTTGGAGTGTGCAATGCAGGCAGACGTGCTCTGCAAATGTCTTTGCACTAGTGGGACTATAGCAAAGTCCAATAGCCACGTTTAGGATGCCACTAGGTACACTGAGTGTTTGCTAGTATAATGGCTTAGTTATAATGAGTTGGAGTGTGCAATGCAGGCAGACGTGCTGCAAATGTCTTTGCACTAGTGGGACTATAGCAAAGTCCAATAGCCACGTTTAGGATGCCACTAGGTACACAGTGTTTGCTAGTAAAATGGCTTAGTTATAATGATTTGGAGTGTGCAATGCAGGCAGACGTGCTGCAAATGTCTTTGCACTAGTGGGACTATAGCAAAGTCCAATAGCCACGTTTAGGATGCCACTAGGTACACTGAGTGTTTGCTAGTATAATGGCTTAGTTATAATGAGTTGGAGTGTGCAATGCAGGCAGACGTGCTGCAAATGTCTTTGCACTAGTGGGACTATAGCAAAGTCCAATAGCCACGTTTAGGATGCAACTAGGTACGCTGAGTGTTTGCTAGTATAATGGCTTAGTTATAATGAGTTGGAGTGTGCAATGCAGGCAGACGTGCTCTGCAAATGTCTTTGCACTAGTGGGACTATAGCAAAGTCCAATAGCCACGTTTAGGATGCCACTAGGTACACTGAGTGTTTGCTAGTATAATGGCTTAGTTATAATGAGTTGGAGTGTGCAATGCAGGCAGACGTGCTCTGCAAATGTCTTTGCACTAGTGGGACTATAGCAAAGTCCAATAGCCACGTTTAGGATGCCACTAGGTACACTGAGTGTTTGCTAGTATAATGGCTTAGTTATAATGAGTTGGAGTGTGCAATGCAGGCAGACGTGCTGCAAATGTCTTTGCACTAGTGGGACTATAGCAAAGTCCAATAGCCACGTTTAGGATGCCACTAGGTAGACTGAGTGTTTGCTAGTAAAATGGCTTAGTTATAATGAATTGGAGTGTGCAATGCAGGCAGACGTGCTGCAAATGTCTTTGCACTAGTGGGACTATAGCAAAGTCCAATAGCCACGTTTAGGATGCCACTAGGTACACTGAGTGTTTGCTAGTATAATGGCTTAGTTATAATGAGTTGGAGTGTGCAATGCAGGCAGACGTGCTGCAAATGTCTTTGCACTAGTGGGACTATAGCAAAGTCCAATAGCCACGTTTAGGATGCCACTAGGTACACTGAGTGTTTGCTAGTATAATTGGCTTAGTTATAATGAGTTGGAGTGTGCAATGCAGGCAGACGTGCTCTGCAAATGTCTTTGCACTAGTGGGACTATAGCAAAGTCCAATAGCCACGTTTAGGATGCCACTAGGTACACTGAGTGTTTGCTAGTATAATGGCTTAGTTATAATGAGTTGGAGTGTGCAATGCAGGCAGACGTGCTGCAAATGTCTTTGCACTAGTGGGACTATAGCAAAGTCCAATAGCCACGTTTAGGATGCCACTAGGTACACTGAGTGTTTGCTAGTAAAATGGCTTAGTTATAATGATTTGGAGTGTGCAATGCAGGCAGACGTGCTGCAAATGTCTTTGCACTAGTGGGACTATAGCAAAGTCCAATAGCCACGTTTAGGATGCCACTAGGTACACTGAGTGTTTGCAAGTATAATGGCTTAGTTATAATGAGTTGGAGTGTGCAATGCAGGCAGACGTGCTGCAAATGTCTTTGCACTAGTGGGACTATAGCAAAGTCCAATAGCCACGTTTAGGATGCCACTAGGTACACTGAGTGTTTGCTAGTATAATGGCTTAGTTATAATGAGTTGGAGTGTGCAATGCAGGCAGACGTGCTCTGCAAATGTCTTTGCACTAGTGGGACTATAGCAAAGTCCAATAGCCACGTTTAGGATGCCACTAGGTACACTGAGTGTTTGCTAGTATAATGGCTTAGTTATAATGAGTTGGAGTGTGCAATGCAGGCAGACGTGCTCTGCAAATGTCTTTGCACTAGTGGGACTATAGCAAAGTCCAATAGCCACGTTTAGGATGCCACTAGGTACACTGAGTGTTTGCTAGTATAATGGCTTAGTTATAATGAGTTGGAGTGTGCAATGCAGGCAGACGTGCTGCAAATGTCTTTGCACTAGTGGGACTATAGCAAAGTCCAATAGCCACGTTTAGGATGCCACTAGGTACACGGAGTGTTTGCTAGTATAATGGCTTAGTTATAATGAGTTGGAGTGTGCAATGCAGGCAGACGCGCTCTGCAAATGTCTTTGCACTAGTGGGACTATAGCAAAGTCCAATAGCCACGTTTAGGATGCCACTAGGTACACTGAGTGTTTGCTAGTATAATGGCTTAGTTATAATGAGTTGGAGTGTGCAATGCAGGCAGACGTGCTGCAAATGTCTTTGCACTAGTGGGACTATAGCAAAGTCCAATAGCCACGTTTAGGATGCCACTAGGTACACGGAGTGTTTGCTAGTATAATGGCTTAGTTATAATGAGTTGGAGTGTGCAATGCAGGCAGACGCGCTCTGCAAATGTCTTTGCACTAGTGGGACTATAGCAAAGTCCAATAGCCACGTTTAGGATGCCACTAGGTACACTGAGTGTTTGCTAGTATAATTGGCTTAGTTATAATGAGTTGGAGTGTGCAATGCAGGCAGACGTGCTCTGCAAATGTCTTTGCACTAGTGGGACTATAGCAAAGTCCAATAGCCACGTTTAGGATGCCACTAGGTACACTGAGTGTTTGCTAGTATAATGGCTTAGTTATAATGAGTTGGAGTGTGCAATGCAGGCAGACGTGCTGCAAATGTCTTTGCACTAGTGGGACTATAGCAAAGTCCAATAGCCACGTTTAGGATGCCACTAGGTACACAGTGTTTGCTAGTAAAATGGCTTAGTTATAATGATTTGGAGTGTGCAATGCAGGCAGACGTGCTGCAAATGTCTTTGCACTAGTGGGACTATAGCAAAGTCCAATAGCCACGTTTAGGATGCCACTAGGTACACTGAGTGTTTGCTAGTATAATGGCTTAGTTATAATGAGTTGGAGTGTGCAATGCAGGCAGACGTGCTGCAAATGTCTTTGCACTAGTGGGACTAAAGCAAAGTCCAATAGCCACGTTTAGGATGCAACTAGGTACGCTGAGTGTTTGCTAGTATAATGGCTTAGTTATAATGAGTTGGAGTGTGCAATGCAGGCAGACGTGCTCTGCAAATGTCTTTGCACTAGTGGGACTATAGCAAAGTCCAATAGCCACGTTTAGGATGCCACTAGGTACACTGAGTGTTTGCTAGTATAATGGCTTAGTTATAATGAGTTGGAGTGTGCAATGCAGGCAGACGTGCTCTGCAAATGTCTTTGCACTAGTGGGACTATAGCAAAGTCCAATAGCCACGTTTAGGATGCCACTAGGTACACTGAGTGTTTGCTAGTATAATGGCTTAGTTATAATGAGTTGGAGTGTGCAATGCAGGCAGACGTGCTGCAAATGTCTTTGCACTAGTGGGACTATAGCAAAGTCCAATAGCCACGTTTAGGATGCCACTAGGTACACTGAGTGTTTGCTAGTAAAATGGCTTAGTTATAATGATTTGGAGTGTGCAATGCAGGCAGACGTGCTCTGCAAATGTCTTTGCACTAGTGGGACTATAGCAAAGTCCAATAGCCACGTTTAGGATGCCACTAGGTACACTGAGTGTTTGCTAGTATAATGGCTTAGTTATAATGAGTTGGAGTGTGCAATGCAGGCAGACGTGCTGCAAATGTCTTTGCACTAGTGGGACTATAGCAAAGTCCAATAGCCACGTTTAGGATGCCACTAGGTACACTGAGTGTTTGCTAGTATAATTGGCTTAGTTATAATGAGTTGGAGTGTGCAATGCAGGCAGACGTGCTCTGCAAATGTCTTTGCACTAGTGGGACTATAGCAAAGTCCAATAGCCACGTTTAGGATGCCACTAGGTACACTGAGTGTTTGCTAGTATAATGGCTTAGTTATAATGAGTTGGAGTGTGCAATGCAGGCAGACGTGCTGCAAATGTCTTTGCACTAGTGGGACTATAGCAAAGTCCAATAGCCACGTTTAGGATGCCACTAGGTACACTGAGTGTTTGCTAGTAAAATGGCTTAGTTATAATGATTTGGAGTGTGCAATGCAGGCAGACGTGCTGCAAATGTCTTTGCACTAGTGGGACTATAGCAAAGTCCAATAGCCACGTTTAGGATGCCACTAGGTACACTGAGTGTTTGCTAGTATAATGGCTTAGTTATAATGAGTTGGAGTGTGCAATGCAGGCAGACGTGCTGCAAATGTCTTTGCACTAGTGGGACTATAGCAAAGTCCAATAGCCACGTTTAGGATGCCACTAGGTACACTGAGTGTTTGCTAGTATAATAGCTTAGTTATAATGAGTTGGAGTGTGCAATGCAGGCAGACGTGCTGCAAATGTCTTTGCACTAGTGGGACTATAGCAAAGTCCAATAGCCACGTTTAGGATGCCACTAGGTACACTGAGTGTTTGCTAGTATAATGGCTTAGTTATAATGAGTTGGAGTGTGCAATGCAGGCAGACGTGCTCTGTAAATGTCTTTGCACTAGTGGGACTATAGCAAAGTCCAATAGCCACGTTTAGGATGCCACTAGGTACACTGAGTGTTTGCTAGTATAATGGCTTAGTTATAATGAGTTGGAGTGTGCAATGCAGGCAGACGTGCTCTGCAAATGTCTTTGCACTAGTGGGACTATAGCAAAGTCCAATAGCCACGTTTAGGATGCCACTAGGTACATTGAGTGTTTGCTAGTATAATGGCTTAGTTATAATGAGTTTGAGTGTGCAATGCAGGCAGACGTGCTGCAAATGTCTTTGCACTAGTGGGACTATAGCAAAGTCCAATAGCCACGTTTAGGATGCCACTAGGTATACTGAGTGTTTGCTAGTATAATGGCTTAGTTATAATGAGTTGGAGTGTGCAATGCAGGCAGACGTGCTGCAAATGTCTTTGCACTAGTGGGACTATAGCAAAGTCCAATAGCCACGTTTAGGATGCCACTAGGTACACTGAGTGTTTGCTAGTATAATGGCTTAGTTATAATGAGTTGGAGTGTGCAATGCAGGCAGACGTGCTGCAAATGTCTTTGCACTAGTGGGACTATAGCAAAGTCCAATAGCCACGTTTAGGATGCCACTAGGTACACTGAGTGTTTGCTAGTATAATGGCTTAGTTATAATGAGTTGGAGTGTGCAATGCAGGCAGACGTGCTCTGCAAATGTCTTTGCACTAGTGGGACTATAGCAAAGTCCAATAGCCACGTTTAGGATGCCACTAGGTACACTGAGTGTTTGCTAGTATAATAGCTTAGTTATAATGAGTTGGAGTGTGCAGAGGACAGGAGGGTACAGTGCCAGGATTGTGGGGCTCTGGGTAGAGGAATGGAAGCCTGCCTTTCTATTCCCTCCTAATAGGGAAATGCAGGGAGGAAATCCCTGACCTTGGCTACACAGACGCTGTCGCTGTTTTCAGGACCTGTCACCTATGGCTCTGACCCTGCCGGTTTGAGCCCTTAAAAGGACTGCTAGAAAGTGCTCTTCCTAAGCTGTCCAGCGCTGTGTATGGAGCGCATACAGCTGTATCAGCGATAGGACAAAGGACGGAGCTGCGACAGTGATGTCTGACACCAAAGACGCAGAAGAGATAATGGCGTCCTGGAGGAAAATGTCCGGTTTTATAATGCAGGTACATGTGACATGGACATCCTATCACACATGCCGTTGCTTCTCTGGCTAAAAGTCCACTTAGCTGTGTGTGTGTCTGGGATTGGCTGACATGCTGGCCCGCCCCACTACACAAACGCGCTTAGGGAAGGAAGACAAGGAAAAAAAAAAAAATGGCCATTATAGAAACAGCAGTGATCTGAAGGCGCTGTTCACGCACACTATACACTGAAATGTCATAATAGTGTGATTCACAGAGTGACTTACACTATTACAGCGGACACAACAACATCACCAAGGTCCAGACGTTCATCATCACCAAGGCGCCAGGCATGGGACCATGGGGGACAGGGATCAACAAGGTCGCATAGTAGCAGGCGAGATGTTGAGGAAGGTGCAGGAGAACATGAAGAAATGGAGGACGAACTGTCCATGGACATGGAAGACTCAGCAGATGAGGGAGACCTTTTGTCAAATTTCAGTTGAAAGAGGTTGGGGGGAGATGTCAGAGGAAGAAAGAACGGTTAACACCTCTATGCCACAAACACAGCGTGGACTTGGTCCGCATGGCTGCGCAAGACACATGAGTGCCTTCTTGTTGCACTACCTCCAACATGACCCTCGTATTGTCAAAATTAGAAGTGATGATGACTACTGGCTTGCCACACTATTAGATCCCCGGTATAAGTCCAAATTGTGTGACATAATTCCAGCCATAGAAAGGGACGCACGTATGCAGGAGTATCAGCAGCAGCTGTTACTCGATCTTAGCTCGGCTTTTCCACCAAACAACCGTGCAGGTGCAGGGAGTGAATCTCCCAGTTGTAACTTGACAAACATGGGACGGTCTCGTCATCTTCAACAGTCTACCCGTACCAGTAGGACCGTATCTGGTGCTGGTAACAGCAATTTTATGGAATCTTTTCATAATTTTTTTAGACCCTCTTTTGCAAGGCCACCAGAGACAACAAGTCTGACACATAGTCAACGGCTGGAGAGGATGATACAGGAGTATCTCCAAATGAACATCGATGCCATGACTTTGCAAATGGAGCCTTGCTCCTTTTGGGCTTCAAATCTAGAAAAATGGCCAGAGCTATCCAGTTACGCCTTGGAAATTTTGTCGTGTCCAGCTGCCAGCGTTGTCTCTGAACGTGTCTTCAGTGCTGCTGGGTGTGTGCTGACAGATAAGCGCACGCGTCTGTCCAGTGACAATGTGGACAGACTGACGTTCATCAAAATGAACAAGTCATGGATCCAGAAGGAATTTACTACCCCTGTGTCATCCTGGGGAGAGTAAATGCTTGTGGATTTGGAATGTGCTTGATGCAAATCTAGCTGTGAATTGTACAACTGGGGCACAACTGCTGCCACTGAAGGGGTGGGTGTGTGTGGGGCCCAATTTTTGGAAAAAAGGGAGACTCCGCTTGGAGTAACCCTTGCTTGCTGTGTTTTTAAAAGAAGCCAAGATGAACAGAGCTGGGATCAGGAAAGACTTTGCTACCTACCCCGGTGTCATCCTGGGGATGGATAAGAATGGCGTATTTTTGAATGTGCTTGATGCAAATCTAGCTGTGAATTGTACAACTGGGGCACAACTGCTGCCACTGAAGGGGTGGGTGTGTGTGGGGCCCAATTTTTGGAAAAAAAGGGAGACTCCGCTTGGAGTAACTCTTGCTTGCTGTGTTTTTTAAAAATGATCCAAGATGAACAGAGCTGGGGTCAGGAAAGACTTTGCTACCTACCCCGGTGTCATCCTGGGGACGGATAAGAATGGCGTATTTTTGAATGTGCTTGATGCAAATCTAGCTGTGAATTGTACAACTGGGGCACAACTGCTGCCACTGAAGGGGTGGGTGTGTGTGGGGCCCAATTTTTGGAAAAAAGGGAGACTCCGCTTGGAGTAACCCTTGCTTGCTGTGTTTTTAAAAGAAGCCAAGATGAACAGAGCTGGGATCAGGAAAGACTTTGCTACCTACCCCGGTGTCATCCTGGGGACAGATAAGAATGGCGTATTTTTGAATGTGCTTGATGCAAATCTAGCTGTGAATTGTACAACTGGGGCACAACTGCTGCCACTGAAGGGGTGGGTGTGTGTGGGGCCCAATTTTTGGAAAAAAGGGAGACTCCGCTTGGAGTAACCCTTGCTTGCTGTGTTTTTTAAAAATGATCCAAGATGAACAGAGCTGGGATCAGGAAAGACTTTGCTACCTACCCCGGTGTCATCCTGGGGACGGATAAGAATGGCGTATTTTTGAATGTGCTTGATGCAAATCAAAACATCATGTTTGCAACTAGGGCACAAGTGCTGCCACTGATGGGGTGTCTGTGTGGCCCAATTTTTGGAAAAAAGGGAGACTCCGCTTGGAGTAACCTTTGCTTGCTGTGTTTTTAAAAGAAGCCAAGATGAACAGAGCTGGGGTCAGGAAAGACTTTGCTACCTACCCCGGTGTCATCCTGGGGACGGATAAGAATGGCATATTTTTGAATGTGCTTGATGCAAATCTAGCTGTGAATTGTACAACTGGGGCACAACTGCTGCCACTGAAGGGGTGGGTGTGTGTGGGGCCCAATTTTTGGAAAAAAGGGTGACTCCGCTTGGAGTATTCTACCGTGCATTCTACCCACCTGCCAATTTTGGCCACGCTATTTTATTTCCCCAAAAAGCTGACACTTTTTGGGGCATCCTAAAAGTGTCTGGAATACTAGGTTAGTGTTCCTTTGCTGTCCACTGACCCACAGCACCCATGCATTCCACCCACCTGCCCATTTTTGCCACACCATTTTATTTCCCCAAAAAGCTGACACTTTTTGGGGCATCCTAAAAGTGTCTGGAATACTAGGTTAGTGTTCCTTTGCTGTCCACTGACCCACAGCACCCCTGCATTCTACCCACCTGCCCATTTTTGCCACACCATTTTATTTCCCCAACGAGCTGAAACTTTTGGGGCATCCTAAAAGTGTCTGGAATACTAAGTTAGTGTTCCTTTGCTGTCCACTGACCCACAACACCTGTGCATTCTACCCACCTGCCCATTTTTGCCACGCCATTTTATTTCCCCAACGAGATGAAACTTTTGTGGCATCCTAAAAGTGTCTGGAATACTAAGTTAGTGTTCCTTTGCTGTCCACTGACCCACAACACCTGTGCATTCTACCCACCTGCCCATTTTTGCCACGCCATTTTATTTCCCCAAAGAGCTGACACTTTTTGGGGCATCCTAAAAGTGTCTGGAATACTAAGTTAGCGTTCCTTTGCTGTCCACTGACCCACAGCACCCATGCATTCTACCCACCTGCCCATTTTTGCCACGTAATTTTATTTCCCCAAAGAGCTGACACTTTTTGGGGCATCCTAAAAGTGTCTGGAATACTAAGTTAGTGTTCCTTTGCTCCCCACTGACCCACAGCAACCGTGCATTCTACCCACCTGCCCATTTTTGCCATGCTATTTTCTTTCCCCAAAGAGCTGACACTTTTTGTGGCATCCTAAAATTGTCTGGAATACTAGGTTAGTGTTCCCTTGCTGGCCGCTGACCCACAGCAATCATGCATTATACCCACCTGCCCATTTTTGCTATGCAATTCTAATTGCAAACTGTGCTGCCACTGCTAGGGGCATACTAAAATTGACTGGGTTAGTCAGTGTTGGTTCTTCAGCTGTCAATAAAGCTAGACCACCTTTGCATTGTACACACCTGTCCATTTTTAGCTACGGAATTCTAATTGCAAACTGTGCTGCCACTGTGAGGGGCATACTAAAATTGTCTGGGATACTACCTTAGTGTTCCTTTGTTGCAAATCATGGTACAGCACCTGTGCAGGCTACAAACCTGTCCATTTTTGCTACGCAATTCTAACTGCAAACTGTGCTGCCACGGTTAGGGGCATACTAAAATTGACTGGGATAGTCAGTGTTGGTTCTTCAGCTGTCAATAAAGCTGGACCACCTCTGCATTGTACACCACCTCTCCATTTTTGCTACGACATTTTAATTGTCCAATCTGGTCACAAACAAAATGAGTGGCAAAAGGACAGATGCTGTTGGAAAGGGGAACAGGCGTGTTGGAAAGGGAAAAAAAGTTTGTGTCCGTGGGGTAGGTGGGAAAGCTACATTAACATCTGCTGAAGAAAGGCCATCTTCCACCAAAAGTAAGATGTCTACTACTTTCCGTGGACAAATCAGATCTGCTACCATTTTTTACGGAACCTAATAACTGTAACAAAGGTAGATGATGCACAAAAAAGAACATGCTTGAATGGATCTCAAGTGCTCCAACAAGTGGCCTCTCCTCCACCTCAACTTCAACATCCAAAAAACAACAGTCCTCTGAGTTGTCGCCCCAATCGCACTTGCTTTCTCCAAGCTCTCAAGTCTCCACCCGCCCTGCACAGTATGGTGTAACAGAGATGGGTGAGTCTGCAGAGCTGTTCAGTCACACTATAGGCTGGGAATCAGAGGTCTGCTCCCAAGCTACAGTGAGTACAGACCAGGAAATGGTCTGCAGTGATGCCCAGAAGCTTTGTGAGTCAGATTCAGGCCCTGATGACCAAGTTTCTGAGCATAATGTAGACCCTCATTCCCAAACTGTAACACCTGTTGTTAGAAACAATTAGGAACATACTGATGATGCTGAGACGCAGATACCTGATTGGGATGACAACTTAACTATTCAGTCATGGCAGGAAGAGGTTAGGTCTGAGGGCGAAGGGAGTGCAAACACAACGCTTGATGATGAAGTTCTAGATCCCACTTACTGTCAACCCACAGTCAGGCACTCGAGGAGGTCACTAGAGGCGGTGGAGGAGGATGCGACTGACGACAAAGTTACCTTGCGCCTTTCTGGACAGAGTTGGAGTACTGGAACCACGTCAACAACTGCATCCTCAGCCACAACTCTGCCTCTGAGCACAAGCCGTGGTGGCTCTGCAGGTCGCATGGGCTCTAAACCTTGCCTAGCCTAGTCCATTTTTGACATCGCAAAGAATTTCTCAAATCATGTGATCTGTAAGATTTGTTGCCAATCTATAAGTAGAGGCCAAATCTTCACTACTTTGACAACTTCTTCCATGAATCGTCACATGAATAACAAGCATAAGTCCAAGCGGGAAGCTCACCGTGCTACAATGTGGCCTAGCGGAGCGGGCCAACCACCGTCTACCCCTTCAAGTGCATCCGCGCGCTCTTCATTCTCTATGACTGTGTGGACAGCTGTCACACATGTTTTTCCACGCAGAACTTCCACCTCTTTAACCGCAACAGGCAGTTTGCTTGGCAGGTCGTCAGTAATTTTGGAAGGGGAAACAAGTGCTGGTGTAGAGCTCTCTCAGGCATCAAGAGCACCAACTTTGGATGAAGGCAACATCATGACTCCGCCTGCACTTTCCTCACAGACCTGCAGTTTTCCAGGGACACCCTACTCAACACCGTCTCCACACAGCAGCCAGATCTCGGTCCCTCAGATGTGGACAAAAAAAAGGCCATTTCCTCCGAGCCATGACAATGCTAAGAGGTTGACTTTATCCCTCTGTAAGCTCTTGGCTACCGAAATGCTGCCTTCACGCCTGGTGGAAACAGAGGATTTTCGAGACCTTATGTCAGTCACAGTGCCCCAGTACCAGATGCCCAGTCGCCACTACTTCTCCAAGAAAGGTGTGAATGCGCTACACCAGCATGTCGCACACAACATCACTGCTTCCTTGAGAAACTCTGTGTGTGACAGGGTGCATTTCACCACCGATACTTGGACCAGTAAGCATGGACAGGGGCGTTACATGTCGCTGACTGGGCACTGGGTAACTATGGTGAGAGATGAATAAGGGTCTGCTGAACAAGTCTTGCCATCCCCACGACTTGTGCGTCAATCCTCTGTATGTCGAAGTTGATCCACTGCTCCTGCCTCCTCAACCTCGTCTGGGTCCTCCACCTCCGCCCCAAGCCTGCCTGGTCAGGCCACCCGCGTTGTAACTGCGCAGAAGGAATCCCGCACACTTCCTTACTATGCTGGCAGCAGAGCTCAACGGCATCAGGCGGTCTTTACCTTGAAATGTCTTGGAAAAAGGAATCACACAGCTGAGGAGTTGTGGTCAGCTCTTGCGAGCGAGTTTACTAAATGGTTGTCTCCACTCAACCTGCAGCCAGGGAATGCCGTGTGCGACAATGCTGCAAACCTGGGTGCGGCACTATGCCGGGACAAGGTGACACACGTGCCTTGTATGGCTCACGTGTTGAACCTTGTTGTCCAGCAATTTTTAACCCACTATCCCGGCCAGGGCACATTCACTCTCTGCTCACTTTCGCTGTTCAACCGCCGCAGCTGACAGACTTGCATCACTCCAGAAGTCTTTCGGCCTGCCGGTTCATCACCTGAAATGCGATGTGCCGACACGCTGGAATTCGACTCTCCACAAGTTGCAGCGACTGTGGCAGCACCGCCGGGCCCCGATGCAATACAGTATGTTATGACGTATAGCCTGGACCAACGAGATGCAGAGGTGGGGCAAATCACACTGCTGGAATAGTCTCTGATCAAGGACCTATGCACCCTTCTGCACAGTTTCGACATGGCGACGAATATGTTTAGCGCTGACAATGCCATTATCAGCATGACAATTCCAGTCATTCACATGCTGGAGCACACGCTAAACACTACTCGGAGTCAGGGGGTGGGACAAGAGGAAGGGGAGGAAATACAGGAGGATTCATATGCGCAAGGGATACCAACATCTATAAGGTCTGGACGCTCAGCATCACTAAGGTGGCAGGCATGGGACGGTGGGGGAGAGGGATTAACAAGGGCGCATGGTAGCAGCCAAAATGTTGAGGAAGGTGCAGGAGACCAGGAAGAAATGGAGGACGAACTCTCGATGGGCATGGAAGACTCAGCAGATGAGGGAGACCTTGGTCAAATTTCGGTTGAACGAGGTTGGGGAGAGATGTCAGAGGAAGAAAGCACGGTTATCACCTCTATGCCACAAACACAGCGAGGACTTGGTCCGCATGGGTGCGCAAGACACATGAGCGCCTTCTTGCTGCACTACCTACAACATGACCTTTGGAGTGTCTGAATTAGAAGTAATGATGACTACTGGGTTGCCACACTATTAGAATCCCGGTACAAGTCCAAATTTGGCGAAATAATTCCAGCCATAGAAAGGGACGCACGTATGGAGGAGTATCAGCAGAAGCTGTTACTCAATCTTAGCTCGGCTTTTCCACCAAACACCAGTAGTGCACGGAGTGAATCTCCCAGTTGTAACTTGACAAACATGGGACGGTCTCGTCATCAACAGTCTAACCGTACCAGCAGCACCGTATCTGGTGCTGGTAACAGCAATTTTATTGAATCATTTCATAATTTTTTTAGACCATCCTTTGCAAGGCCAACAGAGAAAAGAAGTCTGACACATAGTCAATGGCTGCAGAGTATGATACAAATGAAATCTCCAAATGAACATCGATGCCATGACTTTGCAAATGGAGCCTTGCTCATTTTGGGATTTAAATCTTGAAAAATGGCCTGAGCTCGCCACTTACGCCTTGGAGATCTTGTCATGTCCCGCAGCCAGCGTTGTCTCTGAACGTGTCTTCAGTGCTGCTGGGTGTGTGCTGACAGATAAGCGCACACGTCTATCCAGTGACAATGTGGACAGACTAACGTTCATCAAGATGAACAAGTCATGGATCCGCAAGGACTTTACTACCCCTGTGTCATCCTGGGTAGAGTAAAGCCCGCTTTACACGCTACAATATATCTGACAATGTGTCGGCGGGGTCACGTCGTAAGTGACGCACATCCGGCATCATAAGGTACATTGTAGTGTGTGACAGGTACGTGCGATTGCGATTGAACGCTAAAACTTTCATCGCGTGCACGTCGTTCAATTCTGAAAAATTAAACGTTAGATTGTTCATCGTACCCAGGGTAGCACACATCGCAGTGTGTGACACCCCGAGAATGATGAATAGATCTTATCTGCGTCCTTCGGCTCCTGGCCAGCAATGCGGAAGGAAGGAGGTGGGCAGGATGTTTACGTCCCGCTCATCCCCGCCCCTCCACTTCTATTGGCCGACTGCCGCGTGTCGTCGATGTGACGCCGAACATCCCTCCCACTCCAGGAAGTGGACGTTCGCCGCCCACATCGAGGTCGTATGGACGGGTAAGTACGTGTGACAGGGGTTAATCGTTTGCGTGGCACATTTCAACAAATTGAACGTGCCGCACATACGATGGGGGCGGTTACGATCGCATACGATATCGTATGCAAAATCGTAACATGTAAAGCAGGCTTAAAGGCTGACGTATTTTGGAATGTGCTTCATGCAAATCAACCTGTCAAGTTTGCAACTGGGGGACAACTGATGCCACTGAAGTGGTGTCTGTGGGTCCCAATTTTTGGAAAAAAGAGAGACTCTGCTTGGAGTCCCCTTGCGGTGTTTTTAAAAATGAGCCAAGATGAACAAGTCATGGTTCAGCAAAATATTTGCTACCTACCCCAGTGTCATCCTGGGGACAGTTAAGGCTGGAGTATTTTTGACTGTGCTTCATGCAAATCTACCTGTCAAGTTTGCAACTGAGGCACAAGTGATGCCACTGAAGTGGTGTCTGTGGGGTCCAATTTTTGGAAGAAAAGGGAGACTCTGCTTGGAGTCCCCTTGCGGTGTTTTTAAAAATGAGCCAAGATGAACAAGTCATGGTTCAGCAAAGACTTTGCTTTGCTACCTACCCCGGTATCATCCTGGGGACAGTTAAGGCTGGCGTATTTTTGACCGTGCTTGATGAAAATCTACCTGTCAAGTTTGCAACTGGGGCACAAGTGATGCCACTGAAGTGGTGTCTGTAGGGCCCAATTTTTGGAAAAAAGGGAGACTCTGGTTGGAGTCCGCTTGCTGTGTTTTACATGATTTTAGAAGGGCATGACTCCTCTTGTCTTGTCTTGTCTCCTCTTTTTCCTTGTCCAGCTGATTTGTTTTCGCATGAGTATATGTCCTTGTCACTTTCCCATGTGTTTATGGTGTCTTGGGATTTGTTTGTCACCTTTTGGACACCTTTGAATGTGTTTTCTATGTGTTTTTATGTGTTTGAGTTTGCCTCCCATTGTTTTCAATGGGGTTTGAGAGGTTCGTCGAACGGTTCGTCAAACGTTCGTTGAACGGGGCCTCCGTTCAACTAACCGAACCGAACTCGAGCCTTCAGAGGTTTGCTCATCGCTACTAGCAAGGCCATAACCCCTTATCGGACAAGTACAGAAAGTGTCTAAAAAACATAGTAAATATGATGGGAGTCATAAACAACAGGTTTTGGTACAAATTATGCCAGATTTCTGGCACATTTAACAGGATAAAAAAATGCCCTGATATTTGATAATCAGGGTGAATTTACTGAAACCTAATACATTATGTGTGGCATAGTATGCTACTTTCAATCTATCAAGATACTGGTTGGATTGGAAGTTCTCTAATTCTCTACTAATCACTAAACTAATTAGTTAATGATCACATTAAAGAAAACTGTTAATTAAACAACATAAAATGTAATGGCTTTACATAAAGTGTAGTGATTGCACAATGCTTATTCATACAATTGCTGAAGTGATTAGCATGCATTAAAAGTTTATTATTCAAGTGTATCATACTGAGGACAGGATTACAATCCATTTACTGTTATTTTTATGTACCTTTAAATGCTTCACTGTGCTTTGTAGTGTTATTGAGACGATACATCACAAAATACATTTTATTCTTCTTCCACGGAGGAGAAAAAAAAATCCAGTATTCAGTAATTCCATCACAGACACCCATTGCAGGAACAATAGATTGCATAATTATAATTTTATGAGCAGCATGACACAACGTTGTTTTTTTAGCACTTTTTAGCATTTTGTCTTATAGTAGTAGCTCTTTTATTTCAATTACAAAAGCATGGAGCATTTTCAGTCTTCAAGTAAATGTGGAGAGATAGTCCATTCTTAAAACTTTAAATCTGCAATACAGAACTCACTTTAGTAGATTATTGTGAGCAATAACACTGTCCTACCTTGTGAGATGACTCGGTTACACAACACTAGAGATATGGGATCATTAGGGTTATATCTGATTGCATTCAATTTTTACCTTGAAATCTTATTGTATCCCTTTTTTGTGATTTGCATTCTTTAGTATCATAATGAATTAACACGTTTTCTAGCAATTTTTAATAAATTGTGCAAAATGTGGAAATTCCTCACTGCTATGGACCAATATAGGCAATCACTGGCCTCACTGGTCATGTGTCATGTATGTCATCACCTCCTAGGCCAGAGATTGTAAGGGTACGTGTGACGCCCTGGCCTATCAGGTCCTCACAGGGTATTGTGCAATCTGCCCTTCTGTGCAATATCCACCTCCTCCTTGGTTACGGGTCCCTAAATAAATGGTGTTGCCAAAGACCAGCTAATCAAAATCCTAGAAACACTCTGCACCACACCCATCAGACACACCTGGAATAGGGTCGCCCACTTAGGGGGTTGGTTAAGGGGAGGTCAGGAGTGGCAGGAGTAGGCCAGTGTAGCGTTGGAAGTGAAGAAGAGAGGAGGTCCTTATAGTTACTAGGTAACAGACTTTGGTCTTGGCCTGGTAGGAGCTGGACCCCCGGTCGCAGGGGATCGTGACAAGGGGTACGGCATTGTCGTGGAGGACAGCCGGAGGCCTTGTACCATCACCGGGCTGGGACCAGGGCACGACGGGGTACGTGGACCCTAGGTCAGGGAGTAGCTTCAGGCAACCTGACAATTTACCGGACGAGAACGGAGCCTTCAAGATCCACTCTCCACCCGCTCCAAAATCGGGGTACTAGCGCAATGAGAGGGATAGGAATTTCCACAAATATGGTTCAAGAAATCCCAAATGTGAACCCAGAGAGCAAGCTCCCTCAGCCATACTGGGGAGCGGGACCCGACTAGTTTCAGGCTACACGAACCAACCAGAGAGAAACAAGCTGCCAAGGGAAAGGTCACAGATCAACAGGCAACACCAATGGAAATGGGGCCCAGGCGTACTCTCCCTCAGCGGCAGCGATGTCCAGAACTTTGGTTCACTACAGTTGTCGGTGTCAGCGTTATTAGACTGAGTGAGTACGCTATTCAAGTGACCGCGAGACCCCCGGGTCCAGACACCCCTTGAGCCACCGCGGATCCGGATCTGAGCAGCCCGGCTGCTGGCACGGGGGCTGTACATACGGTTCCACTTGCGTATAGCTTCTGATGTGAGAGCATCGGAAGCGATATGATAATTACCCTCTGCTGTGAGTGTCAGCCGAGGGTCATGCGACTGTGATATGATCTTGCGATCGTATCACAGGTGCGGAGAAGAGGGGAGAAGCACTTTATCCCATCTCTGCTGCGGCCTGCTTCTTCATATATCGCACTGCCATCAGATTACATGAGAGTGCAAAGTGATGTTTCACGAGCTCCCATAGAATTGTATGGGGGTGCATGAGCCGAAACTCGCTGTCAAACGCAGCATGCTGCGATTCATTCCGCATGCCGCTATGGCATGAGAAATCAATCGCAGATGGACACGGTCCCATAGTTTTACACTGGTGCGAGTGCAGTACGATGTATTATCGGATTGCACTGATCTGTGCAAAAGTGGAACCGAGGCCTAATGGTTATATGCACATAACCAGTGAGCATAGATTACTTCTTGACAGTGTATGGCCCAATTTCCTCCATTCTATACCTTCTCTTCCTTTATTCATAACCCTTTCCCAACCCTTAAACTAGATATATAACCATATTACACCTTCTTTGGATACATTTTGCCACAGTGGCCACTTATTAACATAAATTAAGATAACAATGTAAATAACCACACATTTTTGGGTGAGGTCCTTGAAGCTATCAGATTTTGGCACATAACACCAAATCACTTATGTAAATGTATTTTACCCTCAGCTGTTAACCCCAGCTTGAGGGCACCATACCAAAATAAGTGGCCAGAAATGTTTAACACCACCAGCTTCCAGGGCACCCCCCCGTCCAGAGCCCCACCAAGTGCCAAATTTCCCATTACTCATTCCATCCAGGAGGGAATCATCCATATAAATCTCCCCCCTAACCCCAATTTCACCAACTCCAAGGCCCCCCCACCGCCAAGACCACTGTGACAGAAATGCCGAAAACCTTCCCTCAACATTGTTCTCTTTAATACAAACTGAAACCAAAAAGGGTGGGACTCCTTTACGTGCGCTCCCCACAAAATGGCCCCTTTCTCGCACTTTTCCCTATATATCCCCAATGTGCGTTGCTCCTCCCCCTCCTCTTACCCTGCTCAAATCCCCCAACCCCTTATCATTCCCTCATGACCCAACCCCTGTCATGTGGGCCTTCACCCATTTTGTTCACCTCCAGCCCCTTCTTGACAGTGTATAGTCCAATTTCCTCCATTCTATATGTATCACCCACAGGAAAGGGCTTAAATACTCGTCGCCGGGCCTGTGATGTTGGGTCTGGGGTGTCACGGGTGGCCATGCACGGCTTCGTGGCCCCAAGATGTACACCAAAAAGGGGGATGGATGGGGATGATTTTCGTGACGTTACCTTCAGTACGCGGCCAGGGATTAGCCGCTGCCGCTGCTGTTGCTGTCCTCCGGGGCGGATGGTAGTAGCAGCAAAGATGGTTTCGCTCCCCACAGATGGAGCCCCGGGGAGGATGTTGAGAGGAGTAGTAGTGGCAGTGGCCATTGGCACCAAAGCGTGGGGTGCTGTCGCCGGCAATAAAAGTCCTAGTCGGCTCTTGCGATTCCAGGTGTCTTTACTCACTGTCCTTGTATTTCCCGGAAGGCACCGGTCACCGCCGTGCTGGGCCCCGTCGACCTCGGATAAGTTGAAGGAAGCCACCAGTGGAAAGTGTCTCCTGAAGGTGTACCTTCAGGAGGGGGGAAGCAGAGCTGAGCGTCCAGGCCCAAGCCTCAGGCCCCAATAGAAGAAAAAGGAGAAGTGGTGTTGTGTCGCCAGAACTGAAGTCCCGACTTGACTGCCAGGTGTGTGTGAGTTGCTTCTACCTCTACCCCAAGTTGAACCTGACCCCAGGTGCCTGTCCTAGTGACTGGAAAGTCCCAAGCTCTGTGATGGCCAACCCTCTGCCTACCCTAGTCTGGCTCCCAAATGAAAAGGCTCCTAAGCTGTATATAAAGTGTATGTGGAACACTGGTGATTAACCCCCCTCCTTACCTGAGGTGAATACTGCACTTTAAATGAGGTGCAGTACCCTGTGGCGCATGGAGCTGCAGGGGCACCACATTCCCCCACAGCAAATGGCAACACTCCCGGGCTGCAAACAAAGTTAGTATACCGCAATTTTTTTAGTATGCAATAAACAGATAACATTCCTCCATTTAGTGGAGGCACCAACAATAAACAGTTTCAAACATTTTCAACAATTACCAGTCAGCAGTATCATCATGCAATAAAACATCAACATTTGCATAAGAAAACAATAATTCTTGCTTGGCTGCTGGTGGTGCCAGAAGGCTGGTCCTAGCCCCCTGGCTCTGGGCACTCATGGGACATCTTCGGGCAAAGTATCCAACCTTGTTGCAGCCCCGGCAGATTGGCTGCCCATCGGCATCGTATTGGTCAAGGACTTGTGGCAGCAGGTTTCACCCACGTCGCCGCCAGGGGAGGTCATCAGCACTGGAAGTCAGTTCAATGGTTGCAGGTTGCTGAGTCCCTTGCTTAGACTGCACCGCTTTAGTCAGAGTGGTCATACCTTTCATCAATTCCAGGATCTGGAGTCGCAGTTCATTGATGGAGTCCTCACCCACTGTTTGTTCTTTGGCTCCCACCCGCACCGGTGTAGTTGGCGCCAACCCCGGTTGCTGAAAGACGACACTGCAGTGATCCAGCTCAAGCACAGCTCGGTTGGCCCGGTCTTTAAATTCTGCAAAGCTGAAAACAGGGTTTTGCATGGACAAAATACGTAGCTGGATCCAGTGGGCATCGGACAGAAGCCCCTCGATGAAATGATCGGTCAGCAGGAGGTTCCCATCTTTCACCTCCTCTGGTTCCATTTACCGAACAGCCCTCATTGCAACCTGAAGATTTAAAGCATAGTTCCGAATACTATCATGCACCTTTTGCTTACATCCGTAAAACCGCATCTTAATCTCGGCAGCTGTACAGGTATCAAAGGTTTCCTTGAGTTTAGTCAAAATGACCTTTGCCACACTTTTATCGGTCTCCGGCCAGGACTTGACTGCCCCAGTCAATTGGCCGATAAGTACACTGGCTTTCTGGTCCTGTGTCATAGGGTACACCTGGAATAAACTATAAAGTCTCTCTTTGAAGTCAGCCAGGGTATAGGCCTCCTGGTAAAGGTGCTGGACTGGCCAAGCATGTCTCCAGACCTAAACCCTATTGACCATCTGTGGGGCATCCTCAAATGGACAGTGAAGGAGTGCAAGGTCTCTAACATCCACCACCTCTGTAATGTCACCATGGAGAAGTGGAAAAGGGATTCCAGTGGCAGCCTGTGAAGCTCCAGTGAACGCCATGCCCAAGAGAGTTAATTTGTGCTTGAATATAATGGTGACTGCACAAAATACTAACACTTTGGGCACAATTTGTCCATGTTCACTTTAGGTGTCCTTTCTTTTGTTGCCAGCGGTTTAGACATTAATGGCTGTTTTGAGTTATTTAGACGGCACTCAAATTAACATACTTATTCAAGATGTGCACTGACTATTTTACATTTTACCATAGTGTCACATCTTCAGTGTCACGTGAAAAGATTTAAAGGGAACCTGTCAGCAGAAATTTCGCCCAAAACCTAAAAGATTCCCCCTCTGCAGCTCCTGGGCTGCATTCCAGAAAGGTCCCTGTTATTATTGTGCCCCATGTGAGACCAAAATAAAGAGTTTATAAAGTGGTACCTTTTTGTATTCAGATTCTGTAAATGTGACACGGGGGCGGGCTCTCTGGCGTCCGTTATTCTGCCCCCTGGTCCTGTATGCCGCCCCCATCGCTCCTTTCCATAGCTGATGCACCGCCCACTGCTCCAGCCATCCCCGCGCATGCCCAGTACCAGTCTCACGGGACTGAGCAGTGTGACCACTGGTGATGTGTGCGCAGGCAAGTGATTATGGTAGGGGCTGTGATTGTTATCAGCAAGTACCCGCCCATAATCTCGTGAGCGCGCAAACCTCACCAGCGGTCACTGTGCTCAGGGTAGTGCTAGACTGTATGGGCTGCTTCCAGGGATGATGTCCCTTTTGTCACGTGATAGGGGCGTGTTCAAAATACTAGCCGGGGAGAGTGGAAACCCCGCAGCCGACTGTGGGCCCCATCCATCCAGCCGTTTGGTTTACCAGAGACTCTGTCCTTCTGTGTTTGAGGGAGTACAACAGTGCCATCCAACACCGCGCTGGATCGCAACCTTGCACCTGTGCCCCTGCTAACTCCTCGCAGCCGGCCCCTGCACCTGCACCTATACCAAACCCTCCCCAACCGGGGCCCTGGGACCAACAGCCCCTACCCTTGGAGGGGTCAACACCTTAGCTGCTCTCCGCCATCGCTCCTGGGATTCCCCGTCACCAGCAGCAGTGGTGCCCACCATCACCACAACCCGTGGGTGGTGTCACGACCGACATCCCAAATCCCCACCAAAAACCTCCCCTTTTCACTCGTGGGCGAGGAGGCGCTGCTCGAGCCCCGGGTCCGGCCCCGTGCTCGAGCCACCGAGGAACAGAAGCACCTGACCCGAGCGCCAGCGATTCCCAGGCGAGCGGCGTTCCCAACGCCTCCGCCCGCGACAACTTGGCATCACGAACAGGATCCTACCCATCTACTTACCAGTAGAAGTGCGCCTTGCAGTCCCCGCCGGCGGTGTCTGGCCGAAAAATTTGAAAGTCCGCCATCTTGGGCGCGAAAGTTCCCGCTCGAGTCGTCTTCCCCGAGCAGGGAAGGCGCGAAAAGTGAAGCCCCGCCCCCGAGAGAAGGAGGTACCAGAGAGAACCAAGGGGGCATGGGTGAAGGCCTGCCTCATGTAACTGAAGGGATAAAGGGCAGGGACGCCAGGACTCTGCCATTCATCCGGTTCCTGGAAGCATCCACGCAAGATGTCCGTCCCGTCTCGCAATCCTGAGATCCCGCAGCCCGCGCCAGGAACTGCGGTGTGGGTAGAGGCCCGGACAGCGCAAATGTGCTGCCGCCTGCAGGCCCAAGTCCGGTTCCTGATGGAGCGATGGGTGGCCGAAATGGAGGAGGTGGCGGCGGTCGTGCTGAAACGCGAGGTGGAGGCAGTGCTGGAGGAGCGGGTAAGCGACCCACGCCCCTGTGTCCCGGAGGGACCGGTCGCTGCGGCTGAGGGGCCTGGTCTGTGCCCGTTCACCCTGCTGCCTCCCCAGCCACCCGTATCAGTTATCGCTGCCCCGCCGATCGGTCCGCTGCCCCCAACACCGGCGGAGTCTAACTCGCCCGCCCCAGAGGACAAGCCTGTAGGCGCCACCCGCGGACGACCCTACGAACAACCCGCACTGATCCCGTTACCGTGGAAGGTCCCCTGGGAGGTGTCAGTCTGTGAGCTGAAGCCGCCGGTCCCGGAAGAGACCGCACCCAAGAGAGTCCCGGCCCCGGCAGTCCGCCCGGCCGCAGAAGTAGTGGAGGCCACCAGCAGGTGAGACCTGCCATCCCTGAAAACCACGCCTCGGCTGAGGTAGTGCCAGGTCGCCGCTGTAAGGCAGAATCCCAGGCCGCGTCACCGCAGGACTTCCCAGCGAGGGTATCTGT
Organism: Anomaloglossus baeobatrachus; assembly: GCF_048569485.1. Lineage (NCBI taxonomy): Eukaryota > Metazoa > Chordata > Amphibia > Anura > Aromobatidae > Anomaloglossus > Anomaloglossus baeobatrachus. The sequence goes on along the minus strand of NC_134353.1, from coordinate 341,176,423 downwards.
CGTAGCCGGTACGGGGAGATCCGGCGGGGCCCGACCCACGCGCAGCAGGGGTACGCAGGTGCTCCATTTTGGGATAGGCAGCCGAGCCAGCTGGGCCGCGAGATTGCCGCTAGGGAGCAGCAGAGAGCTGAAGTGCTGGCCCGCACAATCCGGATGAAAGACAATCTCCGGAACGCCACTTACCGGGTGCGGGGCCCGATCTACGAGGGCCAGGTCAGGCGATTTGATTCCCAATGAGGGTATGGATTTATTTACGAGCCGGGCCTGGAGGCCGAAATCTTTGTGGCCCAAAGAGACGTAAATTCCCATCTCCCAACAGGCCACCCTGGCCGTGACCTGCAACCGGGTGACCTGGTGACGTACACCCGACACTGCGGGGAGAGGGGCTGGTTTGCCCCTTGATGTAAAGGAGAGAGAAAGCCGCATTGTTCCTAGGCGGCCCCAGTCCCCTCCCCCACCATACCGTCCGGATGTAGAGCTGGAGGAGTATGAGGAAGGCGACCTCAAGTGATTGGCAGCGGAACCCCGTTGCAGCAGAGTTGTTGTCCCCGTTGGGACCCTAAGTTACATGTTTTTCCTAAAAGCCTATGCCCACATGAGAAACTGCTCATGAACACGGCCGAGAACTAGCAGGCCACCCACGAACTTGTGGGCTTGTAAATAATTCCGGGCTTGAGTTCCGTTAACCGCCTCCGGAGAGGCAGGTTGGAGGAAGGACCTGCAGCAGAGCAGGCTGGGGTCCGGTCACCACCAGGATCGGTGACCATCCTCTGGGGTCAGGGGTCCTCCTGGATGTGGGGCCCCCTGAATGACAACCGGGTGCGAGACACCGTACCCATTCCCGCTTGGGCGACCTGAACCAGGTTCTGTTTTCCGGACTGGGGAAAAGGGGTGCTGCTCGCTTATTAGGGGCAGCATCAAGGTTTAGATTGTTTTGGTGGTAAAGCGGAAGAACTGAGACCCGTCCGTTGTTATTAAAAGTGTTTTTATTACCGTTTGTAACGTTCAAAGTGACATGCCTCCTGTAAGGGAAGATTTAAAAATATGCATATTGTTGTTTGTTTGTTTATATTTTTCAGAAATAAAACCGGTGATGGACGGGCAGCCTGCGGACGGTCTGCGTTTTACCAAGGGAGAGTGTGACGCCCTGGACCCCCAGGGGTCACAAAATAACACCACATACACACACACCCTCTCCTGGTTAGGTACACCAGTCAAACAAAATCCTTGTTGGCTCCCTCCAGGGTCTGATGTCCACACCAGGTTGGGCAGAGCCAGGCGGTTGGCCCCACCCTCCGAGGAGTCCACAGGCCTGGAGGCGGGAAAAGACAGCAATTAGTTGGTGGTAGACAGTGGAAGTAAGAGGAGTGAGGACTGTGTGTGTCTGGGTTGGAGCCCAGGCACAATCAGCAAGGTCGGCAGATGGTGGTGGCCGTCTGCAGGAGTTGATGGAGGTCAGCGGAACCGCAGGACCGGGGTCGGGCGGTGGCCCATCGGTACCGAATCGGGGAGTAGATTGAAGCCAAGCACCAAGGCAGGGTACTCAGACCCCGACTAGGCTCGGAAGTCGCCATAAAGGTCAAATTCTCTGATTGCGGTCTGGACCTCAGGGGTTCATTCCCAACCAAGTCCTGTTAGAAGGCAACAGCCCAACCCGTCCGGATAAGAACCACCGCCAAGGGCCAGAGATCTAAGGGCCAGCGCCTGCGGGCAACCGGGCTCTCCCGACACGTACACGCCGGGGAGCGGACTACCCGTGGGAACTTATAAGAGTCAAACACATACACACAGGTGCAGGGAAACAACAGCCACCATCAACCAGCCAATAGAGTCGAAACCCCGCAGCCGATTGTGGGCCTCGTCCATCCAGCCGTTTGGTTTACCAGAGACTCTGCCCTTCTGTGTCTGAGTGAGTACAACAGTGCCATCTGGCACCGCGCTGCATCGCAACCTTGCACCCGCACCCACGCTAACTCCCCGCAGCCGGCCCCTGAACCTGCACCTATACCAAACCCTCCCCAACCGGGGCCTCGGGACCAACAGCCCCTACCCACGGAGGGGTCAACAACTTAGCTGTTCTCCGCCATCACTCCCGGGATTCACCGTCACCAGCAGCGGTGGTGCCCACCATCACCAAAACCCGTGGGTGGCGTCACGACCGACATCCCAAATCCCCACCAAAAACCTCCCCTTTTCACTTGTGGGCGAGGAGGCGCTGCTCGAGCCCCGGGTCCGGCCCCGTGCTCGAGCCACCAAGGAGCAGAAGCACCAGACCAGAGCGCCAGCGATTCCCAGGCGAGCGGCGTTCCCAACGTCTCCGCCCGTGACACAATCGCCAGGGAATCAGTCGGCGCTCGCGGTTCAGTCCAGGCTGCACTCCGGAGCTGAGGTGAGAGCTCCGCAGTTCAGTGCAGGTAACCATGGCTAGGCCTGGTATTACTGGAGATTCCTCCGGTAGCTAGTCCGACACTGCATACAGTCCTGAATTGGGTCGTAGTGAAACACTTTCCAAAAAATCTCAGCCTGCCTATGCCTTTACATAATTTACATTTGTCGTATGAGGTCATTTTGACAACGTTCATCCTTTTGTTTAGATGTTTCGCATCTCTTGATTCAGCCAGTCTCTTGAAGACGATATTCCGGAGGTTCAGATGTTTCAATTTCCCTTGATTCAGCCTGTCTCTTCTGTTTCCTTTCAAACTGTGTTTTACTTGGCTCTCTTGTCTCAGGTGTTTGAGACAGTTTTGCTTTCTTATCCTTTGGATTAACTTGTCCTATAGATGGTTGTTTTTGGGCAGAATTTTAAAAAATTGTCCTTATTATTATGACACTAAGTAATCCCCTCACACTGATCAGAGATCTGATAGGTGAATCTTTATATGTAAAGCAGAAAATGTGTGTCCTTAAAAATCTCTAATCTGAGTTATGAAAACTGCCTCACATTAAGACTATTTTAGTTGTCTATAGCAACCAATTAGAGCTCAGCTTTCCCTTTACCTCTGCAGTTTCAATGCTGAAAACTGCAATCTGATTGCTATAGGAAACCAGAATTATCTTACTGTAAAGCAATTGTCATAAATGAGGCACCAGTTGTTTCTACAATTGCTATAGGCAACCAGAACGATCTTACTGTGAGGCAGTGAGGCCCCAGTTAGTTTTGCAGTGGATAAAGGCAACCAGAATGATCTTACTGTGAGGCAATTCTCATAAATGAGGCCCCAGTTACTTGTTCACTAGTTGTTGACAGCTGTTGTTATATGGTTGCTGCCCTTTATGAGCCTTTCTTTGGGTACAGAGAGAAACCAAGGAAAAAAATTGTGAAAATATACCCTGCTGTAACTAAATAAAAGCATAGTGCATATAAACATAGGGTACTTAGTAAACACTGTTTTTGATCAAAAAAAGCATAAAGCTATCCCACCAAACATCAAGGTGTACCCAGTTGGGAAAGTACCTACACTCTCTAATATTAAAACCTTACCATGGGTCTAAAATAGGCCTCAATGTGGCTAAGGGCTGAGAGCGACCGGGTCCCAACAGGACACACACAGTCAGGGGGATTCACAGAATGAAATGTCCAGCTCACTGAGAAGGGGGCCACTCCCTGTTTGTACTGAATACAAAAAATATTTTAATATGGGTATGTTTTCACAATTTTTTTCCTTGGTTTCTCTTTGTCTCATGGCCAGTGTGAACATGGTCTCACAAGTTCCATGTATACCATCTCATACTCCGGCTCACTTTTTTGTTTTTATGTAGTTTTTTTTGTATTCAGTACAAACAGGGAGTGGCCCCCTTCTCAGTAAGCTGGACATTTCATTCTGTGAATCCCCCTGACTGTGTGTGTCCTGTTGGGACCCAGTCGCTCTCAGCCCACATTGAGGCCTATTTTAGACCCATGGTAAGGTTTTAATATTAGAGAGTGTAGGTACTATCCCAACTGGGTACACCTTGACGTTTGGTGGGATAGCTTTATGCTTTTTTTGATCAAAAACAGTGTTTACTAAGTACGCTATGTTTATATGCACTATGCTTTTATTTAGTTACAGCAGGGTATGTTTTCACAATTTTTTCCTTGGTTTCTCTTTGTCTCATGGCCAGTGTGAACATGGTCTCACAAGTTCCATGTATACCATCTCATACTCCGGCTCACTTTTTTGTTTTTATTTTCTTTGGGTAAAGTGGCTTCAATTCTTTATAATCCTTTGGGCAAAAACTGTCACCACCTTCAATGCTGAAAACTATACTCTAATTTCTATAGGCAACCAGAGAAATCTTACTGTGAGATGGTTTTTATAAATGAGATCCCAGTTACTTCTGCAGTAGCTATAGGCAACCAGAAAGATCTTACTTGGAGGAAACTCTCTCTCATAAATGTTACTTTATCACTGGTTGTTGACAGCCATTAGTATAATTACAGGATTTTGAGCGAGTTTTCAGGTTGCCCCATCTTAGTAACTATACAGTTGCTGCTCCATTAAGAGTAACTCTTTAGGCACCATCACTTTAAATTCTTTAAGACCCTTTGGGTAAAAACTGTGGTTTTGCATTCAACACACAGACACCCATTTTCTCCTTTATTTCTATAGAGCCTATATTAATGGAGAAGGGGGGCGGCAAATCTGGAGAAGGGAAAAGATTTCCAGTTTTAATGTTTGTAGTATTTTTAGCCTGGTGTTATAGACTAAAAATGCAAAATTTCACTCAAATCGGTTGAAAACTGGTTTTGCTTTCAATGTGATACCACACACAGGCATTTTAATACCGGACAACCCATTTAAGGTTCAGAATTTGGTGGATCTTGATTTTATCCTCTATCTTCCCTACATACTTAGTTGTTTTTCCCTTATTTGTGCTACAGTAGCAATTCTATGGAGTTATGTGGCTATCATTACCTTTCTATGTGCATCAGAGAGCTTTCAGCACCGAGGACACTGATGGTGGTTCAACAGTTGTCCTTACTTGGACCTCTTTGGTTAGATACTAATTACTGCTAATGGGAAACACCCCACAATACTTGTTGCTTTGGAGATGCTCTAAACCAGTTATCTTCATATGGACCTGGTCAACTTTACTCAAATTCCTTAATAGGTGCCATTGTCATATGAAAATCAATGATATTCATGTCACCTATCAATGGTTCTAATGTTATGGCTGATTAGTTTATATTTGTACTATAGCCTTCTAATGTAATGACTAATATCAGGAAACTTGTGAATTTCCATTTGCTAGGAGAACTAACATGCATTATGAAATACCCCAGTGGACATGATAATTTGTTGTCCATTAGATTAATGAAAACAAGTAGGGAATGATCAGTTGTGAAAGCAGCTGCTGTCAGAAAGTACTCTCACCAACAAGAAGTGACAGACCTGAGAATGGGCTGTAATTTGTGTTCGAAGACCTACAGCCAATATCTATCTGTAATTAGGACGCTGTTTATTCAGAGTGACTAAACATCTGTAATGCCATTACAAATTATAATAAAATTATATTACAGTTAGGGTAATAATTATGGAAAACAAGGGGGTATGTAATTACTGAAATATCATCTACATAAATAGAGCTCTGAATTCTGCAACGTCAAAATATACAAATGTTAAAGATTGTAAACATTCCATGATTAAATATTAATTTACTCAGTAAAATCACTCAAAATATTACTAATTTTTCAAATGAATTTAAAAGGGATGCCCATGCTTGGGACTAATGTGTGGAGTCGCTCCATGTTACTGCAAACAGCTTGCGGTGTGCTCACTATCACAGTCCCTGGTATTGCAGGTGTGGGCAGGCAATCACAATATCGCGTGTATGCGATTTGCATACTTGCGGTCCAACGCCGACTGGACATGTCCGCCTTCACTCAATTCACTTCATGGAAAGAAGCAGAACGCAATATGCAAATTTTATTTATGTGGCAATGTGACCCCGCACTTCACTGCACTCAGTTCTGATTCTGCAGTCTATAGTTGCATAGAGTGACTGCGGACTTTTGTTCCAAGCCTGGACAATATCTTTAACCTCTTAATCTTACGTCCTAGCGGTCATAGTGTTAATTTCCCCTGGCTGCTGGCATCGGCGCACATCTCAGCTGATTTCTACAGCTGACATGTGTGCCTGCCAGGCACAAGTGGATTTGTGTTCCGCCCATGCCTTTTAACCCCTTAAATGGTGCTGTCAATCTGACTAGTGGAAATCACAGTCAACAGAATGAGAACTTTTAGGCTATGTCCGCACGTTGCGTCGGAGTACCTGCAGTTTATTCTGCACGTTTTCCTTCCCTTGGTTTTTGACCAAATGGCTTTTGACAATTTTTAGCGCTAAAAACGCATGCGTTTTTACCGCGTTTTTAGTGCGTTTTTAGCGCTTTTTACCTGCGTTTTCACCTGCGTTTCTGCAGATGCGTTTTTGACATCAAGACACTGAGAAATAAAGTTGGATTAGTCAAAAAGAATGAAAAAAGAGAAAAAAAGGATAAAATTAACTTTTAATAAAAATATATGGAACATTATCAATTTTAATGTAATAATAGTGGTTATGCACATTTTAACAGAAAAATAGCTAAAGTTTATTATTTTTTTACATTTAAATTTTCGGTTATTGTGTGTGTGTAAAGGAACATTAGAACCCACTAATTTTTGCCCAGAAAAGCATGCGTTTTTGGAACCAAAAACGCAGTTGAAAAGCAGGTAAAAAGCATGAAAAACGCAGGAATTGTGATTTTGGTTGCTTTTTGCCATTTCTCATTGACTCCAATGTTAAGGAAACGCTGCAGAAATGGCAAAAACAACTGACATGCTGCTTCTTTTTCAGCATGGTTTTTGACCCAAAATATGCAAATTAAACGCTGTAGAAAAAAAAGCAAAGTGCAGACAGGATTTCTGCTTTTCCCATAGACTTTGCTGGAAAACAAAAACGCATGCCTTTTAGCGCAAAAACGCTGCCGCCAAAAACGCTGCAGAAACGCGGTAAAAAAACGCAACGTGCGAACATAGCCTTATCCCTGGTAGGACACTTTTATCCCCATTATAAAATGCAGCAGAAGCCGGATGAATGGCCGCAGCTCCATTCATCCTCTATGGGGCTTCCAGAGATAGCCAAGTGCAGTACTCGCAGCCACAAAGGAAATGAATGGATCAGTGGTCAAATCAGACATGAGCTCCAGTCTAATGGGGATAGAAGTTGCATATTCTGCCAATTGCTGTGGGTCCCAGCAATAGGACCCCCACTGATCAATAACTGATTACTTATCTTTAGGCAACGTACACGCATTGAGTATCTGGTGAGTATTTGAAAGCTAAAACCAGGAGTGGAACAATCAGAGGAAAAGTATAACAGAAACACGTCAACAGTTCTGTATTATTCACCCGCTCCTGGTTTTGTCTACAATTACTGAGGTAAAATACTGACCAAATACTGAAAGTGTGAACTTAGCCTTAGAAGAGGTGATTACTTGTTTTCACCGAAGAACCTTTGTAAGTGCATATTTACTACTGTGTAATAGTAAAAAGACAAAGAGGGGTTAAGCATCCAAGTATTTAATATCAATGGGAAATAAAGAATCATCCCCTTATCGGTATCAGAAAGAACAAATAACCTCCACACAACACAATCCACTATATGAAGACCAATAATACCATATACAAGGGAGAAATACCACCCCACCATGAGATGAAATATTACTACCACTTAGTGACTGAATAATGCCACGTACAAGATGCAAATACCTCCACACTATGACCAGACCACATATTACCACCGCATAGTGATAGTATTATAGTATATTATAGTATAGTGTTATAGAATTCAGTAACTAATTAAAACCACAATACTAATAACACTAATATTACCATTAGTGACATTATACACAGGAGCTTTGTTTAGAGTTCATAGTATATAGTCTAATTGTATAGGTAATACAGTAAGTTACCAGTGATGTCTCTAAGTGAAGTCATTCATTTTCACTATTCCTCTTTATTCAGCACAGAACACTATAACGTCTTCCAAACAGGACTCGTCTCTGAAAAAAATAACAGAAACTCATCTATAACTAATCACCTCTAGAGTATATTCCCCATTTTTTTTCTACGATTTCTACATCAGATGATGGGGAAAAAAATCAACACAGTTCCGCCTTGCACAGTAACAGAAGCTTCCTCCCCCTATTAAAGCAGTATCCTCAAAAGAAAAATATATCACAGCAGGAATGATGTCTTTTAATTGGCCCCTTCAGTAAGGGGCACTTTGCACACTACGACATCGCAAGCCGATGCTGCGATGCCGAGCGCGATAGTCCCCGCCCCGTCGCAACTGCGATATCCTTGTGATAGCTGCCGTAGCGAACATTATCGCTACGGCAGCTTCACATGGACTCACCCATCCTGCGACCGTCGCTCTGGCCGGTGACCCGCCTCCTTATTAAGGGGACGGGTCGTATGGCGTCACTGCGACGTCACACGGCAGGCGGCCAATAGGAGCGGAGGGGCGGAGATGAGCGGGATGTAAACATCCCGCCCACCTCCATCCTTCCGCATATCCTACAGCGATGTGTGCAGCCGCAGGAGCGAGGAACAACATCGGACCGTCGCGTCAGCGTAATCATGGATTACGCCGATGCTGCACCGATGATACGATTACGACGCTTTTGCGCTCGTTAATCGTATCATCGAGCCTTTACACACTACGATGTCGCATGCAAGGCCGGAAGTACGTCATTTTCAATTTGACCCCACCGACATCGCACCTGCGATGTCGTAGTGTGCAAAGCCCGCCTAAGTATGTTCCCCAATTGACACCAAAAACTAATTGTTTCTCAATCTGCCCCCATACAGTAATAATGTCACCATCCTGGTCCTTTCCAGAATAATGACACTTGCTGACTCTCACGGTAAGGGTTATTCCAAACTAATCCCAAACTATCCTTCCTCCTACATCTGTCCCTACAGTGAATACAGATAGAAGAAAAGGAGAGCATGGAGAAACAGCATCAGAAACAAGAATAACGTATAAAAATATATTTTTTTAATTAAATAATACTACATTATACAAAATACAGAAATACAGAAATGAGGGGGTGAATACAGGTAACAGTGGTTCAACTACAAGAAATGACAATAGCCCTGAAAACGACTTTTGGTTTTAGATTGCAATAGCAGTATAAGTATTAACAGACTATTTTGCAATAAACCCTGCCTATATACAAGCTGTAATCCAAACTATTATTGATGAGTGAGCATACTCGCCAGTGGTTGAAACTCGATAGAGCATCGGGGTGCTCGGGCACGCTTGGTACTTCATCGAGTATTGTGGGTGTTTTAGCGCCAAGCTCAAGTCCCCGCCCCACCCACGTTTTGTGCCTTTTTTCAGCCACTAAACATGCGTGGATTGCCTTCTCATCACAGTAAATGCCACTTTACACGCTGCGATATCGGTATCGAGATCGCTATCGTGGGTACCCGCCCCCATCTGTTGTGCGACACGGGCAAATCGCTACCTGTGCCGCACAACATCACCCAGACCCGTCACACTACTTACCTGCCTGGCGACGTCACTGTGACCGGTGAACCGCCTCCTTTCTAAGGGGCGGTTTGTTCAGCGTCACAGCGACGTCACAGCAGCGTCACTGAACCGCTGCCCAATAGAAGCGGAGGGGCAGAGATGAGCGGGACGTAACATCCCGCCCCCCTCCTTCCTTCCGCATTTTGGCCGGGAGGCAGGTAAGGAGAGCTTCCTCATTCCTGCGGTGTCACACGGAGCGATGTGTGCTGCCGCAGGAATGAGGAACAACCTCGTTACTGTTGCAGTAACGATTTTTGAGAATGGACCCCCATATCACCGATGAGCGATTTTGCACGTTTTTGCAACGATGCAAAATCGCTCATAGGTGTCACACGCAACGGCATCGCTAATGCGGCCGGATGTTCATCACCAATTCCGTGAGCCCAACGAGTTCGCATTAGCGATGTCGTAGTGTGTAAAGCCCCCTTTACTCCATAGCCATGTTGGCAACTGGCTTTATTTTAGTGGCCGGCGGCATATAGGACCAAGTGACGCTTTGCTCAGATAGCTCTACCTTGGAACCAATGTATGGAGAACTGCTGGACAAGGGATAATGCATTAGTTTTGCATTAATGGCACATAAGCAGGGTATTATTTCAGTACAGTCCTTGCTGCTGCACCTTAAAACCAAAAGTCCTTTTCAGAGCTACATATATTCTATTCTAGTCCCTATTAATAGCGCTATTAGCTGAATTTAGTGTAAGGAGAGCTGCCAAAAAGTATAATGTATTAATTTAGTATTACATTCATATAGGCAGAGATTTTCCTTACAGTCCTTGCTGCTACTACATAAAACCAAAAGTCCTTTTTAGTCCTACCTCTATTCTATTATAGTCCCTATTAATACTGCTTCTAGCTTAATTTTTTGTAGGGAGAGCTGTTGGAGATGGGATAGTGCATTAGTTTAGCATTAAAGGCAACTAGGCAGAGATTATTGCCTTACAGTCTTTGCTGCTGCAACATCAAGTCAAACGTCATTCTCAGTCCTACATCTATTCTATTGTAGTCCCTATTACTACTGCTGTTAGCTGCATATCTAATATGATATGCGCAAGGCATGTGGTAAAGGACAGGAAAAGTGGATGTGCTGCTGATGGTGCACGCATAGGTTAAGGCACTGGGCCAGCTGATCTTGCAAAACCCAAGATAAAAATAATATGGACATACAACTTGCTGTAAATATCTAAAAGCAGTAGTGCATATAAAAAAACATAGGGTACTTGGTAAACACTATTTCTGATCTGGTCATCCCACCATGACAAGGTGTACCCAATTTGGCATGGTACCTACACTCTCTGATGTTAAGGGGTACTTTGCACGCTGCAACATCGCTAGCCGATGATAGCGATGCCGAGCGTGATAGTACCCGCCCCCGTCGCACATGCGATATCTTGTGATAGCTGCCGTAGAGAGCATTATCGCTACGGCAGCTTCACACGCACTTACTTGCCCTGCAACGTCGCTCTGGCCGGCGACCCGCCTCCTTCCTAAGGCATTAGAGCGACGTCACACGGCAGGCGGCCAATAAAAGCAGAGGGGCGGAGATGAGCGGGATGTAAACATCCCACCCACCTCCTTCCTTCCGCATTGCCGGTGGACGGTGGACGCAGGTAAGGAGATGTTTGTCGGTCCTGCGGCTTCACACACAGCGATGTGTGGAGCTGCAGGAACGACAAACATCATACCTGCGGAAGCACCGACATTATGAAAATGAACAACGTGACACAGATCAGCGATTTTTGACTGTTTCATGCTCGTTCATCTTCTCTCCTAGGCTTTACACGTTGCGACGTCGTTACCGGCGCCGGATGTGTGTCACTTTCGATTTGACCCCGACGATATCGCAGTAGCGATGTCGCAACATGCAAAGTACTTCTAAGTGTCTTACAATATGTCAGAACAGACCTCAATCCGAATAAGGGTAGATATTGATTGCAGCATTTATAGGGCTGGGAGGGGGAGTGCACTCCCTCTACAGTCTAATTGGTGCCCTCTCAATGTCATCGCGAGAGACCAATCATTGCCATGGTGACCTGAAGTCATAACCCAGATATGGAAAGCCTCTGTGATTATACCAGGAGCATGATCTTAGAGGCTTGCGTTCAGTGTAGCACTGACAGCTATAATGTGTTTCAATACTGCTGCATATTATATCAGCGATCAGGGCAATAAAAGCTAAGCCGCATATAGGGACTGAGTAAAAAAATAAATATAATAATAATAATAATGATAAGTTTTATTTCTATAGCGCCAACATATTCCGCAGCGCTTTACAAATAAAAACATTCTATCTATAAAGATGTATATTTATAAAAAATAAAATACACATTTGATATTGCTGCGTCTAGAACAACCCAAGCAATAAAACTGCAACACTGATTAACCCCTTCAGTGAACATAGTAAAAATAAAAAACATAGCAGAAACTGTCTGTTCATCATATAGCTGACAAGCACATGGAAATAAAAATGGCATCGCTGAAAATGTCACTTTGTCTCACGCAAAAAAAGCTGCTTTACAGCTCCGTCAGTGAAAAAATAACAAAAACTATTGCTCTCAGAATACAGCAATGCAAACCTTTTTTTATATATATAAAATTGTTTTTATGGCATAAAAGTGGTGAAAACAATATAAATGTGGTATTGCTGCAATCATAACGACAGAAAGAAAAAAGTTGTCTTATCACTTTTACTACACAATGAATGGCTTAAAAAAAATAATATATATATATATATATATATAGATATAGATATATAGATATAGATATATAGATACAGATATATATAGATGTATATATAGATGTATATATATATATAGATGTATATATAGATGTATATGTATATATATATATATATGTATATATATATATATATATATATATATAGATGTATATATATATATATATAGATGTATATAGATGTATAAATATATATATATATATATATATATATATATATATATATATATATATATACATATATATATATATATACATATATATATATATACATATATATATATATATATATATATATATATACATACACATTCCTGTTTCATCTTGATTTTGCTTCACAAAAAGCGGAATAAAAAGCAATCAAAAAACATCACTACATGGTCAAAATGGTACCAATATTAACTCCTACTCATCCCGCAAAAAACAAGCCCCCACATGACTCTGCCAGAAAAATAAAAAAACTATAGTCTTCAAAATACAGTGATGCAAAACACCTTTATTTTGTAAAAAAAAAAAAAGTGTTTTTTAGTTTGCTACTAGCCAAACCTAAAAAATATATAAATATGGTCTTCAACTGCTTATGATTTGTTCACTCTGCCTCCCAAAAATGGCAGTAAGACTCTGCTCACATTTAATAAAAGGAAAGTCAGCTCCAATGGGATAAAATGGAATGGCTTTATTACAAGGTATAATGACTAAAATCCAATTAACAAATTATTGAGAATAAAAGTAAAAAATTCCCAGTAGAAACAAATAGACCAACAGACCAAAGCTACGCGTTTCAGACTTGGTGTCTTTTATCAAAGCTCCAATTTTGTTAATTGGATTTTAGCCATTATTCATTAAAATAAAGCCATTCCATTTTACTGCATTACAGCTGGATTCCCTTTTCTTCACTGCCTGAACCTATCAGAGTGTTGTCCGTGCTTCACATAGGGGAAGTCCTATTCAGGTGAGATGTCACTGCTCTTTTTTTCTGCTCACATTTACCTTGCATCTACGTTGAGTGCTTACACCCTTGATTACAAGTAGATCCCCGTGATTCAGACAAAATTCCCACTGGAAAATTCACTGTAATGAGGCATTTATTCATTTATATAGCTCAATTAATTCCACAGCACTTTACATACATTGGCAACACTGTCCTCACTGGGGCTCACAATCTAAAGGCCATATTAGTATGTATTTGGAGTGTCGGAGGAAACCCACACAAATACGGGGAGAACATACAAACTACTTGCAGATGTTTTACTTGGTGGGATTTGAACCCAGAACATTAGCACTGCAAGACTTCAGTGCTAACCACTGAGCCACCATACAGACAATATGAAACATTACAGCTGAACAGAGGCCAAATGAAGTTCGGAACAACTCTGATGCCTCATTTGTGAATGGATGCATTGGAGATATCCCCTGAATCATGTATTTCAGAGAAGTAGATGGAAACCCTGATGTAAGCGCTCACTATAGAGCACAGGATAAATGTGAACTGTTCCAAAATCTTAGGCACTCTAAATTGACACCTAATAGTGTTCAACTCAATCCAGAAAACCACAGGTCCACACACTCAGGTCTGTCATCTGTTAATGGAAATGTAGGGTGCTTCTATATTACTGGTAGCACAAAGGCTTTGGAGCTGCGCTATGGCTCCCCTTCTAAAAGAAATCAAACACAATCTGCATTCCCAAATACAAATGCTCCCTTTATTTCTGAGCCCAAAATGTGCCTAAACCACAGTTAACATCCAAATGTTTGGCATTGTTGTAGTCAAGAAGCATGCTTAATTTATGGGGTGTGTGTTTCCATAAACAGAAGCTGGGCACAATGTCTGGACACTAGAATGTACTGGGCATGAAGGTCTTATTTGCAATTCTTAATTGTGCAAAATTCACTGTGTTTGACTGTGTTGTTTGTGTTTAGGTGTTTTCTAGAGACTACATCATCTTTACACACATAGATGAACTCCCACAGGGATGCAAATTCCAAAATATTGTCACTTGAGGCGATTTCTGTTGCACTGTTACTTAGGGGCTCTAAAAATTAAGTCAGCAAACTATTCTAGGAAAATCTGTGCTACAAAAGTCAAATGACGCTCCTTCCTTACCGAGCCCTGCCATATGGCCAAAAAGTACTATGCGGTCACATGTAGGGTATTGCCACATTCAAGGGAAATTGTGTAACACATTTTGGGGCCTTTTTTTATCTATTCTTATTGTGAAAATTGGAAATCTGTGGCTAAAACAACATTTTAGTGGTAAATATATAATTATTTTATCTTCATCGCTAAATAGTATAAAATTTTGTGACACACCTAAGGTGTCAAAATGCTCATTGCATACCTAGATAAATTCATTGAGGAGTGCAGTTTGTAAAATAGGATCACTTGTAGGGGAATTCTGCTGTTCTTGCACCTCAAGGGCTCTGTCAATGTGACATGGCACCTGCAAACCCTTCCAACAAAATCTGAAGTCCAACATGTCCCTCCTTCTCTTCACAGCCTTATACTGTGACTGGAAAGTAGTTTTCGATCACATATCGGGTATTACTTAGAATAAATTTAACACCAAAATTGTATGGTCCATTTTCTCTTTTTATGCTTGTGAAGTTAAGATATTTGGGGATAAAGCAACATTTTTGTTGTAACAGTTCTAATTTTCATGGCTCCACGTTATAGATTTCTATGAATCACCTGTGGGCTTAAAGTGTTCATTATACATGTAAATAAATTCCTTGAGGGGTCTCGTTTCCAAAATGGAGTTACTTGTGTGGAAAGTCTACTGTTTAGGCAGATCATGGGTTCTCCAAACACGATATGGAGTCTGCTAACTATTCCAGACATTTTGCATTTAAAAAGTCAAATGGCACTGCTTCCCTTCTGAGCTCTGCCATGAGCCCAAACAGTAGTTTTACACCATATATGGGGTATTGATGTACTCTGGAGAAATTTCTCAACCAATTTTATCTGGCATTTTCTCTTGTTAACTTTGTGAAAATGAAAGATTTAGGGTTAAAGCAACATTTTTGTGGTAAAAATTTAATTTTTCATTTTTGCAGAACAAATTTTGAAACATTTTGTGAAGCACCTGGGTTTTCAAGGTGCTCACCAAACACCTAGATAATTCCTTGAGAAATCTAGTTTCCAAAAGGAGATTGCTCGTGGGGTGTTTTCACTGTTTAGGCACATCAGGTCTCTCCAAATGCAACATGTCGACTGCTAACGATTCCAGCCAGTTTTGCAATCACAAATTTAAATAGTACTCATTCCCTTCCGAGTCCTTCTGTGCGCCCAAATATTAGCTTTCCACCACATTTTGGGTATAGACGCAATCAGGAGAAATTGCACAACAAATTTTATGCTGCAATAAAAAATGCAAAATTTTGGATAAAGTAACATTTTGGGGCAAAAAGTACAATTTTAATTTTTTCCTTCCACATAGGTTTTTTTTCCTTGTAAGCATTTAAATGATTATTACGCCTCTTGGATGTGGTTTTGAGCAGTTTGAGGTATGCAGTTTTTAGAAGGACGTCACTTTGGGTACTTTCTTTCATGTAGGCCTCTCAAAAGCACTTCAAATTTTATGTTGGCCCTAAAAAAAAATAGTTTTGTAAATTGTGTTGGAAAAATTAGATATTGCTGATAAACGTTTAACCCTTCCAATGTTCTAAGCAGTATTTAAATAATTGTACTGATATAAAGTAGACATGTGGTAAATGTTATTTATTTCTTTTGTGTGACATATCTTTCTGGTTTAAGGTCATAAAAATTCAAATGTTAAAAATTGCTACATTTGCACCAAATTTCTGATATTTTCACAAATAAACACAAAATATATCATCCTAAATTTACAGCTATCATGAAGTACAATATGTCGCAAAAAAAACCCTAAATAATCTCAGAATCACCGGGATCCTTTGAAGTAATGACACTGGTCAGATTTTTAAAAAATTGGCCTGGTCATAAAGGTGAAAACAGGCTGGTTTACATCAGTAAACTACAAATCACAATTTAATTCTCTATTATCTTAGCGAAAATACACAATTTTGCCCTTTTTTGTAATTTCATGTACAAATTGTCAAATCTGAACTGAGAATATCCCACTTTTACATAACTGTCTTCCCAAACAATTATCCAGCAATTTGATGTCCACCTGTCCGGGGTGACCTTGCTCTTGCTCTCCTTTGCTTTAGTTTCACAAGACATGTCTTCATTTTATAAGCCATATTGCCTTCCTCAGAGCCCTTTCATTTCTGCTGAATGTTCTCGCTTTCCTTAACCATGAACTCTCTATTATCTGTCTTTTTCTAGCGTTAATCCACTGAGGTCCATGCTTCAGTAGTTCCCGCTTGGACAACATTCTGCCCTTACACAATGTTTCCTCTCTGCTTGACATTTTTCTCATATATACAGTGAATACTAAATACAGTAAAAACCTAAATTGAGAAAAAAATGACATTAATATTTAAATTAGATTTGATACACATTTTTTAAAAACATTTTATTTTATTTCATATATAATTATTTACTTTCTGTTTCCTGAAGCTTACTAATAAGCTTTGCTATGTTTCCAAGGTCAGTACTGTCATCTATTATGTATGAATGATGGGGAATTTCATGGCAGATGATAGCTTTATTGAAATGAAACTCCCTGTTGTATTGATATGGGTTTTATCTCTTCCTAAGTCTAAGGGCGGCTTTGCACGTTGCGACATTGCAAGCCGATGCTGCGATGTCGCACGCGATAGTCCCCGCCCCTGTCGCAGGTATGATATAGTGTGATAGCTGGCGTAGCGAAAATTATCGCTACGCCAGCTTCACATGCACTCACCTGCCCTGCGACCGTCGCTGTGGCCAGCGACCCGCCTCCTTCCTAAGGGGGCGGGTCGTGCGGCGTCATAGCGACGTCACATGGCAGGCAGCCAATAGCGGCGGAGGGGCGGAGATGAGCAGGATGTAAACATCCCGCCCACCTCCGTCCTTCCGCATAGCCGTCGGCGGCAGGTAAGGTGAGGTTCCTCGCTCCTGCGGCTTCATACACAACGATGTGCGCTGCCGCAGGAACGAGGAACAACATCGTACCTGTCGCTGCACCGGCATTATGGAAATGTCGGTGAATGCAACGATGATACGATAACGAAGCTTTTGCGCTCATTCATCGTATCATCTAGGCTTTACACACTACGATGTCGCCTGCGATGCCGGAAGTGCGTCACTTTCAATTTGACCCCACCGACATCGCACCTCCGATGTCATAGTGTGCAAAGCCGCCCTAATAGTCTAAGGACAACATTCTGACCCTTAACCTTCTTTCCATGCAGTGGGTAAGAAGAAAGTGAATGTAACCAATATGGCTGCTCACAGAAAAGTATATAAAACATACTAAATGTGTACAATAATAAGAACCCAATCTTACTCTACTATGTCCAATACATACATCATATTAATATTTTAATTAAATACATGTTATTTGTCCTTTAAAGTCAAATTCCAACCATTTTGTACACCAGTCTTAATAAAGGGAGTGTAGGAATAAGATGTGCTGAATTCATTCATGTTTTTTGGCTTATAAACCATACTCATCACTTTTAAAGTAATGTAAATGGGGTTCCTGCAACCCTTTTATATCCTCACAGGTACTACTGAATACTTTATTGACAGTTTTAATACATGTCTAGCGCTGTATGTAAATTGTATGATCCAGTCCAATGGGAGAATACAGATTGTGATGTGCGCCACTCTGGTATCTTCAAACACGGCTTCTTCTGGCTGGATAGAAGTGGATGACATCTCTACTCGCTGCCAGTGTCTTATTCCACTGCTCAGAGACTTCGTGCTTCAAAGCCATGTAATGTGCAGGTGCTTGCTTCACTTGTACATCACCAGTGAGTTTGGTCTCCAATTCAACTGCAGATGCACAAGACTTCGAGTACTGTGTGGGTGACATAGAGACCTCATTGACTTAGATCCAGCTAGAAGGGACGGCATTGGAAGAGACTGGGGCAGTACCAATCGCAATCTAGATTTGCCCATTGGACCAGACCACACAAATGACATGCGCTGGACACTTTTTCAAATGTATTTACAGGCACCTGCAAGGGTATAAAGGGAATGTAGGAATCTTATTCATATCATTCTGAAGGTGATCGGCATAGTTTATAAGCCAGAAAACTGGTGACATATTCTATTTTTTTATACATTTAGAACATCTAATTATTGGTGTGCACCTCCCCAAAAATGCTTATCCAGTCAGGGACTGGAGTAACATTTCTGGTGTACAGAATGACGCGATCTTCCAAGAATTTTATGGGTGAGTGTAACCATTCCCAACCCACCTCGCCTTCTCCCTAGCTCCTCCCATTTTGATGAAGCTACTTTGCACTGGCGTGGAAACACCTAAAATATAGAAAAAGGCGACAATATACTGTGTTTTATATCAGATTTGGCCATAAACACTTTAATTTATTGGCCCCTAATATGTTTTAAAGGGAACCAGTCACCAGTATTTTCCTAGATAAGCTAAAGTCAGTGCTATACTGGAATATCAGGCTGATTCTCTACATACCTGTAGGGGTCAGCTTGAATGTATAGGTTTTGAAATCTAAAAAAGTAACGTTTATAAAATGAGCTGTTTGTTGAGTGACAGCAGCAAAGGAACAGATAATATATTTATAGTTATCCCCTCCCCCTGTTAGAATTAGCATAAGTATTATACAAACGATTCACTTTTTCTCTTGCAGGACCTGTGTGAGGTCATACCCATGTGACCAGAAGGGGCGGGGCCTCAGCCAACAAAGCTGGATACCAAGTCACATGGGTATGACCTCACACAAGTTCAAAAAGAGACAAAGTGATTTGTTTGCATAATACTTATGCTAATTCTACCAGGGGGAGGGGATAACTATGAATATATTATCTGCTCCAGTGCAACTGTCACTCAACAAGCAGCTATTTTTATAAACTTTACTTTTTTGGATATCAAAACCTAAACATCCGAGCTGACCACTACAGGTATGTATAGAATCAGCCTGATAGTGCCAGTATAGCACTGGATTTAGCTTATATATGAAAATCCTGGTGATTGGTTCCCTTTAAGTAAAGTATGGCAAAGAAACACAAAACAGCCATGTCAATAGTATAAGAAATGTGTGTGTGTGTGTGTGTGTGTGTGTGTGTGTGTGTGTGTGTGTGTGTGTGTGTACAGTGCTGGCCAAAAGTATTGGCACCCCTGCAATTCTGCCAGATAATACTCAGTTTATATTTGAAAATGATTGCAATCACAAATTCTTTGGTATTATTATCTTCATTTAATTTGCCTTCAATGAAAAAAAAAAAAATTGTCATAAAGCCAAATTGGATATAATGCCACACCAAACATAAAAAGGGGGTGGACAAAAGTATTGGCACTGTTTGAAAAATCATGTGATGCTTCTCTAATTTGTGTAATTAACAGCACCTGTAACTTACCTGTAGCACCTAACAGGTGTTGGCAATAACTAAATCACACTTGCAGCCAGTTGACATGGATTAAAGTTGACAACCTCTGTCTTGTGTCCTTGTGTGTACCACATTGAGCATGGAGAAAGGAAAGAAAACCAAAGAACTGTCTGAGGACTTGAGAATCCAAATTGTGAGGAAGCATGAGCAATCTCAAGGCTAAAAGTCCATCTCCAAAGACCTGAAAGTTCCTGTGTCGATGGTGTGCAGTGTCATCAAGAAGTTCAAAGCCCTTGGCACTGTGGCTAACCTCCCTAGATGTGGAAGGAAAAGAAAAATTGACGAGAGATTTCAACGCAAGATTGTGCGGATGGTGGATAAAGAACCTCGACTAACATCCAAACAAGTTCAAGCTGCCCTGCAATCTGAGGGTACAACAGTGTCAACCCATACTATCTGTCGGCGTCTGAATGAAAAGGGACTGTATGGTAGGATACCCAGGAAGACCCCACTTCTTACACCGAGACATAAAAAAGCCAGGCAGGAGTTTTCCAAAACTTACCTGAGAAAGCCTAAAACGTTTTGGAAGAATGTTCTCTGGTCAGATGAGACAAAAGTAGAGCTTTTTGGGAAAAGCCATCAACAGAGCTTACAGGGAAAAAAAAAGAGGCATTCAAAGAAAAGAACACGGTCCTTACAGTCAAACATGGCGGAGGTTCCCTGATGTTTTGGGGTTGCTTTGCTGTCTCTGGTACTGGACTGCTTGACCGTGTGCATGGCATTATGAAGTCTGAAGACTACTAACAAATTTTTCAGCATAATGTAGGGCCCAGTGTGAGAAAGCTGGGTCTTCCTCAGAGGTCATGAGTCTTCCAGCAAGACAATGACCCAAAACACACTTCAAAAAGCACTAGAAAATGGTTTGATAGAAAGCACTGGAGACTACTAAAGTGGCCAGCGATGAGTCCAGACCTGAATCCCATAGAACACCTGTGGAGAGATCTCAAAATGGCAGTTTGGAGAAAGGCACCCTTCAAATCTCAGGGACCTGGAGCAGTTTGCCAAAGAAGAATGGTCTAAAATTCCAGCAGAGCACTGTAAGAAACTCATTGATGGATACCGGTTGTTTGCAGTTATTTTGGCTAAAGGTTGTGCAACCAAGTATTAGGCTAAGGGTGCCAATACTTTTGTTTGGCCCATTTTTGGATTTTTGTGTGAAATGATCAATGATTTGATTTTTGTTTCATACTCTTTTGTGTTTTTTCATTGAAGCAAAATAAATGAAGACAATAATACCAAAGAATTTGTGATTGTAATCATTTTCAAGAAGAAAATGAGTATTATCTGACAGAATTGTGGGGGTGCCAATACTTTTTGCCAGAACTGTATATATATATATATATATATATATATATATATATCTGTGTGTGTATGTATACAGTTAGGTCCAGAAATATTTGGACAGTGACACAATTTTCGCGAGTTGGGCTCTGCATGCCACCACATTGGATTTGAAATGAAACCTCTACAACAGAATTCAAGTGCAGATTGTAACGTTTAATTTGAAGGTTTGAACAAAAATATCTGATAGAAATTGTAGGAATTGTACACATTTCTTTACAAACACTCCACATTTTAGGAGGTCAAAAGTAATTGGACAAATAAACCAAACCCAAACAAAATATTTTTATTTTCAATATTTTGTTGCGAATCCTTTGGAGGCAATCACTGCCTTAAGTCTGGAACCCATGGACATCACCAAACGCTGGGTTTCATCCTTCTTAATGCTTTGCCAGGCCTTTACAGCCGCAGCCTTCAGGTCTTGCTTGTTTGTGGGTCTTTCCGTCTTAAGTCTGGATTTGAGCAAGTGAAATGCATGCTTAATTGGGTTAAGATCTGGTGATTGACTTGGCCATTGCAGAATGTTCCACTTTTTAGCACTCATGAACTCCTGGGTAGCTTTAGCTGTATGCTTGGGGTCATTGTCCATCTGTACTATGAAGCGCCGTCCGATCAACTTTGCGGCATTTGGCTGAATATGGGCTGAAAGTATATCCCGGTACACTTCAGAATTCATCCGGCTACTCTTGCCTGCTGTTATGTCATCAATAAACACAAGTGACCCAGTGCCATTGAAAGCCATGCATGCCCATGCCATCACGTTGCCTCCACCATGTTTTACAGAGGATGTGGTGTGCCTTGGATCATGTGCCGTTCCCTTTCTTCTCCAAACTTTTTTCTTCCCATCATTTTGGTACAGGTTGATCTTTGTCTCATCTGTCCATAGAATACTTTTCCAGAACTGAGCTGGCTTCATGAGGTGTTTTTCAGCAAATTTAACTCTGGCCTGTCTATTTTTGGAATTGATGAATGGTTTGCATCTAGATGTGAACCCTTTGTATTTACTTTCATGGAGTCTTCTCTTTACTGTTGACTTAGAGACAGATACACCTACTTCACTGAGAGTGTTCTGGACTTCAGTTGATGTTGTGAACGGGTTCTTCTTCACCAAAGAAAGTATGCGGCGATCATCCACCACTGTTGTCATCCGTGGACGCCCAGGCCTTTTTGAGTTCCCAAGCTCACCAGTCAATTCCTTTTTTCTCTGAATGTACCCGACTGTTGATTTTGCTACTCCAAGCATGTATGCTATCTCTCTGATGGATTTTTTCTTTTTTTTCAGCCTCAGGATGTTCTGCTTCACCTCAATTGAGAGTTCCTTAGACCGCATGTTGTCTGGTCACAGCAACAGCTTCCAAATGCAAAACCACACACCTGTAATCAACCCCAGACCTTTTAACTGCTTCATTGATTACAGGTTAACAAGGGAGACGCCTTCAGAGTTAATTGCAGCCCTTAGAGTCCCTTGTCCAATTACTTTTGGTCCCTTGAAAAAGAGGAGGCTATGCATTACATAGCTATGATTCCTAAACACTTTCTCCGATTTGGATGTGAAAACTCTCATATTGCAGCTGGGAGTGTGCACTTTCAGCCCATATTATATATATAATTGTATTTCTGAACATGTTTTTGTAAACAGCTAAAATAACAAAACTTGTGTCACTGTCCAAATATTACTGGCCCTGACTGTGTATATATACATATATACATATATACATATATATATATATATATATACATATATATATATATATATATATATATATATATATATATATATATATATATATACACACATACATACATATATATATATATATATACATATATATATATATATATATATATATATATATATATACACATATACACATATACATAATCTCCCTGCTGGTAAAGCCACTTTTCGGAATGAAGGATTTACCATGACAAAATACAAAGTGATTATGATCCAAATTGATGTAATATTAGAAGAGATGCCAGCTTCATTAAGTAACTCTTTTACCTCCTTATTGTCTGAACCATTATGTACAACCTAAGCAATTTGTCCAACAAATTACATTTATCTACAAAAACAGTATGCTTGATTTCAATTGACAGTATTCACAGCCATTTCATCAATGCTGAGCTATTTGTCTCTAAGGACATTTTGATGGCATGTCACCCATTCAGAAAAAAACAATGTTGGAAGATATGAATGTCTGCTCAGACCATCTCTATGGCAGAATTTTAATGATTCCCATTTGTTCATGATTAACTTGTAGTTTTATTGCAGAAATGAATTGCTTTCTGTGGCAAACAATCATCATTATTAATAGGTCTTAAACAGAATCTGGACAGGAATTTGGAACCTAATCATCTCTTCCTGGGTAAAGCAGTCTATTAATTACTAGCAAGCCCTCTGCTAATAGACTTCCAGCAAATGAGGTCACAGCAATCGCAGTCCTGCTTTTGAATAATAGAGATTTAATCTAGAGACTAATAGTGTTTTGAAGAATCAGGTTTTAAAGATCAGACGTGATAATAATTAATTCTTAATTTCGTCCCTTCAAGGATGTGACCTGGGTGAAACATGGAAATCTCAGAAACATGAAAGGATAGATAATGACTTCTCAAAAGACTCAAAGGAAATAGAAAATGTGGGGACTTGGAGACATGTATGTCCCTGTATAACCTGCACACCGTGACTTGTAACCTAACAGTTTTCTCAGCCGCCAGGATAAATTATGCTCCGTTTACATTGTGACACCGCTAAACAGTGGGGTGTGCTCAATTAAGATGCTAATTCCCCCACTTTGCACTTTCACTGCTGATAATTTATGAAATATAGCCCAGAAAACTGAGGAATACGTAATGCTATGAACTTTAAACAAATATTTAGCGATTTGGAGACCAGAGGTTTATAAAAGTTGGAGAAGAAATGGCAATAATTTACTGCATATTGTTTTTTCTTCCTTTTTTTCTTTGTAAAATGTTGATTTTAGCACAGGCTGGTTATAAATAAATAAGGTAGACTTTTAGCATAGGCTTGTGCGGTAATTATGCATATGGAGCATCTGCAACGCATGCAATCTAGCAAATTAAGCTAAGTACCAAAGTACTCTTGTTTCCATGACGATATTTAAAGTATTTGAAGAGAAAAAAAAATACAAAAACAAAAGGAGTACAGATATTTCAACATAATATTCACAGCATGGTACAGTCATGATGGCTTTATTTAAACTGTGAAAAAGAACATGAAAGTAAAGGGATTTCCACTTAGGCTATAGGGTATACTGTATAAAGAGCATGTCACCGAAAAGATCTAAGTGAGGAACTTCGAATTGATGGTGACAACAATATAATGAAACAACAAGTTGAAAAAAATGGCTGGTAGGTGGCAATAATGAAGCAACACTATCAAGTGGTAAGTGGATTAGGCATCGGTGATTGTGCTTACGGTTCCTCTGAAGACCTATCCCACTAGTAAGAAAATACATTATTCAGCCTATTTCGCACATACTCCCTTCCATTGGTTACTTAGGGTACATTCAGATGACCGTATAAATCAGTCCGAGCTCAGACCCCAATGCTCAGACTTACCATGCACCTCTCTACCTGAGTGTGACTGTCCCGGCCGGTCCAACCTTGTATTGATGTGTATGGTCATCTGAATGCAACCTTACTGATATTTGGTTATGTAAAAAGAGCACATTTGGATCAAAGATCTGAAAAACAGGAAACTTTTTTCTACTCATCGGCCTACTATCCATAGCAGCAGACAGCAAGCTGGGGTCACCTGGTGCCACTCGAGAGACACCCCCCAACTCCCCCCACTTTTCGCCACAATTGAAACGGTATCTGCATACATGGGATGCAGATACTGGTGAATGGAATGGTGCAGTAGGTCACCATTATCTCCCTATGTCAGCATTCATCCTGTGAATCTGAGAGTCACTGAACACAACAGGAGTTATGACATCTTTAGATCACACATGTTGTGTGGGCAGAGCCTTAGTCTGTACTGTGCATTGTCTGGTTCAGATATTGGGGGAACAGTGGAAGGTGAGTAGTGTCACGCTGTACACAGGGCTAGTAAGACATAGTACAGCGTATTCCCCACTAGGTGGCAGCAGCGTAATGAAGGAGAGATAAAGTCACACTGTACAAGAAAGCCAGGTGAAGTACAGCAGAGTAACTTCAGCGGGCAGGTAACAGGCGAACCACCAGGGGGCAATAGAGTAGTGAAACAGTCAGGGTCTAGCCAGAAAAGTCAAGTCACTGCAAAGAGTATCAAAATCACGTCAGAAAACAGAAGAGTCGGAAGCCGGGAGATCAGGTATCCAGAAGAAAACACAAACAACAGACAGGAGCTTAAAGTCAGGGACCGGGACTGGCAAATGAATGGGGGAGGCTACAAGTCAGGACACAGTAGCAGGGAGGCAGGACAGATCGGGAACACTGACCAGAGCCAGTATACAAGCTGTAAGGCAGAAATATCACTGGCACTGACCGATAGGAAGAGAGGCAAGATATACTGTCCTGGGATCCAGAATGAGCCAAGGGAGTTAACCCCTGACATGACCAGGCCAGAGCTGGGTGTAACCACAGCAGGGAAAAGCCGTCCTGGATCATTACAAGTAGTTTGTATTTTTTTGTTATTGCTAGATCGCGTCAGGGATTTGATGACCTTTTAGGGGTCATTATACTATGTGTGGGGGGCTACAGGCCTATCATGCTGTTTATGGGGGTGTTTAGATACTTAATCGCTAGCTTCATAATTTTAACTAAAATAAAAAGTTTAGTATGTTTTGCTATTCTTTCCATTAAAATGGTGGACATGCTGACAGAAAACAAGAGGCCGACATTGTACCTGGTTCTTTCCATCAAATGTTGGATCTCCATCCGCATGAGCTATATTTTATTGTTCCCATGAGAGAGCAGAAAAATAGAATTGGCCGTTAGTGTGTTGATGTGAACTTTGCCAAAGAAAAATCGTTGCCCAAAGTGGTGATTCTTTTTACAAAATTAAAATCCATATTTGACAAACTTGACATATTATAAGCAAAATGAAGCTTAAGTTCTCATAATTCTAATGGGGAAAAAAATTTTGAATCTGTAGAATTCTTCACTAACTTTTTTGGTTTTATTTATTTATTTTTTTAACAATGTATAATGATGAAAAAATGTAAAACAGCCCAAATTAATATCTTTCTGAAATATTTTCCTGCCAACCTTCTTCTGGGCTTTTCATAGCTCCGAGAAATATTCTGACAACCTAAAGCGCGCACACAATGTGACAGTGCCTCGATTTACCAAATGAATAACAAAGACAGGAAAGATTAGAGAGGGGAATTGTCTTTTAAATTTATCGGTGTTATGTGCAAGCGAGATTTTTTTGGTGTCCTTTGAGTTATTCTTAGCAGTTTTATTGTTGAGTGTGGAATCTGAAAAAAAAAAGTTGTGATGAATATGTATTCAGATGCTTCAATACCTGGCATCACAACCAACCAGTCGGATCACGGTTAGCATGCAAATCTTGATTTATGACTGCTGTCACCAAGGTATCCAGCTTAGTCTCCAATGAGAATGTACAATAACCTTTGCTCATTCTGCCGATGTTGATTTTTCTCTTTTTCTCATAGTGAAATGAGATCTATGTCGAAAGCATTTATATGCCCCATGCACGCACTAAACACTGGCTGTCTAAACATCTTACATCTCTTTCCAGATCTACTGCCCTCTGGCACTGGAAGAGCAGGTGACCCTTACTCATTGGTATTCTCTTAATGCTACCACCGTGTAAGCCTCAGCTGCTTGGACCCTGGTGAGCAGGTGTAGAATGACTAGTTGGAAATGAGCTGAGACAATTGCTGTAAATAGATTGATGCAATTAAATTTTTAATTACTTACCATGTCGCGTATTATAATTATTTTGGTTTCTCCCTTCTCTCAGGTATAGGGAAATATATAAGCTGTATATGCTTTAGTAACAACGTTGTCATATTCTTTTAATATAAATAATTATGGGAATTTTAATAAAACTAAATTAATATTGTGAACACAAAGTTATCAAAAGTTATTTTTAGTCAATACTAAAACTTGGCGGAAAAAATTTGGTATATTCTCTATCAACCCTATGTAAACGCACTTTTACATTTACACAATTGTGTAAATTGGAGATATACTGTATATTTGTTAGGCCATATGTGAACCTAAAACTAGAAAGTCATAGAATCATTTTGCATTAAAAATTCATTAGTATTAAATGGATTATTTTAAATATTAGAAACTCTTGTGCTTGAAGTCTTCAATGTGCATTACAATTTCGTCTGGTAGCTACTAGAGAAACAAGCAAAAAGTGTGAGAAATCTGAGTCTTAGGGTAAGCACGCACTTTGCGTTCTCCTACTTGCAGTTCTAAACGCACGTTTTGGGCTTAATTGATTTGACCAAAGTTGCCTTTTTCAGAACTTTAGCGCTGAAAACGCATGCGTATTTACCGCGTTTTTGATGCGTTTTCAGCGCTTTTTGCATGCTTTTTCATCTGCGTTTTGACAGATGCGTTTTGAACATCAATACACTGCTAAATAAAGTTTAAGCAGTCAAACATAATGAAAAAAGAGAAAAAAACGGGACAAATCTATATTAACGGAAAAAATAATGAAAATATATATATATTTCATAAATTTATAGCGGTAATATACATTTTATCACTAAAATAGCAATAAATGCATATTTTACTTACCGTAAATTAAATTGTCGGACTATGTGTGTGTGTAAAGGGACATATGAAATCATTATTTTGATGTCCACAAAGCATGCATTTTGGAAGTCCAAAACGCATGTTTTCTGCACTGAAAAAGCAGGTAAAACGCAGGAATTTGAAGGAATCTTGGTTTTTGCCATTTCTCATTGACTTCCATGTTCGCAAAACTGACCTAAAATGGCAAAAAACAACTGACATGCTCCTTCTTTGAACGCATGGTTTTTTACCACAAAATATGCAAATTAAACAGCGTTTTGAAACGCAAAGTGAGGTCTAAAAATCAACATTTGCCATTGACTTTGCTGGAAAATCAAAACTGATGCATTTAGGCAGAAAAAAGGTGCTTCTCAAAACGGACCAAAAAAGCAGAGGAAACGCAGGTGGAAACGCAAAGTGCGTGCTTGCCCTTAAAGGGTTAATCCCATCTCCAAGATTCTATCCCAATATGTAGTAAATAATAATAATAATAATAATAATAATAATAATATTAGCACATACCTCCGCTTAGATATGAAGTATAGGTCTCCTGATATAACCATGTCTCTTACCTCATGTGCAAGGCATTGCAGTTGAAGTATCCATGGTTATGACTATTCATATAGTGACAGTCAGTTAGTTGCTCATGGTCATAACCATGGATACCTAAGTTACTATTATTGTTGCTACACCTTCTACAAATTGGGATAGCATCTTCGAGATGGGAATACCTTTTTTTAGTAATAAAGTGGTAATTAAAAGGGCACTGCACATAACCAAACATGTAAAAAAATAACCTTTTATGGGTAGTGTTCCCAAGCAATTCTCCAGATGATAAATACAAGATTATATTAACCCCCTTACGACCCCTTGATTTTTCCATTTCTCGTTTTTGTTTTTCCCTCCCCTTCTTCCAAAAGCCATAACTTTTTTTATTTTTCCATCTATAGCCATACGAGGGCTTGCGTTTTGCTAGACAAGTTGAACTTTTGAATCACAGAATTCATTTTGCCGCAAATTGATACTGGAAAACAAGAAAAAAATTCCAAGTGTGATGAAATTACAAAAAAAGTGCAACTGCACAATTGTTTTTGGTTTGTTTTTATTTACCATGTTTACTATAGGGTAAAACTGACCTAATATGATTTCTCAGGTCGGTTCACGTTTGTAGATACCAAACATGTATAGTTTTACGTTTAACACTAGAAGTCCCAGGAATTTCGAGCTCCATAGGGTTCCAATGGTAGAAATGTTAAATGACCCCTCTCTGGGACTTCTAGTGTTAAGTGGTGAAAAAAATCAGAAGGTTTTTGAAAAATAAAGAATTACACTATTGTCACCATTTTCCGAGACCCGTAGCGTTCTCATGTTCAGGATATGGGGCTCAGTGATGGCTTGCATTTTGCGTCCTGAGCTGACATTTTTAATTATACCATTTTTGGGTAGATATATGTAACACCTGTACCAGTGTCCTTGCGCTGTCCTGCACACTTACCCAGGCAGGGACGCTGGCACTCTCAACTTCCCAGTCTCCCAGCGGTGTTTGCTCCATTCCCAGTTACTGCTGCTGTCTCCTAGGAGGTGCCAGGGCAATGAGTTTTATATGTTGCTAGTTCTCAGGTCCCTTGAGCTACTGTGCTGTATGCTGTTGCTGATTGCAGGCTATGTTTCAGTGCATATCAAGTCTGTTGCTGCAACTGCCCACACTGGCCGTGTTTATGATATCCGCTACTGCTGCCTCAAGTATCCACTCCTGCTATTGCAGCTATCCCCATCAGCTGTTTCTAAGTGATCCGCTGTCAATGCTCCAAGTATCCTCTCTGGTCACTCCTATGTGATCTACTGCTGCTGCTTCTACAACCCAATGACTGCTTGTGTCCATGGTGCACTGCTGAGGCACTATTGATCCCCTAGGGCTGCCCTCTGTCACATACCTACCAGTGTGTGTCTATCACCACCTCCTGTGGCTTTAGTGAAGTCTCAGTGGTCAATCTAGTTCTGTCCTTCAGGCCAGTGATAAGTACCTTCTGTCTAGTGGATCCACAAAGGGGTACTTTGCACGTTGCGACATCGCTACTGCGATGTCGTCGGGGTCAAATCGAAAGTGACGCACATCCGGCGCCAGTAACGACGTCGCAATGTGTAAATCCTAGATGCACCGATAAACGATCGCAAAAGCGTTGTAAATCGGTGATCTGTGTAGTGTCGGTCATTTTCATAATTTCGCTGCAGCGACAGGTACAATGTTGTTCCTTGTTCCTGCAGCAGCACACATCGCTGTGTATGAAGCCGCAGGAGTGAGGAACATCTCCTTACCTGCGTCCCGCCTGCAATGAGGAAGGAAGGAGATGGGCGGGATGTTTACGTCCCGCTCATCTCCGCCCCTCCGCTTCTATTGGCCGCCTGCCGTGTGACGTCACTGTGACGTCACTGTGATGCCGCACGACCCGCCCTCTTAGGAAGGAGGCAGGTCGCTGGCCAGAGCGACGTCGCAGGGCCGGTAAGTGCGTGTGAAGCTGCCGTAGCGATAATGTTCGCTACGGCAGCTATCACAAGATATCGCATCTGCGATGGGGGTGGGGACTATCGCGCTCGGCATCGCTACAATCAGCTAGTGATGTTGCAGCGTGCAAAGTACCCCTAACTCCTTGTTCACCTTGGCAGCAGAATACTGTGATGTTTTGATATAATGTTATTGCAGTTTAACGCAAAGTTGCGGCAGCCGAAAAAAAAACGTAATTCTGAAGTTTTGATTTAGATTTTTTCCCTACTCCCTTTACCAATCAGATTAACTGATATTTTATTTTGATAGACCGGGCATTTTTGAACATAGCGATACCAAATATGTGTATTTTTTTATTATTATATCAACCTGGTAAAGTGGCTAAATATATGAATAAAGAGCATATTCTTTTTTATTTCTCATCCCTGTTGCAGAATTATTAGGTTGTTAACTTGATATGTTAATTTCCACTAAAATCTAGCAAATTTTAACAAATTCTTCACTGGGGTGGGGGGTTACTTTTGCCTGGGCATGGTGTTGACCAGTTATAACCAGGAGGTGTTATGCAGGAGTAACAATAGAAAACACCTCCAGATAATGTAAGAATTGCCTTTCTCTGTGTATTCTGCATTTATCCAAAGTACTGAGGAAAAATACACCAGTACCTGGATTTGATACAAGCACTGCTCATACACTAAAGTTCCCATCTCACAGCACTGTCATGCTGTGAGCTGAGAGGTACAGTGTGCAATCAGCGCTTGACAGTGCTGTGAGATGACCGCTTTAGTGTATGAGCAGTGCTTGTCACATACAGTGCTCTGCATCTATTCCAGAAACTGTAGTGTTATTCGCTGCTACTACGGATAGGTGCAAACCATTGTTTGCATTGGCACACATCCAAATCCAGTACTCACCAAAAGTTAAACCTCTTTGACCTGGTTAGATATAAGTATAATCATATCACACAGATCAATCTATTTCTCACCTTCTCTGTGGGCATTTTCTTTTTTCCTATGGATGACACCTCCTGCTTTTGTTTGGTCTATGTCATGCAAAAAGCAGAAAATGTAAATGCCTCCAGTGAAGAATCTCTGCTAATGCTCCCTCCATTCTAGAAGAAATTATCTGATAACGTTTACAAGCAAATCACTGGCGGACACCGACAGAAAAGAATAATATATGGTTCTCTTGTAACTGAAGAGTTTGTCCATAACGCACAATTCCACATGTTTTGGAGGTGAAAATGGGCCACCTTCCCTCTTGGGACCCTGTGTGGCCGCACAGGTTGCACCAAGGATATGTGCGCCCATGAAGCTAATATCACTGTTAAAGAAATTAAAAGTAAAAAAATAAAAAATATATTTCAGTCACATCTTTAGCCACATCACCATGATGAAGCAGGTTAGCACAGAAAATGTGGTGAAAGCTTGTTTTTAAATGGAATCTGTCACCGGATGTTCATAATACTTACCTAACGGTCGGTGTGGAGGAGAATAGTCGGATGGGCGTCTCCGTTCTCCGGGTCCGCGCCTCTTATTTCGGCCATCTTTGTCCTCTTTCTGAAGCTAGTGTGGATGACACGTTCTACGTCATCTACACTAGCTGACAGTAAGGTCCTGCGCAGGCGCACTTTGTTCTGCTCTGGTCGGCAGATCAAAGTGCGCTTGCGCAGGACTTCACTGTCGGCTAGTGTAGATGACGTAGAACACGTCATCCACACTTGAATCATAAGGAGCACAAAGATGGCCGAAAGAGGAGGCGCGGGACCCGGAGAATGGAGACGCCCATCCGACCAGTCTGCACCGCTCCGACCGTTAGGTAAGGCTAGTTTCACACTTGCGTTCAGCGGAGTCCGTCACTATGGAGAATAGCGCAGTCCGTTAACGCACTGCGCTATTCTCCATAGACTTGAATGGATGATGCACTGTAACGCAAGTGTCAGCGTTGCATCCGCCGGACGACGCAGCGTCGTTAATTTGACGCTGCGTCGGGCGGAAGGAACGCAGCATGTAATGGATTTTTGAGCAGCGGAATCCTTTGGATTTCACTGCGCATGCTCTCTCTGGCTCCCTCCACCCGTAACCAGGGTACACATCGGGTAACCAAGGAACCCTGGTTACGTGTGCCGGGAGCCCGATACTTCCCTGCTCGGCTCCGCCCCCTCCCCGCACTCCGTATGTATACACACAATCACACACACAATCACACGCACACACACACACACACACACAGACTCACACTCACACTCACACTCACTCACCTGTCCCCCAGCGATGCAGTCCCCGCGGCACTGACGTCCTCAGCCATGGTCCTGCTCGGCTCCACCCACCGCACTCCGCCCCCCGCTCCCGCCCCCCGCACACATTGTCGGCAACCGGATGATCAGCTGATCACCCGGCGGCCGGCTACTGTGAGTGATCAGCTGATCACCCGGCGGCCGGCTACTGTGAGTGATCAGCTGATCACCCGGCGGCCGGCTACTGTGACTGATCGGCTGATCAACCGGCAGCCGGCTACTGTGACTGATCAGCTGATCACCCGGCGGCCGGCTACTGTGACTGATCGGCTGATCAACCGGCAGCCGGCTACTGTGACTGATCGGCTGATCACCCAGTGGCCGGCTACTGTGAGTGAGCGGCTGATCACCCGGTGGCCGGCTACTGTTAGTGATCCAGATGATCACCCGGCGGCGGACTACTGTTAGCGATCAGCTGATCGTTCACAATAGTCTGCCGACGGTAAAACTGTAAAAAAAAAACAAAAAACGAATTGCGTTGTTTTGCAGCATCCGTTGCATCCGTTGTGCCACTGTATGCAACACATCCGTTGCATCCATCACACAACGCAATGCAACGGATACCGTTCAACGCAAGTGTGAAACTAGCCTAAGTATTATGAACAAGCAGGGACAGGTTCCCTATAAGAGAAAGGGGGCTAGGCCCCAACTTTAGTTAAACAGAGCCATGTGCCATCTACCTAAATCAGTGGACCTCAAGAACAAAACAAAGTACATATAAGGCACCAGGCTTTTTAATTAGTTAATAAAGTCCAAGGCGAACCTTAATTGTGCAAAACGATTCTAAATTTTATTTGTAGCAAAGTGGCAAACAGACATACATTATTAAAATCACTTAAAATCACACATATACATAAAACACTTCCATCTCAATAGATCAAATCAGTGAAACATTATGGAATATCATATGAGAATAACAATATAAATGGATGTATGTATATCATATATAATATAATTAAATTCCCATGTGGCCCTGTAACTATGACTAGTATATATCTTGACTTGCTATAGACTAGCCATAGTTGCAGGGCCACGTGGTTTGTTTTGTTTCTTGTCACAGCAGCGGGGGGGGTCAGACCGGTCCAGAGGCGTTTTGAAGGGATTGGTAACTGGACCGAGAGACACTGTCTCTCCGTGGGTGATTAATATCTCATCTCTGGGTCGGTGTGCTGCGGCCAGGGATATTAGGGTAAGAAGTGGTTTTCCGGACTGGGCCTACCCAGGGTTATATATATATACTGTATACTGTATTGGTATTATTGTGCTACCTATTGTTATTTGTTGGGGTCGCCCGTTGGACGGCGCCCCCTTGTGTTAGAGTGTAAATAATAGGTAATAAAGGCTGCTTTGCCCAATTTGAACCAAGTCGCATGCAATCCATGTATTATTTACAAGTGGTTTGATGGTGGGGTAACACAGGCATCAGGACTGGAGAATCCTTCCTCAATGGTCAAGCCTGGTGCCTTATATGTACTTTGTTTTGTTCTTGATGTTCCCTTTAAGGACTGATGGTAGGTGTTCCGCCCTGAGAGGGCCCCGGCCGCTCCGCAGCTCGGGCCGAGCCGCTCGAGGTCCGGGCTTGGGTTGTCGGTGGCACGAGCACCTCCGGACTGGGGGCCACATCGCTCTGTTAAGGGGAGGCAGTGGGGTGGTGGTGTGGGACAAGGTTTGCAGCCGGGGGGGCGCGTTGTCGGCGGACGGGTCATGACGCCACCCACGGGTCGTGGTGACGGGATGCACCACCTCTGCGGCTGGAGTGAAGGGGGCTCGTCCGGGATCGGTGTTGTGGCCGCAGCCTAGATGTTAGCCCCTCCGTGGGTAGGGGCGGTGTGTCCCGGGGCCCGGTTGGTAGGGACTGGCGACGGTGTTGTTGTCAGGGTGCAGGGTGCCGTGCTGCGGTGCAGTGTCGTGCCCGGATGGCACTGGTGTACTCACGATTAATTCACACTCAGAGTCACTGGTAAACCAAAGTTCAATTCTGGTCGGGTCCCGCAGCCGGCTGCTTGTGTCCCTTGAGAGGTTGATGGTGGCCCCTTTCCCTTGCACCTCTTGTTGTGGTTTTTCGGCTCCCCTGCCTGGACAGTGGTAGCCCGCTCCCCGGCGTTGAGCTGCCGAAGGAGCCCTCGGTTGCCCGCAGGCGCTGGCCCGTCGGATGTTTGGCCCTTGGCGGTGGCTCTCACCCGGTATCGGTGGGCTTTTGCCTTCTTTCGGGTCTTTGGGCGAGGATGAACCCGTGAGGTCCAGCCAGCAATCAGTTAATTTGCCTATACTCAGTGGCTTCTAAGATAGGACGGGGTCTGAGTACCCGGTTTCTGGTGCTCCGGTACACGGTTGACTCCCCGGTTCAGGGCTGGCGGGCTCCAACTCTGGCCCGGTCCCTACGGTTCTGCCGGTCGTACACCGGTACTCCTGCAGGCGGCCACCACCGTCTGCCTGCCTGACGTTACGGGGATCCCAGGCTCCAAACAGGGTCACTGACAGCTCTGCTCCTCCACACCTCCTGTCATTGTCACTGTAAAACTTAAACTAGCCTGTTTGTGTTTCCTGCCTCAGGACAGTAGTCTCCTCGGTGGGTGTGCCTTTCCGCCTGACTTCGCCCACCTGGTGTGCCCTACTGGCCCTGAGGAAGGCATCAGGTCTCCTTTTCAGGTGACGGGTGTGTCCTCACAAGGGATGGGGGTGTGTGTGTAATGTGGTAGGTGTTGTTACCTGTGACCCTTGGGGTCCAGGGCATCACATAGGTACTCTAAATGTGTGGCTATTTGGATGGAGAGATGATATATTTTTTTTATTATTTATGATTGCTAACAAAGCACCACAAATTCTGTATTATGACATAACACTGGTTTAGGCCGGGGTGCAATTAGTATATAGCATCCAATGCGATATGCTAATGACCCTCAGCACAAACTTTTTTGTGATCATGACCTGAGTGTCATCTATTGTGCTCCAACTCTCTCGCATGCAAGAATCAGAGTACACACAGGCACGGAAAAGATGGAGAGCTTAATTTCTCCATCTTCTCCATTGTCTGTCTCTGCGTATATTGGACTGCACTCAGATGACATCAGTGCGGTACGATGACTTGCATGCACCCATAGACTTATACAAATACACGTGATCTGATATACACTGCCAAACGGAGCATACTGCCATTGTTTTCTCATGCCTACTTAGCATTGAAAAAAATACAGATCTGCTCTGCCTCATTGACTAGGATTTTCTCGCATTGGACTCATCCGATTTAAACACCAATGTGAATATATCCTTCTGCTGCTAATTATATTGTAATGGCTCTCACTTCAAAACATACCTATGATTTCCAACAAACATTTAAGTATATGGAACACTAGAAAACTAATGGACTACATGACAGTGACAATGACGAAATGATAATTGATACCAAGTTAAGAACTACATTCACTCCTTGTAAATGACCGTATGTGATCGTACATATTGAAATGATATTTGCATAAAAGATTACATTACATTTACAGAAGATTACATATGAAATAGAAAGCATTGTTTTTGACTATCCAAATCATTTAAATGATGTACAATGTCTAGGTAGTTCATTTTCACATAGTATTTGTGTTTTTATGATGTTGTTTTATTGCGTATGTAGTGTATAGTGATTTATGTAGTGCATTCTGTGCTACCGAGTTGCCTTTACTTGTTTCCAAGTCTTTTATAAAGAAAATCGATCCGCAAGCTTTTGATTCTTGGATAGTATGATCATACTGTGAATCGTGAACCGCACAGGGAAAATTGAATGTAGGGCTTCATTAACTAAGCCATAAAGCAATCAGCACAGAGGCTAGACATGAGAGGAATTACTGGAGAGAAGCAAGTCAGAGCTTGTAGATTTATACTTACAAGATTTACGCCAAGCACTGCACATTTGTTTTTAGAGTTGTTGTTTTGTTGTTTTATTATATCAAGAACCTTTTATTGAAGGCTTTGCCCAGCCAATGCTGTGTAATACAGCATAACAGAACAAACATGTTTTGGATATTTTAAAATGACAACTGGTGGTGTAAGCTAAACTTCAAATTTTGTGGCATATAGTAAATGACATGTCGGGGCTGTGGGGTGACTTGCTACTGGGCCGCGGTTCTTGTTCCGGGACTCTGTGGTGGCGAGGCCCGGTTCCATGACTCCAGCGGTGTTGTTTAAATATGAAGGGGATGATGACAGTTTATTCATGACACCAGCTGTGGTATGCGGCAAGTTAGGTGCCGCCGCTGCGGGTTGGAGACCTCTGAGACAGATGGTGACACAGCTTAGATGGTGCAGCTCTCCACAGGCAGAGCTGGGCCCCGGGGCAGGCAATGGTGAGGGTGCAGGGCTGAAGGCGCAGGCAAATAACGGAGCGAGACAGGGATGCAGTCCCAAGGTTTTTACTCACTGCAGCAGGTTCCAAGGTAACATGACATGTTAGTGACTGCCTTTGGAGTTTTGGGGCTTCACTGTGATGGGCTCCAGCCGATCCCCGAATAGTTCTGAGGTCAAGACCGGTGCACCCTTCTAGTGTTCCTTCCCTGATCGTCTTTCTGTGCTGACTTCTCTCCCGCCTGTCCTGTGCCTATGCACACAGTGCCCTCATCCAGTGTCCGCAAACCCTGTTGAGGTGGCTTGAAGCTCTATCCCTTGGCTCTGTGTGGTCACCTTCCAGCGGATTCGTGTGTGGAGTTGGCTTTGGTGCTAAATGGTCCTCAGCCTCTGGTTTTACTAGCGGAGCATGTTGGTTAGAATCATAGCTTCATAGAATCAGAGAATCATAGAATATTAGAATTGGAATGGACCTCCTGGGTCATCTAGTCCAACTCACTGCTCAAAGCAGGATTCACTAAATCATCCCAGACAGATGTCTGTTCAACCTCTTTTTAAAGACTTACATTGAAGGAGAACTTACAATATCAGCCTGTTCCATTCGTTGATCACCCTCACTGTCAAAAAGTTTTTTCTAATATCTAATCTGTGTCTCCTCCTCATCAGTTTCATCCCATTGCTACTAGCCGTTCCTTGTAAAAATGAGAATAAAACTGATCCCTCTACAGTGTGACAGCCTTTAAGATATTTGTTGACAGCTATTAGGTCTCCTCTCAGTCTTCTCTTTTGCAAGCTAAACAATCCTAAATCCTGTAACCGTTCCTCATAGGACATGGTTTGCAGACCAGTCACCATTCTGGTCACTCTTCTCTGAACTTGCTCCAGTTTGTTGAAGTCTTTTTTAAAATGTGGTGCTCAGAACTGGACACAATATTCCAAATGAGGTCTGACCCAAGAGGAGTAAAGGGGGATAATGAATTCACGTTATGTAGACTGTATGCTTCTGTTAATACATCCTAGAATGGTGTTTGCCTTTTTTGCTGGTCCTTCTGGGGTTCTTCTCCCCTAGCCTAGGGACCAGTCCCCAATCTGCAGCCAAATCCTTTCACTCTGAGGTTGTATGTGGAACAAGGCCACTGGAGTATGGTGCACTTCCCGTGGTCTCTAGGATCCCTTCTGTCTCGTGCCCGGGCCGAGCTGTACCAGCTCCAGGCCACAGGTCTTCACTCCTCCAATGCTCCTTCTAACTACCTGACACTACAATGTCCCCAACTAACTAGACTCCACCCTCAGGCCCTGTCAGATTAGGGGGAGCGAGGAACCATCACCAGCAGTGTGGTGGCTGTACATGCATGGTTTTTTGTGCATACTGGTGGATGACCTCCTCCGTACCAGGGATGGGATACCACACCTCTGGCTGAGGTGCAATACCTGTGTGGTGACTGAAGCCTCAGAGGAGCCACATAAACTTAGCTGGGAATCTATGTTATGATTTAATAAGGTTCTGGACCTCATTCAATGATGAAGCTGTTCAAAAATAAAATAAACTACATATGAAATCCTATGTACATCGTGCATCATTATATTTTTCTATTAGCATAGTAATTAATAGAAATGAGCAGATCAATTCACAGAGGATCGAGTTTGAGTTGAATTTCCAAAAATTTTTGTATGCACTTTGAGATTTCTTTGTTCAAAAATGTTGCACTGCAACATTTCCCCACACTGCTGAAGAACAGGCTAACATCACTTTGTGCGGCTCTGTAGGTTACCCCATAATTCCTTGATGCTATGACATCCAGAGAGTTATTGTCACAATTCCACCAGTTAGTGTGCTCAGCAGTCCAGCAAAATTAGGGGCATGTGTGGAGCTCAGGGCTGCTGCAGCGGTCTGGTGCTTTACTTTCAGGGACTCCACGGGACGGTCTGGTCAGGTAGGGAACCTTCTCTTTCGATTTTCGTGACGCCACTCTCGGTATTGCGGTCAGGGTGACCGCCACTGCAGATTAAGGGGTGTCTGGGGCTGATGGTGGGTGCAGTTAGTTGTAGTGGCCTCCCGAGAGTGAGGCAAACCCCTGGGCCCTGTGTAAGTGTGTGGAACCACAGGTCGCAGAATGACTCAAACACAGTCCAAGAAGTCTTTTAACGTGTTTACTCACTGTTTGGTGGTCACTGTGAGATGCCCGGGCGACACTGCGATAACCAGGTGGAACCAGGAATTCCAGAAGGCCGTTCTGAGGGTAGCTGTCCACTTGCCCTCCTTGCACTCCTTTTTTTTGAGAGGATCCCTTACTTGAAGTAT
Source organism: Anomaloglossus baeobatrachus (assembly GCF_048569485.1). Taxonomy (NCBI): domain Eukaryota; kingdom Metazoa; phylum Chordata; class Amphibia; order Anura; family Aromobatidae; genus Anomaloglossus; species Anomaloglossus baeobatrachus. The sequence goes on along the minus strand of NC_134353.1, from coordinate 341,137,140 downwards.
GGTAGGATTCCTCCAGGGAAGCTGTTTCCAACCCCGCTCCCCTCTCTGGCCCATCTGCCGGCAGCGTGACCTTGGTGGGATGGCTTCTGGCCCTGTCCCCTTATGGGCCTTCTAATTGCTGCTTAGCTCGGACTCTGTTGTGGTGATGAGGGACTGAAGTGCCTCCACCTGAAGGTTGAGCAGCTCTGAATGATTAGCTGTCTGCTCTGGGGACCTGTCTCCCCTTGCGTGCTGGAATACCAGGGATCCCCTTACTCAGCCACCTCTCTCTCTAGGTGTCTTTCAGGCTGATCCACAGGTACCCTTTCTCCCCCGTTTTCAGCTACTGCACTCCGCAGGGCCTGGCTAGCAAGAGAGACCCTCTGCTCCCTTCCACACTCCTCAACACTCTGCTTCAGACTCCTTGCTCCTCCTTCTCTTCCTGTCTGCCCTGCTTCCTAGCAAACAGCCTCTGAGCACACCTCTTGATGGGAATTGAAAGTTAACCCCTTCTGGTTACCCAAGGGTCCCTTCTAATGGTGTGGGAGACCTTGTCACTATGTGTTTGTGTGTGCACACCTCATCCTGGCCTTAGGAGATTACCTGAAAGCACTGCCCCAGCATGGGTGCAATACTCTGTGGTGCCTGACCAGGTCAGGGGTGCCACACATGTTGAGTTGTCAGTTTGGCGAGTGACAGCTCAGCCAACCAATCTGATGGTGGGACATGCTGAGTTGTCATTATTGTGAGTGACAGTCCAGCCACCCTATCAGGAACAAATCATGCTGCTTCCCTACAGGTGTCTCCTGTTTTGAGTGATTAATTGATCAACTGACTATTTAGCTGACTGTCAGTCTCTGTTTAATGCCAGTTTTAGCATTAGATCAGTGGTGTATGTGAGCTTTGTTTTCCAGTGTTCTGTCCCGTATCTATAGCTGCCTGACTTTAGAGCTTGCCTCTTACCATCTCTTTTGCTGAGCACCTTTGTGTTGATCCACTACCTTCCTGAAATGATGACCTCGGACTGTGAACGGACTACACCTTTGTCTATGACGAGCTCTCTTGATCTCTGACCCTGGACCTCATGACTACCCTGCCTCACAGCTTGTCCATGAGTAGTGACTAGCATCGTATTATGGCTGACCATATACCTTTTTTCCCCACCAGTATGGATGCATTTCTTACACTTTGCGGTTAGGTGGCAAATCTGAACCAGGTGGTTAAGGATCTGGCCAGAGAGCACCATAAACTGGAAACATTACAATCCCAGCTGCAGGGTTAGTTTTCTAGCGCGATAATTGCTTCCTAGAGCTCTCTGTTGTTGACAATAGCTTTGAAGGCTGTATCTTCTAATATGGAGTTGGTTTCTCCAGGGTTGGCTATCAAAAATAGTTGGGACCCCATGTCATTTTTTTTTCATTAATATAATTATTAACAAGTACAGTTAACTACCGTACCTCTTTTCCCTGATCCCCCTATTTTTAACTAGTCAAGCTAAAGCAGAAAGCTGCTGCATGGAATCCCATTGACCAATGTATCTGATAGGGGGGTGCAATTTGCCTCCAAATTCTAGAGAGCATTTTGTAGGAAATTAGTGCTTGATTTATCATTTTCCTCTGCTTATAACCCTGAAACTAATGGTCAAACAGAAAAGACAAATAAAAGGTTGGAACAAATTTTCAGGTGTTTTAAGGTGTTTTGTTGGGGCACAGAAGGATGAGTGGTCCTCCTTCTTACCTCTTGCTGAATTTGCCTTTAACAGTCAGGTCAATCAGTCTACTGGAACTTTACTTTTGTTTTCAAATTTATGGTTTTCATCTCTATTTTGGTGAATTTTCTAGATGTGGTTCTGGATGTCATCATGGAGTAGAGGTTGCCATTCAGAAACTTGTGAATGTCTGAAGGGAGGTTCAAAAGAATATTGGGGTGGCTCAACTTTGCCAAAAACAAAAGGTTAATGGGAAATCTTCAATGGATAGCATCTTCAAAGTAGGTGATAAGATTTGGTTGTCATTCCAAAATAAAGCTAAAAGTACCATCAGCAAAGTTAAGTCCTAAATGTATTGGTCCGTATGAGCTTCTGGAGGTAGTCAATCCGGTGGCCTTTATATTAAAACCTCCTGTCTCTTCGTATCCTGAATGATTTCCACAGATCCCTGTTAAAATAATTTATCCTTTCGGTGTTGTCTCTCTCAGCCCCACCTCTTCCAGTTTCTGTCGATGGCACTTGGCAGTACAAGGTGCAGAGGATCTTGGATTTATGTAAGGTCCAAAATATCCTCCAGTATCTTGTTCACTGGAGTGAATAAGGACCAGAAGAGAGATCCTGGGTTCTGGCTCTTTGGTGAAGACCAATCATCTGGTCAGAGCCTTCCATCTTAGGTTCCCTATTAAAACTGGGGGTCCATTGTGTGGAGACACGGGGCTCAGTGGGTGCTCTCGTCCACTAAAACCCGCCGCCTTTAGAAAGACAGCGTGGCTCAGGGCTCATCCCAACTGAACGCCGGCCTCCTTAACCGTGGGCGTAACACTACTCAGACAACACAGGGTGAGGGAACCACAATAATTAGACTTTATTGGATCCCCAAACAATTAACGGCACATAACACATAACCAGCAAAACACACAAATGTAACAGGCAACAGAGTCTCACCCTTCCGCTGGCTCACCAGGGATTAGAATGTCCGGGCCTCCTAGCTTCCAGGGCCGCTTACTCCAATCCAGCAGCACTCCGCTTTCGGCGGGCACCCACCGAGATAGGAATAGCGCCAGATTTAGGAAGCTGTGTGAGGTCTGTAAAGTCTGTAGCCAGGTGACCGGATTGTCCCAACCTGAGTGTCCTCCTTAGGTAGTCCTGATATGATGTTACAATCCTGGCAGCCGGAGTCGAAATCCCTAGGCTGTGGATATGGTCTCCAACCGGAACCGGAGTCCCTAGATTGAAGCCATAAGATATTCTGATCCTCTAGTCAGCTCCAAAGAGCTTAGACTGGATCCATCAGCATCCATCAACCTTCATCACCCCTGGTGGCTTAAAGAAGTCCCTTTTATAGCCATAACCTTCCCTTAGGATACACTGCGTCCTCATCGATTGGTTGGACAAGATTGCTTCTCCCATTGGATGAATTTCAAGCTGCATGGATAATGTTCATTTAAATGATGTGCATAGAAAGACTCAGTATATCTACATGGAGTCGGCAAGTCACCGACTAGACAATGGCTACTAAGGTAATTACATTATCAATACACAACTACAATACAATGGTTACTGGAAATGTCTGGAGAACAATACGCCTGGCTTTCAGTGGCCAACACAATTACATTGAGTCAACAAGAGTCTTGTAAAAACAATGAGGGACTTCTCCCCCGTCTATAGACAATCTATCATGCTGTCTGGCTGGATTTTAAGAAACTTTAACCCATGAGAGTCCATGTCATCACATTCCTCCCCCTTCTTAATATTAGCCAGACATGATAGGCTTCCGATCATCCTTCTCCTCTTGACGGCATTGTCCTTTTTAATGGTGAGGTCAGCAACAGAGGCTTGCATCTATACACCTCCCCCTGATTACCTCCCCCAAGTTGATCAGCCATATTGTGGACAAGCACTAAGGTGGGGTCCATGACTTGGGCCTGCACAAATCTCCCACTATCAATCCTGCCCCAGTCAATAGCCACAGTGTGGTTAGGCTTACTCACGGTTCTTGGCTCAGAAGTGGATGATGGAGACCGGGAATGCAAACCATCCCTGGAAAAGATGTTGGAAAGATCCACATCAGGGTCCTGCTTGGCTTGGAGGTGGGTGATGGCTGCTTCAAACTGACTGGATAGTCCTTGTCCTAGGTCATTCTCCAAAATGACTGGTGTGAGCAGGTAATTCACAAGCCCCACTTTCACTTCCCTTTGAGTGGTATCCGAAACAGGCTTGGTGGGGCCATCTATGAACCCCACTTCAACTTCCTCCTGGCTAGTCCCCGAAACAACAGGTGTGGGGAGGCTGTCCATAAACTCCATATGGACCTCTTCCTGGTCAGACCCCAAAGTAACTGGTGTGGGGATGGTGTCCATAAGCTCCACATCAGCCTTGCTCTGATTAGTCTCCACAATGACAGGTGTGGGGAGGCTGTTCACAAGTCTCACATCAACCTCTCCCTGGTCCTTTCCCGAAATAACTAGTGTGGGGACGATGTCCATAAGCTCCACATCAGCCTTGCTCTGGTCAGTCTCCACAATGACAGGTATGGGGAGGCTGTTCACAATCTCCACCTCGACCTCTCCCTGGTCGGTCCTTAGGTCCAACTGCACACATGCCAGAGGAATGTCTGAGCGCTGGCCCTCAGCCAGGGAGATGGATAATTGGGAATCCGGTACAGGGTCTTTCGGGGAAACAATAACTGGGCTTACCAGAGTGATGGAAGATCCAATGTCTCGAAGTCCCTGAGCCTGTGTATCACCGACCTTGACCGTCTGGATGTGGGGATGGAGGTTGGCTGGTGTACGTTGTCCGACCTGCCGTAGGGTGTGGACTGGATAAACCACTTCCTCAGCTATTGGTGTTTCTTGGGAGTAGCATTCCTCAGGTCTCGTTGGTTCATCTCAGCATATGTTGACTGGTTGGACTGGCAGATGGGCTCCAAGCATGCGGCCTCTTTGTTTTGGTGCAGCTTCTGCTGGGTAGCGTGACCATCCTTCTCGACCGGCTGGTGCTAGCAGTATGGCAGCTGGAATCCCATAAACATATTCCATAACCCAAGCCCTCTCTTCTCTTGAGGATCTAGGCCCCAATGCATCCAACAATGCTGTGGCTTGGGCCATTTTGGACAAAGTTGATTTCCGATTGTCACTAGATCCATGATGTGGCACATAGTTTAAATCCTCTGGGTCAATATCGACGGGATCCTCATCGTCCTCTGCATCATTCTGGGCATCCCAATGGACTAATTTCTGGATCAAGACTGACCGAGTCTCAGCGTTCCAGTAGATAATCTTTCGCCTCTGGCACAGATCCTGTAGCATCCATTTACTGCAGCGGTCGTAACTCCTCTCTTGTCCTTGTCCCATGGCTGAGCTGGTGGGGTTGGACATGGCAGCGTCCGAAACCTGAATGCCTCCCCTATGGCCTGCTGGGTATGCTTATGTGCCTCCCTGGTTGTTGAACCATGGACGGTGTCTACGAACACCAGTCCACTGCAGCTCCCCTGGGTAGACCAGGCTGAGTAGTATCCCACTGCTGCCACCAATTGTGGAGACACGGGGCTCAGTGGGTGCTCTCGTCCATTAAAACCCGCCACCTTTAGAAAGACAGCGTGGCTCAGGGCTCATCCCAACTGAACGCCGGCCTCCTTAACCGTGGGCGTAACACTACTCAGACAACACAGGGTGAGGGAACCACAATAATTAGACTTTATTGGATCCCCAAACAATTAACGGCACATAACACAACCAGCAAAACACAAATGTAACAGGCAACAGAGTCTCACCCTTCCGCTGGCTCACCAGGGATTAGAATGTCCGGGCCTCCTAGCTTCCAGGGCCGCTTACTCCAATTCAGCAGCACCCCGCTTTCGGCAGGCACCCACCGAGATAGGAATAGCGCCAGATTTAGGAAGCTGTGTGAGGTCTGTAAAGTCTGTAGCCAGGTGACCGGATTGTCCCAACCTGAGTGTCCTCCTTAGGTAGTCCTGATATGATGTTACAATCCTGGCAGCCGGAGTCGAAATCCCTAGGCTGTGGATATGGTCTCCAACCGGAACCGGAGTCCCTAGATTGAAGCCATAAGATATCCTGATCCTCTAGTCAGCTCCAAAGAGCTTAGACTGGATCCATCAGCATCCATCAACCTTCATCACCCCTGGTGGCTTAAAGAAGTCCCTTTTATAGCCATAACCTTCCCTTAGGATACACTGCATCCTCATCGATTGGTTGGACAAGATTGCTTCTCCCATTGGATGAATTTCAAGCTGCATGGATAATGTTCATTTAAATGATGTGCATAGAAAGACTCAGTATATCTACATGGAGTCGGCAAGTCACCGACTAGACAATGGCTACTAAGGTAATTACATTATCAATACACAACTACAATACAATGGTTACTGGAAATGTCTGGAGAACAATACGCCTGGCTTTCAGTGGCCAACACAATTACATTGAGTCAACAAGAGTCTTGTAAAAACAATGAGGGACTTCTCCCCCCGTCTATAGAAAATCTATCATGCTGTCTGGCTGGATTTTAAGAAACTTTAACCCATGAGAGTCCATGTCGTCACACATTGGTCTCCCTAGAAGAGTGGGTACTGTCACAATTCCACCCCTTAGTGTGTCTTGGATGTGGCAAGTGACAGTTCAGCCATCCAATAGAATCTGGGTCTTGTTGAGCTGTCAGTTTGGTTAGTGAAAGCTGTATCATCCTATCTGAGGCAGTGAGTGTGCTGAGCTTTCGGTAATGTTATGGAAAGCTCAGCCATTCAATCTGAATCTAGTACTTGCTGAGCTGTAAGTATTATGAGTAACAATCCAACCACCCAATGAGGGCCAGGGCATGCTGGGTTTCCAACAGGTGTCTCCTTTTCTGATTGATTACCTGGCTATTTAGCTGGCTATCAGTCTCTGATCTACTGCCAGTCATAGCCTCAGCTTGGTGGTGTATATGTGTCGTCTTGTTTTCCAGTATTCTGATCAATTCCTGCCTTTCATGCTTTATATGGGGGAGTACCAGATGATCTGAAAGGGTGGGAAGAAAACCCTGTCTCTAGGGAAGGGTAAGATGGTGACCCCTGGTTAAACCTGTTGCTAGCCCCTGCTTCCTCTGATATCCCTAGATAGGTTCCGTACATATATGCTGATCAGGATACCTAGGCCCTGGGTGACCCTGAAATAGGTAGTGACTTAAAGGGGTGAGCACTAGTCATCCCCACTAAGACCTAAAGAGCACACAGGGAAAACAAACAAAGGAATGCAAACAGAAAAACGTATCTGCAAGATGACTTTGATAGAATAACAGCAACATACAGCAATGTGTTACGACAGGAAATTTCAAGCTGACTGCTTGCAATATGGACAGCATAGGAGCAAACTCTATCAGCGACAACAAACCAAAGGGAAATGCAGGTATATATAGCTACTGGGAGTGGGGATAAGGATTTGCAGCTGAATTGCCAAGATATCTGTAGTATTCAAAATGGAAAGAGTCAACCCTAGCAGTAAAAATACATAGAACTACATTAACACCAAAGAAGAAAGAATAAAATTTGAAGAAGCAGTCAAACACAGCAACATTCTGCAGTCAGATAGCACAGGTTTCTTTATCAGCCATGACACACCCGTGACACTGCTTGACTTTGTACCTTGCTTCTCATCATCCATTTTTCCTAGCCCCTTTGTCTTGATTCATTACCTTCCTGGAATTCTGACCTCAGAATGTGACTTGATTACACCTGTTTCTTACCCCTTTGCTTCTGATGAGCTCTGTTGGTAACTTAACCCATATTTCTTGACTACCCTGCCACACGGCTTAGTGTCACAGTTATCATATCTTCTACAGTGGAGGTCAGTACCTGGGCCATCACAGATCAGTTTATACCCTTGGAACAAAGTTTGTACAGCAGAGTATTTTCCAGATGTAGAGTCAATGGATAAATATACCCTTTCTGTAGTGTGTAAGCTCCTATGAGCAGCAGGATCCTCTCTCTCCTGTAGAGTGTAAGCTCTGATAACCAGCGTTGTCATCTCTTTTCTGTAGTAAGTAAGCTTTTAAGTCTAGCAGGGACTTCTTTTTTCTGTAATATGTACTTTTTTATGGTGAGTAGGCTTTTCTCCCTCTCTCTCCTGTAGAGTGTAATCTCTTATGGACCATGGGGTTCTCTCTTTTTCTGTCTCTCTCTCCCCTACAGAGTATAAGCCCTTAACGTCACTGGAGTTCTCTGTCCCTTTCTGTAGACTACTTGTAATTTTGAGCAATGACAATATTTCCAGTATTGAGATTGGCACAAATTTATTTGCAGCAAAACAAATTTTTGTGGAAAATTTGTTAAAGCTAGAAAAATCAAATTTCAAAATATCCTTTCATCTCTAGTGAATAATGATGGTTGGGGTGAAATATGTCCATAAACATGCAATATATGGTAACTAGCAAAATTTCAAAATACTGTTTGAATTTCAGAACGATTGTTTAGAACCATATTCATGGAATTCCATCTTGCTCTTCACTTGTTTCAGGGGGAAAATACTAAGGCCTCCATTCATCAACCAATTTCTGCCAGCTCTATAGCATAAAACTGTTTAAAATGCTGCAAAATTGTAGCACAACCTGTAGTTGTAAAAAAGTGTTGTGACTTTTGATGTGTTTATGTACGTTTTGGATAGCTATATTAACTTTTTAAATGAGTGAGCTTCGCTGGGATGTGGCGTGGCTGACCACAAGCTGCAAGTTCATGAAAATGTATGCCACACAAGTCTAGTAATTAATTTCTTGTGATGTCACCTGCGGTATGCGGCGAGGGATTAGCCACCACTAAGGTCGCTATCCTATGGGGCGGAGGTTGTCCCAGGGAGGATAATGGAGGTGGTAGTGGCAGCCATTGGTGCCGGAGCACAAGGCACCGGCAATAAAGGACGGGCTCAGTATGTGCGGTTTAAGATTTTTACTCACCGTCCGTGGGTTACTCAGAGGTGCCGGTTTCCGCCGTGATTTGTTCCAGCTGATCCCAGATCCTTCGGAGGTCACCGCCGGTGTTCCCACTGTGTGTCCTTTGTGGTTGGATTCCCTACAATCCCATGGATGGAATGGAACAGGCTGCGGGTGTTTCCTGCACTCTCTGCAGACCCTGTAATCCCCGGTAGCTGTAGAGAGCCCGGGCTGAGCTGCTTGCTCTAAGCCACGTGTCTTGTAGTGCTCCCAGAAGTATGAAGTGATACCTGGACTGAGATCCCGACTGTGCTCCTCACCCCAAGCTGTGCCCGGGGTAAAACTGCCTAAAGTGTGAAGATATTCCTTCCTTTTCCCCCAAGTGGTGCTCGCCCATGGTGGTTGTCCTAGTGACCGGGAAAGTCCCATGCCTCTTGGTGGCCACCCCCCCTGTCTACCCTAGGCCAATCCCAGTGGGAAAGCACCTAACAGTGTGTGGTTTGTGGATGTGAGAAACATCAGCGGTTAACCTCTTCCTTACCCGGGATGAGTACTGCACCTTAAGTGAGATGCAGTACCCTGTGGTGACTGAAGCCTCAGGGGCACCACATGTACTTCTTCTTTGTATGATGCAGTCCAATCATAAGCAGGTAGCAACACCCAAAGGAAAAAAAACATGCTTCCACCATAGTGTAGAACAGATTTTCAGTGTATTAGATATAATAATACAGCTCTGATCTCCTGGTCTAACTTCTTCCATGAGTCAGAGTCAAATCCTGTGTCCAGTTCAACATGAAATATTTGGTGTAAGGTCCTCTTTAATATTTTCTATTGACATCCCAGACATTGAGTCGCAGATCTCTGGTTAAAATTGTAATCCTTCCCCTGACACATTGTTCTTGTTAACTTCTTTCTTTTTTTACCCAGTCAAGATAAACTGACTTTCCGTTACCTTTACTAACCTCTTTATGCACACTTTTGTACACATATGTCACAGCCCTGGTGCAAAAGTATGGAACAGACTCAGAAGCTGTGCCTGCTCCATACAGGAAAGGATGCAATGTAATACATAACCAGCATCTGCCTATCACAGCAACAATTACTACTTGCCATGATCACTGCTGTTTAGTTATTTAAATGCCCCTGTCATTTTAAACAGAATTTAAATAGCATATCATGATCATGGGGCATTTATGAGTTACCATGGCAGCCATGTTCCTGCTGAAAGCCCCCATTGCTGCCATCTCAGTAGTTATTTGAAGCTCAGCTAAAGGCTGAGCTTCAAAGGAGACACTGATTTTAGTCCCCCTAGGTTAAAGTCCCCTTTGTGAACTAAAAAATTGGGTAGTTTTAAAATAAAGAAATTTAAAACAAATCCTAATTTCTCAGCATATGTAAAAGTTTGATGAATTTAATTAAAAAATACATTGAGCTCCGAAACAAAAAAAAATATCACAATGGCAGATTTGTATTTTTCCGTCAACAGAATTCCCCCCAAAAGTGATAGACTTGAGTGGGCTTTACACGCTACGATATCGTTAATGAATTATAGTCGAGGTCACGGTGTTTGACGCACATCCCGCTTCATTAACGAGATTGCAGCGCGTGACACTTTTGAACGACCTTAAACAATCGCAAAAGCGGTCAAAATCGTTTTCCACAGAGAGGTCGTCCTGAAACAAAAAATCGTTTAATGCTTATTAGCGATGTTGTTCCTCGTTCCTGCAGCAACACAAATCGCTGTGTGCGACACCACAGGAGCGACGAACATCTCCTTACCTGCCTCTACCGGCAATGCGGAAGGAAGGAGGTGGGCAGGATGTTACGTTCCGCTCATCTCCGCCCCTCCGCTTCTATTGGACGCCTGCTATGTGACGTCGCTGTGACGCCGCATGAACCGCCCCTTAGAAAGGAGGCGGTTCGCCGGCCAGAGTGACGTCGCAGAGCAGGTATGTGCGTGTGACGCTGCCATAGGCGATGGAAGCCTTAAGTAGGCCCCTTATGAAAACCCATCAGTAAATGTGATCTTGCCATAATGCGGGAGGCTCAATTATATACAACTAGCTGTAGTACCCGGCGTTGCCTGGATAATAACTGTCTCTCTGTCTGTCTCCCTCTCTGTCTGTCTATCTCTTTGTCTGTCTGTCTCTTTCCCTGTCTGCCTCTGTCTCTTTCCCAACCTGCCTCTCTTCACTATCTGTCACTCTGTCTCTTTTCCGATCTGTCTCTCTGTCTCTTTACCTCTCTTTCTATCTCTTTCCCTGTCTGTCTCTCTTTGTCTCTTTCCTTGTCTGTCTGTCTCTTTCCTTGTCTGTTTGTTCTTTCCCTGTCTGTCTCTCTCTATCTCTTTCCCTTTTTTTCCCTGTCTGTCTCTTTGTCTGTGTCATCTGTGTGTCTGTCTTTTTCTCTGTCTTTGCCTGTCATTGTCTGTCTGTATCTTTCCCTGTCTGTCTGTCTCTTTCCCTTTCTGTCTCTTTCCCTGTCTGTCTGTCTTTTTGTCTGTCTCTTTGTTTCTCTCTGTCTCTGTCTGTCTCTTTCCATGGCTGCATTGTGGCCAACATTCTTCTGAAGTTCTGGCTGCATTGTGGCTCCCAGCTGCATTGACTTTAATGTAAGCCAGTTTTTTTGGTGAATAACTAAAGCATGTGGTTAAAATTTCCCCTCAAAACAAAGTCTCTGATGTTCCCTGAGTTACATGAGGCATCTGTGCAAAATTTCGTGATTGTACATGTGACGGTGCAGGTTCCTTTAGCAAACACACACACACACACACACACACACATACATACACTCAGCTTTATATATTAGATTGCACCTGACATAGGAAATCTATGTATGTCTTACATCAGTGAGAGGTTAAAGGCAATATCTTTGTACCACAATCTGCATGAAATAAATGCAGAAGCTGTTTTGCATTTCAGGACATTTCCATTGCAGTAAATACCCGCTGTGTGTGCAAACCCTAGTTTTCCAATCTCACCAGTTACTCAAAATGATACATATACAATCATATTGTACAAAAAACTGTTCATATACATTTGCAAAATTCCTACAGAAGGGTTTACAGTGCATAGCTGATATAAAACAAATCTTAAAAAACAAGCAAAAAACACTACTGCAGAATGGGACAGGATGATTAAAGGGAACCTATCACCAGATTTGGTGGCTATAAGCTGCGTCCACCACCAGTGTGTAACGTCACCACCGGAGTCCGCTCCAGTGACTTATACTCCGATCGCCAGGCGACGCCGTGTTCCTGCCGTGGATGGTGCTGATGATGGGAGGAGAGTCGATGCCAGCGGCACCGGTGGGCACAGGCTCCGCTCATCCACTGAGATGGGTTTCCTTGGGATCTGCAGTACCACTGACTGACTATAGGTGGCATGTGTCTTCCAGCTGAAGTTACCATCATTCAGCTACAGCCAATGGGAAGACACCGCACCCTACTTAATGCCCCTCCTGTCTGCTGACCACTGCCAGAGATAGTTCTGATATTCTGGCTCCTGTTCTGCCCTGTTCTGGTTTGTGATTCTGGTGTTCTGACTTCTGCTTGTTTCCTGACTACCTCTTCTGCCTGCTGTTTATGTACCTCGCTGCCCGATCCGGATTTGACCACTGCTACGTTTTCTGATTATGTCTTTGCCTACTGATTCTGTCCCTGTTCTGCAATTCCTGGTTTGACCCTGCCTGACGACTGCTCTCTCGGACTGCTGCCTTCCACAGGTAGTGATTTCAAGGGCCCTGTGTGATTCCAAATTCCTGTATAGGGGTTAAAGGGTTTCAGGGTTCTGGGGGTCCTGCTTGGTGAAGTGGTTTCTCTCTAGCCAGTCCATTACAGCCCGTGTGAGTCTGTGGATCCAGGCAGGCGTTACACAGTGGGCTCTTATATACAGCATTCTAACATGCTGTATATAAGAGCCCAGGCGCTGTGTAGAACGTAAAAATGACTTTATAATGCTTACCTAAATGGTCAGTACAGTGCAGATGGGTCAGATGGGTGTCTCTGTTCTCCGGGTGCGGCGTTTCCTCTTTCGGCCATCTTCATCCTCCTTCTGAAGCCGGGGTGCATGATGTGTCCTACGTCATGTATACACGCCGGCAAAGAGGTCCTGTGCAGGCACACTATAATACTTTGATCTGCTCTCCTCAGGGGACATCGAAGCGCGCCTGTGCAGGACCTCAATGCCGGCGCATGTGCATGACGTAGGAAGCGTCATGCACCCTGGCTTCAGAAGAAAGAGGATGAAGATGGCTGAAAGAGGAGGTGCCGCACCCAGAGAACGGAGCCACCCATTTGATCCATCTGCACCATACTGACCGTTTAGGTAAGTATTATAAAGTCATTTTTACGTTCTACACAGCGGCCTGGGCTCTTATACACAGCATGTTAGAATGCTATCTATAAGAACCCACTTGTGACTACTGCAGCATATAGTCACCAAATCTAGTTACAATGTGACGCCCTGGCCTATCAGGTCATCACAGGGTATTGTGCAATCTGCCCTTCTGCAAAGTATCCACTCCTCCTTGGTTACGGGGGCCTGAAGGGAATAGGGCCGCCCACATGGGGGGTTGGTAGGGAGAAGTGAGAAAGTGAGAAGAGAAGTGAAGCAGGAGTGAAAGGAGGAGGAGGTGAAAAGTGACTCTCTGGGAGAGAGAGGTCACTCTTCCGGAGCAGGGCTCCTGGAGTTACTAGGTGGCAGACGTTGGTCTGGGCCAGGTAGGAGCTGGAACCCCGGTCACAGGGGACAGTGTCAAGGGGCACAGACTGCTGAGGAGGGCAGCCGGCGGCATTGAGAATCACCGGGCAGTGGCCAGGAAACGACGGGGTACGTGGACCCTAGGCCGGGAAGTAGCTTCATGCGTCCCGGTAATTGACCCTATGGGGGTGAAGACTTAAAGATTCATCCCCAACCCGCTCCAAAATCGGGGTACTAGCGCACTGATGGGATAGGACTTTCCCACATACAGTATAAAGAAATCCTACACGTGAACCCTGAGAGCAAGCTCACTCCGTTAGCCATATGGGTGAGGGGGACCCAAAGAGTTTTAAGCTTAAGGGTCCACCTACTGAGATGGTGCCACGGAAAAGGCCACAGGCTAACAGCAACAGCAAGGGCACGGATCCCAGCGTGCTCCCTCCAGGCTGCAGTGGTGCTCAGAATTCTGGTTTACAAGCTGTCGGTGCCATTATTCCAGGACTGAGTGAGTACGCTGAAAAGCCCCTTTTCCTACACCCAACGGCACCCCAAACGCCAACACCCAACGGGCACCGGGGCACAAACCCCCTACCCACGTAGGGGTTAAACATCCTGCTGCTACACCATTGCCACCGGGTTCCCCCCCCCAACAGCAGCGGTGGTCTCCCACATTACCCACACCGTGGGTGGCGTCACGAACTTCCAATCCCCCTGTACATAGTCCCCCTTTTAATCGAGTGGCCGAATGACCCCCGGGTCCGGAGACCCCACGAGCCACTGCGGATCCGACTCCAAGCAGCTCGGCTGCTGGCACGGGGGCGGCACAACAGGTTCCCTTAAATAATCATAGAGGTCTCTCTTTCACATCTTTAAACCATCAATATATCCTTATTCAATGTTTTACAGCCACATGTAATGCTTGTAATTTCAAGACTGAGTTACAAATTGTCCTTATGCTATCAATGTCGAAGAATAATAACGATGATAACACGGGCTTTCCAAAATTCTTAGATTGGGCTCAAATATTCAACTGAGTTTCATGACACTGTTTAGGAAAACATGTCATGGAGGCTTGTTGTGCACAAAGCTACATGCAAATTTTGTATACTTTGATTTCCCTCTCTTCCTATCACATTCATATGCTAAACTGACAGATAAATAAACTTTTGTTCAGCGGAAAATTAAGACCACCAAATGAGGCGAATCTGACTAATGAGGTATGATTGATACATTCAGCAAATTGGCCAATTATTCATGATTTCAACTTCAAATTATTATTTTCTTGTGCAGAAACAAATATAGGTTTTAAAAAGTCAATTTTATTTTTACCATAGATGTATTCCTGTTCCATCTACTGTAACTCTTAAAACTGGAAATCTGATTACTGACATCTTTTCAAATCCCTAGCATAGTTCTTTTTAAGACAAATAATTGCACCTGCAGCAATTCTGTCCTTTTTATTCTTAGAATCATTGAAATAAATAAACTGCATACTGTAATCACAGAATAAGTCATCCAATTCAAACTCTACAGTAAATTATTTTTTTCATTTTAGGATATTCACTCTATATATGTGGTGTGAGGTAGCGTGGTCGGCTGCGCAGCAGAAGACACAGGATCCAGGCATTAAGGTTCACAGCACACGGTTTAATGTCCAAACAAAAGTCCACAACAATATACATGTGCCTCTCCAGCAGAGAACTCAGGGAGTTCTGTTCACTCCCTCACACCCGGCACACCTGCCCTTGTTCCTGTTTCCATTTAACCCTTCCTTCAGCCTGTAGGGAAACAGCATTAACCCTAGAGTGGATTTACTTTCTATCATGGAATGAGCACAACCGGGGCGAGACATACCGGCCGTCAGATAACCCCGGTCACAGTCTCACATACCCCCCCCTCAGTTCAAGCGTGCGGGGTTGAACTCCCGCCATCAAACACGGGCCGCGGGACAAGGCATCGGCGTTGCCCTGCAACCCACCGGCCCTATGTTCAACCGTAAACCGGAAGTTCTGCAGAGAAAGGAACCACCGGGTAACCCGAGCATTCCGTTCCTTGGCGGACCTCATCCAGACCAGTGGAGAGTGATCCGTCACCAAGCGAAACTGCCGTCCCAGCAGGTAATAGCGTAGGGACTCCAAGGCCCACTTGATCGCCAGGCACTCCTTCTCCACTACGCTATAATTCCGCTCGGGAGGGGTGAGCTTCCTACTTAAGAAGGTGACGGGGTGTTCCTCCCCCTGAACCACCTGAGACAACACTGCCCCCAGGCCGACCTCTGAGGCGTCAGTCTGTACTATGAACTCCTTCCGGAAATCAGGGTGTACGAGAACGGGCTGTCCGCACAGGACCCCCTTCAGGGCCCGGAAGGAGTCCTCGGCCTGCGGAGTCCAGCGCACCATGACGGACTTCTTGCCTTTGAGAAGGTCCGTCAAGGGGGCTGATAGTCCCGCAAAATCCTTTACAAACCTCCTGTAGTACCCCACGATACCCAGGAAGGCCCTAACCTGCTTCGTGGTCAGGGGTCTAGGCCACTTCTGGATCGCCTCAACCTTGTTAATTTGGGGCTTAATCACTCCTTGGCCTATCACGTAGCCCAAGTAGCGGGCTTCCGTGAGTCCAAACGCACATTTCTTGGGATTGGCTGTCAATCCGGCTGTTCGAAGCGCGTCCACCACCGCTTGTACCTGTTCCAAGTGGGTCTGCCAATCGGAGCTGTAAATAATGATGTCATCAAGGCACGCTGATGCATACGCCTGGTGGGGTTCCAGCACCAAGTCCATCAACCTCTGGAACGTGGCCAGAGCGCCGTGTAACCCAAAAGGCAAGACAACATAGTGGAAGAGACCCTCCGGCGTAACAAAAGCGGTTTTCTCCTTGGCGGACTCCGTCAGTGGCACCTGCCAGTACCCCTTGGTCAGGTCGAGCGTGGTAAAATACCGCGCCTGTCCCAGCCTATCAATCAGCTCATCCACCCTGGGCATGGAGTAGAGATCGAACTTGGATATTTCGTTCAATCTCCTAAAGTCATTGCAGAACCTTAAGGAGCCATCGGGTTTTGGTATTAGGACAATCGGACTAGCCCATTCACTCCGGGATTTTTCGATGACCCCCAGGCGTAACATTGTCTTTACTTCCTCCGATATGGCTTGTCGTCGAGCCTCCGGTACCCGGTATGACTTCAGGCGTACCTTCAGGTGGGGCTCGGTGACAATATCATGTCGTATCAGACTGGTCCTACCGGGCAGCTCGGAGAAGACATCGGGGTTCTGCTGAACCAACCGTCTGGCCTCTCGCCTCTGAGTCTTGGTGAGGGCTTCTCCAATCCTTACTTCCGGTTCGTCCTCTCCGGAGGTCGCTGGAGCCGGAGGTGAACGACCCGAAGAGGAGGGAGATGGGGAAAAAACAGCCATCAGGCTTTCCCGTTCCTGCCAAGGTTTTAATAGGTTGACATGGTATATTTGTTCAGGTTTCCGCCTACCGGGCTGCAATACTTTATAGTTAACCACCCCGACTCTTTCCTTTATCTCGTAGGGGCCTTGCCACTGAGCCAGGAATTTACTCTCCGCCGTGGGGATTAATACCAACACCCGATCCCCGGGTTTAAAGGTCCGCACGGTGGCTTGTCTATTGTAGCGGCCGCTTTGCGCGGCCTGAACCTCCTGTAAATGCTCCTTCACAATTGGCATGACCGCGCTTATGCGGTTCTGCATACCCAAAATGTGTTCAATCACACTTTTATGGGGGGTGGGCTCTTGCTCCCATGTTTCCTTTGCCAGGTCCAACAATCCTCGGGGATGTCGCCCGTATAACAATTCAAAAGGCGAAAACCCCGTGGATGCCTGTGGCACCTCACGGATGGCAAACATCAAATAGGGAAGCATCATATCCCAGTCTTTCCCGTCTTTTGAAATTACCCTTTTGAGCATGGTTTTCAGGGTTTTATTGAAACGCTCGACTAAACCGTCCGTTTGAGGATGATACACAGACGTACGCAACTGCTTGATCTGGAGTAGCCGGCATAGCTCTTTGGTCACTTTAGAAATGAATGGGGTCCCCTGATCCGTAAGGATCTCCTTGGGCAACCCCACCCGGCAGAACACAGCAAACAACTCCCGAGCTATAAGCTTTGCTGCAATATGTCTGAGAGGTATCGCCTCGGGATACCGGGTGGCATAGTCAACCATCACTAGGATGTGTTGGTGCCCTCGAGCGGACTTTACGAGGGGCCCCACCAGATCCATCCCTATCCGTTCAAAAGGGACTTCTATAATGGGTAACGGTACCAACGGACTGCGAAAATGGGTCAGGGGTGCGGTAAGCTGACACTCCGGGCAGGTTTCGCAGAACCGTTTTACCTCCCCAAAGACTCCGGGCCAATAGAACCTTTGCAATATTCGCTCCTGCGTTTTCTTGACCCCTAGGTGGCCACTCATCAGGTGTTTATGAGCCAAGTCGAGGACCCGCCGACGATGCGGCTGGGGCACCACCTACTGCTCTACCCCCACGCCCCGTATTTCATCTACCTGGTAGAGTAAATCCTGCTTAAGAGCGAAATGGGGGTACCTTACCTGGGCACCGGGCAGCTGTGCCACCCCGTCAATTACTGTCACCCGACTCCGGGCATGTATCAATGTAGGGTCCTGGAGTTGGGCAGTCCCAAACGTATCTGGGGACGCCTCCAACTCCGGGATGGGTTCGACCGTCTCAGCCTCTCCTGCCAATACCTCTAGGGGTGACCTATCGGGTTCACATTCTGTCCCTATCATGGGGACCCCTACGGCAGGTGTCCCGGATTCAGGATTGTAGGGCTCAGGTCCCGGACTGACCAATATCTGAGGAGACTTAGGGGGTCCCTTCCATAAAGTCCAAAAATAGGGCAGATCCCTTCCTAGGATCACGTCATAGGGAAGAGTGTTAAGAAGTCCCACCTCATGTTGCACCTGACCGCAAGGTGCTGTGATAGTGACAATCCCTGTGGGATAGTCTCGGCGGTCCCCATGTATGCAAACCACCCCCACGGTACGTCCTGTGGCCTTTACTTTAGCCCTCAAGGTGGATTGCACAAGGGTCACTAAGCTTCCGGAATCCAACAATCCTGTAACCGGACATCCATTCACCTGTATTTGGCACAAGTGAGGCTCCGTCTCTGGGGAGACCAGGTCAGCGGTACACACCACCTGAGCATACATTGAACCCCGCCGGGTAACCCCACAATCCATGGGCTCCGTGGTGAGTGGACACTGGGCTTCCATATGTCCCACCCGCTGGCATCGCCAACGTCTAATGGGGACGGAAACCCCCTTGACGGGTTGTCGTTTAGGGTACAGAACCTTCTGGACCTCAGGAATGGCGGCCGCGGCCTCAGACGGGACGGTAGGGGACTCCTGCACCGTTGTCAGCGGTGGTTCCTTGGCCCTAGGCTTGGAGGGGCCGGACCGACGGGCGGTACGCAAAGTCTCAGTGTCCCGTATCAAGTCCTGCATAGCCACATGCCGCTCTACCAGGGACACTAATTGGTCGAGGGTACTCGGGTCACCCTGTCCTACCCACCGTTGAACGGTGATGGGTAAAGTGCGCACAAAACGATCCACTACTACCCTTTCCACCATTTGCGCCGGGCTCAGAGTGTCAGGCTGCAACCACTTTTTTACAAGATGCAACAAGTCATAGGCCTGGGAGCGTACGGGTTTGGCTTCCTCATAGAACCACTGATTTACCCGCTGAGCCCGTACATAGGTATTCACCCCCAACCGAGCCAGTATTTCGGCTTTCAGGGTCACATAGTCAATGGCGTCCTCGGTACAGAGGTCCAGGTACGCTTTTTGGGGTTCCCCCGTCAGATAGGGTGACAATACCTCAGCCCACTGGGGGGTCGGCAGCTTTTCCCGCTCGGCCACCCACTCAAACACCGCCAGGAACGCTTCCACATCATCCCCCGGGGTCATCTTTTGCAACGCTTGTCTCACCGCTTTCCGGACGCTGCCGTCGTCACCCGGTCCCGGGGTTGTTGCTGCCGGTCTGGCCCGGATCGACTTGGCCAGGAGAACCATCTGTTCTTGATGTCTTTGTTCCTGCAATTGCAAGGCTTGCTGCTGACGTGCATTGGCCTGAACCAGCTGTTCATGGTGCCTTGTGTCCTGCCCTTGCAAGGATTGCTGCTGACGTTCCAACGCCCGGAGCAGGTGTGCATTGGTCTGTTGCTGCTGTGCATTAGCCTGAGCCAGCTGCTTTAGTATGTTCTCCATGGCGTCACCGGGTTTGGGCTGTAGTATAGCCGCTCGAATCCAGGACATGTGCTACTGGGTCACCAGGGATGGATGCTACACCTCACCGGCTGGCATGCCCGCATTCTCCACCATATGTGAGGTAGCGTGGTCGGCTGCGCAGCAGAAGACACGGGATCCAGGCATTAAGGTTCACAGCACACGGTTTAATGTCCAAACAAAAGTCCACAACAATATACATGTGCCTCTCCAGCAGAGAACTCAGGGAGTTCTGTTCACTCCCTCACACCCGGCACACCTGCCCTTGTTCCTGTTTCCATTTAACCCTTCCTTCAGCCTGTAGGGAAACAGCATTAACCCTAGAGTGGATTTACTTTCTATCATGGAGTGAGCACAACCGGGGCGAGACATACCGGCCGTTATAGATAACCCCGGTCACAGTCTCACAGTGGCTAATGAAGCACGGCACATGTACATACTGTATGTAACAGGTATTAGCAGATAGTACTTGAAAATACAAGAAGCAATTTTGCAATTTACTGCTGTGTAAAATTTTCAGCAGTTCTTGACCTATTAAAGGGAACCTGTCACAGCAGTTATAGCTCTTAAACTGCAGAAATAGGGTTAATGTGCATGTTGATAGCGTTGGAAAGATGCTCATCTTGCTGAAATTGCTACTCAAGGGAGAAAATTAATGTTTCTCTTCCCAGGAGCTGCTGGGTTTCACTATACTGTGAGCAGCTGCTGTAAGCATGCTCAGGCACTTTGACTGACAGCTCGCTCTTCACTATTTCACTACAGAGCTGGCTGTCAATCCAAGTACAAGGTCATGCTTATATTTGTCGCTTACAATATAGTGAGCAGTGACTGTAGCCATACCAACATGCTTATATGACTGAAAGCCAGGCGCTCCCAGGAGAAGATGAACTTTATTCCTCCCAAGAGCCACTGGCTTTCAGTCCTACTGGTGTGCCACCCTAGCTACAGTCACTGCTCATTATAATGTTCATAAAGTGGCTTAGCACCTTTCTGATGCTATTAGGCTATGTGCGCACTTTGATTTTTACCTGCTTTTTTGCTGCTTTTTCAACTGCAGCGTTTAATGCCAAAATGGTTGTGTTCTGCTTTTCAAGCAAAGTCTATGGGAATTTGGGTTTCTTGTCCGCACTATGCAGTTCAAACTGCAGCCTTTTTGTTGCAGAACTTTGGTCAAAAACTCAGCTTTGCAGTGCAAAACCCAAATGGCAAAAACAACTGACATGTCAATTGTTTTTGCCATTTGGGTTTTGCAGTGCAAAGCTGAGTTTTTGACCAAAGTTCTGCAACAAAAAGGCAGCAGTTTGAACTGCATAGTGCGGACAAGAAACCCAAATTCCCATAGACTTTGCTTGAAAAGCAGAACACATCCATTTTGGCATTAAACGCTGCAGTTGAAAAAGCAGCAAAAAAGCAGGTAAAAAGCAGGTAAAAAGCAACGTGCGGACATAGCCTTAATGTGCAGATTATCCAATGTGATAGACTTATATTTTTTTTTTGTTTCTAGTTTATGGCCTTAGAAACTGATTCCCTCTGCTAGGAAACATAACACTCAATGTTTACAAGTTATTTTCTGCACGCAAGATGTTAAAGCTGACCATGATCGCTGGACCATGCTGCTACCTCCTAATCTTCTCCAGCTGCAACGCAGTTCTTACAAGAGAAGCAGTAGTGTCGGTCAGAAACCTAGTCACCTAGCTGTAAATAAAGGAAAAGTTTTAAGATCTCAAGATTGGCTGCAAATTTTTACTAGCAGTAAACTGAAAAATTGCTGTTGGATGATATCCATCTATGAAGTTATGAATAACTCTTCAACTCCAAACACTTAACACAACAAAAGCCATTGAATTTACATTTTTACAATTGCACAAAATTGGGGGCGTATGTAGGAAGGTGCCATTAGGCTGCCTTATGTGGAAGTCTGAAGTGTCTCCCAAGTGTCTCATGGTATTTTGCAACCCCAAAGTGTTGGGATATAGCCACTCAGCCAGCTAGGAGAACAGATAAAAGGCCAACTACCTGCATTCAATTGTACTTTTGTCTTTCAGATTTGAGTACAGCAGCATGATGAGGTCATCTGCACTGCAGAAGAGTAGAAGATGGTAAGAAGGTAGTTTCCCATTAGGGCTAAAAAAAATCTGTGCTTTTTTGGAGGAGGGGAATAGATAGTGGTCATTGTGTGTGGGAGGAGGGGGGCAGTATAGAGAGAGCACAGTTTGGGGAACCAGTGTGGAGGCAATAAGGGGAAAAGATGAGAAAGGGACTGGGTTGTATAAGCAGGACTTGATTTGAGGTTCACAGTATACAGGGGACAGCGATAGATATTTAGGACAAATGTCGCTGGCGGAGGAGGGGACGCCGCGCTCTCCCTACTGCTCGGGCCCGGCTGCCGCTGCGGCCTGCTGCCGCCGCTGCTCGGTGGCTCGAGCGATGGGCCGGATCCCGGGGACTCGAGCGGCGCTCCTCGCCCGTGAGTGAAAGGGGATTGGGATTTGGGGATAGTTTATTGTCCGTGACGCCACCCACGGTTGTAGTGATTGAATGTACACCACCGCTGCTCTGGCTGGGGATCCCGGGAGTGATGGTATGGAGCAGCCAGTTGTTGTGTTGCCCCTCCGTGGGTAGGGGTTGGTGGTCCCGGGGCCCAGTGATGGGGTTGGGATGGTGGACAGGCGGGTATGGGGCCTGTGGAGGTGCAGGGGCGCAGGGGCAGCGCTGTGCCGCACGGCACGGAGGTACTCACTCAGCCAGTAAACACGACACAGTTCTCGGTAAACAAACGGCTGGTTGGATGGGTCCTTCGAACGGCTGCGGTGTTTTTCCCCTGACCCCAGGTTGTTAGTGTAAGTCCTTTCCTTCGCCTCCGTGCACACTCTTCCTGCTCTCCGGTTTCCAGCTGGCTCCCCGATTCAGTACTGGGGGGCCACCGCCCAGCCCCGGCTACCTGCGGTTCCACCAACTGGCTCCCCGGCTCCCTGCAGACGGCCACTACCGTCTGCCTGACTTTCTGCACAGGGGCCCTAGGCTCCAACCTAGGCCCCAATCTGCGTCTGCCTCTCTGCAGATGTCCTTTCTCCTTCACTCCTGAACTTCTCTCCGGGCTTGTTTCCTGCCTCAGGCCAGCTCACTCCAGGGTGGGCGTCTCCATCTCCTGACTCCGCCCACCTGGTGTGTCAGTCTGAGCCCGAGGCAGAAAGCAGGTCACTTTGGGGATGTCTGCTGTGAACTGCTGGGGGTGGGGGTGTGTGTGTTGTTACCTGTGTCCCCTGGCTTGTCCAGGGCGACACACAAACAGAGTTGTGGATATAGTTAATAAAGGCAGAAAGTGTTGGCACCCTTGAAATTATTCCAGAAAATGAAGTATTTCTCCAAGACAATTATTGTAATTACACATGTTTTGTCATACACATGTTAATTACCTTTGTGTCTGTTGGAGCAGCTTGGAAAAAAAAAAAAACAGAAAAAAAGTAAATTGGAAATAATTGAATTCAAAACTACAAAAATGGGCGAACAAAATTGTTGGCACCCTCAACTTCATTTTTAGTTCCAAAGGATCTAGAAAATAGCATTCCAGCTCACCTGATAAAGTGCATGGTGCGGAGCAGCTCCATGGACAATCCAAATGTATAAATAGTAGCAGCATAAATCCGTAAAAAAATGTTTTCAATTTTATTCAATGCAAAGAGGCATAAAAACAAGAGGGTAGGTGGATTAAAAATAAAAACTGATACAAGACAGGCACAGGTAACGCATTTCTGGCCCAAAGTGGCATTTAGTCTCAACCTCCAGACTATCGGCCATTTTGGTCCAGAAACGCGTTACCTACCTTTTTGCTTTTATGTCTTTTTGCATTGAATGAAATTGAAAATTTTTTTTTTACTGATTTGTGCTGCTACTGTTTCTTATTTTTAATTTTTAGTTACACACTTTGAAATAAATAGCTGCAATCAATCGCTTCCTATAACCATCAACAAGCTTCTTACACCTTTGAATTGGAATTTTTGCCCACTCTACTTTTGCAAATATCTCCAGGTCTCTCACATTTGTGGTATGCTTTCTCCCAACAGCAAGTTTAAAATTTCTTCACAGGTGACAGTGTGGCAGTTGTAGTTCATAAAGAGGTATGATGTGGAGGCAATATTTTATTGGAGAGGACGGTGTGGAGGCCGTGTACCATAAGGGGGACTATTTTTTGTGAAGGGAGCAGTGAGGGATTATTTTTTATCCACAGGCCCAATGTAGGGCAGATATTGTTATTCAGAGACGTTACAGTGACAATATTTTTAAGGTTACTTTGTTGGGGTGTTCTGCAGAAGACCAGAGAAGATGAAAGTTTACAAAAATGACCCAGGGATATGAAAATTCATAGGGTCTGGTTAAGATGAAGAAGAAGAGAAAGAGAAGGACTCCAATCAGAGAAGATAAGGTACCTGGATGTATATATTTAATTGGTACTGACTATGTTGTTCCTGAATGGTCCACAGTCTGATGATAGTTAACAACTCACAGTATCTACTTATCATTATTAATGAACATACTGACAGTTGTAGGCTCATGCAATTGTATATGGAGCTGACCTGACATAGCTGTACTAATTTTGGCAATTTATTCACATACTAGATATAGTGCTGCATTCATATACTAATGGTAATTCTTGTGCTGCATTCATATACTGAGGGGTGTTCTTGTGATGTATTATTGAACTGATAGTTCTTTCCATATTGTAGCTGTAGGTTAATGCAATACAATTGAATATGGTGCTAACCTGATATTGCATTAATCACTCTGCTAAGGCTGGTAATGTATTCATTTACTGATGATGATTCTGGTGCTTGACGCATGTACTGACAGTGCTTCTAGTAGGCATTTATGAGCAGATGGTGGTTTTGGTGATGTATTCTGGTACTAATGGTGCTTCTGGTGATATATTCCTGTACTCCTGTACTATGGTGCTGGCAATGTATTCATGTTGTAGGTTTATGCAATGCAATTGTATATGGGGCTTACCTAGCATTGCAATTGAACATTATACTAACCTTGGCAATGTAGTCATGTGTTGATGGAGACTCTAGTGCTGCATTCATATACTGGTCATAGTTCTGGTGAAATATTAAAGTACTGATGGTGGTTATGGATATATATTTTTCATCTGATGGTGGTTCTGTTCCTGAAATCAAGTGTTGATGGTAATTTTGGTAGTATATTCATGTACTCATGGTGGTTCTGGTGATATATTCATGTATTGATGATGTATTTTCATATTGACGGTGGTTGTAGTGCTGTCTTGTATTGTTATTGGTTCTGATTCTGTACACATGTAGTAGTCCATAGCATGTCACATAACATGACGCATGGCTATATGAACCCCATCTTGACCTTGGATGTACCAGTTACATCCATTATCAATCTCTGACAGCAAGATTCAAAGGGGTGGTTAACCCATATTTATTATTTGCTAGATCGATATTATGTTGAGAAACAATGTTTCTCTCAAATACCTTATGTTGGCAATAGTGCCTGTAAGTGGCGCTATTGCGGACCGCTCTTCCCCCACTGCCTGATCCGCTGGCTCCATGACCTCAAGGATCCGGTGATGTCACATCAACTTCCTGCTGACCTAACATCACCACAGCTGGCCGCAGTCTCTGTGAGTGATTGGCTGTGGGCGGTGTTTCACCACTCAACACAGCCCAGGATGACAGCCCATTAGCTCCCTAGTCCCTCTTCCCTCACAGCAAAGCGCTGAAGCAGAAGACACGTTGGGCTGTGACGAGCGGTGAAACACAGCCCACAGCCCAGTGACTCAGGAAGACTGGGACCAGCGATGTCATGTGATCAGGAAGTTGACGTGAAATCACCGGATCCCCGAGGTCACGGAGCCCGGGGGTCAAGCAATGGGCAAGAGCGGATTGCAATAGCGCCACTCACAAGCTCATACATAATACTGATCTAGCAAATAATAAATATGGGTGAACCTCTTCTTTAACATGCACTGGCGGGTAGTGTGCAATTCCCTGCTCCTGTGACATGATCAAGTTATGCCGATGAGATGTCATGACAACCAGGGGTCAGTTGATGAACATTAAGTTTGTCATAATGCTCTTCCTGTGAATGCCAGCAGTGGGCTGGCATTCATGAAATCACCATTTCTACTATACAGAGCTGTGCTGATGCATTGCTCTGTATAGGAGAAGGGGACTCATGACAGTGATTATTAATAGCAAATTCAGCCAGCGGAAAGAACGAGGACTACTCCTCCTGGTTATCAGAGACAACACAGCACAAATACTGCTCCAGGTTCTGATTCATGTGCTTTGTTTGCCCATTAGACTGTGGATGGAACGCTGATGAGTGAGACAAATTAATCCCTAAGCAAGAACTGAATGACCTCCAGAAACTAGAAATAAACTGATTACCCCTATCAGAGACAATGTCAGCCTCGACTTCATTGAGTCTTGCAATGTCAGGTACAAATACCTGAGCATTCAGTAAAGATGGCAAGGCAATAAAATGTGTAATTTTGGAAAACCTGTCAACAACAAAAATAACCATATTACCAGCAGATGGAGAATGAGCTGTAATGCAATCCATGGAAATATCCTTCCAAGGTTTCCTAGGTACACTTAGGGGGGCTTTACACGTTGCGATATCGCTACCGATATATCGTCGGGGTCACGTCATTAGTGACGCACATCCGGCGCCGGTAGCGATATCGCAACGTGTAAATCCTAGGTGCGACGATGAACGAGCACAGAAGCGTACAATATTGCCGATCTGTGTAACGACGTTCATTTCCATAATGTCGGTTCGACCGCAGGTACGATGTTGTTTGTCGTTCCTGCAGCTCCACACATCGCTGTGTGTAAACCTGCATGAGCGACAAACATCTCCTTACCTATGTCCTGCGTCCCGACGGCATGCGGAAGGGAGAAGGTGGGCGGGATGTTATGTCCCGCTCATCTCCGCCCCTCCTCTTCTATTGGCCGACCGATTAGTGACGTCGCTGTGACGCCGAACGCACCTCCCCCTTGAAGGAGGGATAGTTCGGCAGTCACAGCGACGTCGCCGAGCAGGTATGTGCGTGTGAAGCTGCCATAGCGATAATGTTTGCTACGGCAGAAATCGCCACATATCGCATGTGCGACAGGGGCGGGTGCTATCGCGCTGGACATCGCTAGCAATTGCTAGCAATGTCGCAACGTGTAAAGCCCGCCTTAATGGCAGCAAACAACCAGACAGATGAGAGTGCGATGACTTATAAAGTGCACAGGTGGTACAAGCAGGCACATAAGAGACCACCCTTTGGATTGTGTGCTACCAAAAATGACACGACAGACGTCCAGCTTGCACTTCACTCTAGGGTGACCAACCAGAACAAAATCATGATGCTCCCCCTGAAACTTAAGGCAAAGGTTCAGGGGACAAAAATGACTTATTAGCTGGAATTCCAGATAGTGCCTCATTTTGGTCTTCAGCAATCCTAGACTCAACCTGTGTATTGAGTGCTGACACCACCACTTCCTTCTGCAGTATGGGCACCGGTTCCTCATAAGGTTCCCCTCCTGGAAAACTCCTGTATAATGCATCTGCCTGTCATGGGTGACAGACAGTCATGTGGTTTCTGGCCATAGAAGGTAACAGTATTTGGCTGCACAGAATGCTCTCTGACTTTCCATTGTTCCAGCTGTCAGTATTCATTGGTATAGGTAGCATTCCTGCTGGATTCATCTCTCCCTCTTTTGGACCCAGCAGGAGCTCGCCTACCACCCAGCTGCTCATCATCATCATTCTCTTGGTGCTTAAATACCTCTTCCTTCCTTGGACTGGTGCTGGTGGTGATATTTACTTAATTCAAGCCTTGGTTGCAAAAAGGTGGCTTGTACTGCTCTGTTGTATTGTTGCTGAAAACTTTGTTAAACTTCTACCTGAGTCATTATAGATAAGTATTTGATGCACTTTCCCCTGTTTGTCCTCCTTGTGTCTTCTATAGTGTTTAGTGGGGTTGACAAAGACTTCATCCCATCCGTTCCCTATTTAGGGCTGAGTACAAGGGATACCTAGGGTCAGGTATATAGCTCTGCAGATATGTACGGAAAATATCTAGGGTGGTGAGGGACCCCGGGGACCAGCAGTAGGTTTGGTTAGGAGTCACCATCTTCTTCTTTAGACACAGGGTTTCCCATCCATTTTGCCGTTCACTTGGTATTTACTCGTACCTAGCGTTACACTGCCTTAGTGCTTTTAGAACCAGGATGGTAGCTTACAAACCCCTATTAAAGAGTAACGACTACCGAGCTTGTCTCGGTGAAAGGGGCTTTGCTGACTTGAAGTACAGGAATAGCTCCCTCCAAAAAGTGTTACCATTCCTCAAAGGGACACATTGAGCTGTATCATTACAGGTGCTGAAGTGAAGCTTTAAACCAATCAAATGTGTGTAAAGCACTCAGACCAGTTAGAAAACTATGTACCTTTTTTCATCATATCAGTCAGAGGTCTAGCTGTGGCAGAAATATTTTTTAGCATTTTTTTTAGTATTTTTTTTATTTTTCAGCAATAATTAACAAAATCCAAGAACCATTGCAGTGCCTTAAGACTCCAAGGATGGTCCCATTTTAGAATAGCCTGCAGCTTGGAGGAATTCTTCCTAAAACCAGAGGCGGAAATAATGTAACCCAGAAATGGTAGTTCCTGAATGGTGGATGCATATTTCTCTAACTTGGAGTATAACTTGCCCTGAGTATCTGGAAAATGTTTAACATGTTTCATGTGTGACCTAAAATCTAGAGAATAAATGAGAATGTCATCTAAGTAAAATATAACAAATTTCCCCAACAGGTGAGCAAACACAATTCACAAAGTGTTGAAATACCGAATTTTCATTGGTTAAACCAAATGGCATCACCAGATTTTCAAAGTTACCCTCAGGTGTATTGAATGCCATTTTCCACTCATCCCCTTAAGACTCTAGCAGCAATCCACAGGCTAGCAGAAATTAACTCCTGCTAGACCAATCACTAATAAGAACACAACTGGTCAACACCCGAGTCTGACTGTGCAACTCCCAAGCACTAGGGAAACAACAGTATGACGTGTCAGACACTGCAGTGTGAGCAGAGTCAAAAGTAGCCATGACACTCAGTGAGTTTAGAGCTGAACACCGTGTGACACCTAGCCTCTGTTGCTGGAAGTAGGAGCTGTAGTTTTTCACTGAACATTGAAAAAATAAGAAAGAGAATTTAGTCGGCAAATAAATGTAAGTAAGTAAATCAATTACTCAAATCATTTAAGCTGTATATAGAAAGGGGACAAACTAACATTTATCCTGTGTGCAAGAAATATTGAATCTGCTGTGCATTACATGTTGGGTTACTCTTCTGGCCTGTTATATTTCTCATTTTAAGAATAGCTACCTAATATTATTATTATTATAATAGTAATAATAATAATAATAATAATACTAATAATAACATTTATTCACTTATATAGCGCCATTAATTCCAGAGCATTTTACATACATTTCTACACTGTCCCCATTGGGCTCAAAATCTAAATTTCCCTATCAGTATGTCTTTGGAGTGTGGGAGGAAACAAGAGTACCGGGAGGAAACCCACACAAACACAGGGAGAACATACAAACTCCTTTCAGATGTTGTCCTTGGTTGGATATGAACCATTTGTACATATTTATATTTGGGCAGAATTCATGCTAGTGTCTGTAGGAGGTGGTCGTGATGTCCCCACTCCTACTGAGTTTTATACTGTTTTATATCCAGTATATTATGTCAAGTGTGTTTTATATGGACTGTGCTGTTGCGGGAGAAGGCGGTTACCCAATGTAGCAGAGCCAAGACTGTGTAGTGGCCAGCACCACCAAGCGTTCAGGCTTGGTAAAGTCAATTGTAAGTGTATTGTGTTGTAATACCTATGTATATGGTAATGTAAAGTATAATCTGTTATGTGTTATAAATGTGTTAGCAGTGTGTGGTAAAAAGTATTAGGCAGTTAAGCTTTAAGTTAGAACATAGGTTGTAATTGAAGTAGCAGAATGGAGAATGTTAAGTAGGAATGTTATATAGATAGACTTTGTTAGTAATAGATATAGCAGGATTAGATACTTCCTGGTTACAGAGGGAGCTGAGAGAAACAGTGGAAGGAGTGATAGATGGCCAGATGTTTGGTTGTAGAGACAGATCTTTAAGGCAGGAGTTAAGCAGAGGGGTTTCCTGGAGCATGGACGTTACCTTGTAGTTTGGGTGTGTCGGGAACACAGGTATCTTCCAAGGGTCCTGAGCCTACAGCTCACCTTGGGAAGGGCTTAAAATAGTCCAGGGACTAGACGGATGTCCAGAGAGCCATATAGAGAGTTGCTCAGGACAGGCCTAAGGAAGTTGAGAGACTAGAAGCTGTCCGAGGCAATGAGAGAACCACGGATAGCCGCGGAAAAAAGAACAGGAGGGAAGCAGAGGAATAGGTTCAGAAGCTGGAAAACTGGGTTCCAGTCAGAGGGATAGGCCAGATGGAGTACCCTGGGAAACAGCGGTAGCAGAACCGGATAAGTGTGGCCATGTCTGCCGTGAAGGTACAAGAAGTAATAAACCTTTTACAGTTATTTTCTCCAGTGTCCTTTGCCAATCTACTACATTTATGATAACAACCAGCTACGAGGTGTTGGACGGTGTCCTTTGTCTATTTACTACATCTATGATGTCACTGTCTATGGGGTAGTAGACACCGCAATAAAGAGTACAGAGTAAGAGTCTCTGATGAAGGAGGTCAGACTCATCAGAGCAGAGTCAGCAAAGTTCTACCCTGTGTTCTTGGAGGCTGCAGATGAAGAAAGCCACTTGTTCAGTAGTGCCCGCCTCCGGCGAGTGCACCAGCGGTTGAGGGAAGAGCGTAAGACACTGCCCTGTTTACTCAGAAGCTTGGGATTAAAACATGCCCCATGTTTAGTGGTGCCCGCCTCCGTCAGCTGCATCAGAGAGAGAGAGCCTGTCCTTCCCAAAAAACTGATGGGAAATGAGCGGCGGCTCTGAAGAAACGGGAGGAAGAGCCGGAAAAGGCCCAACTCTGGAAGGTTTGGCCTAGAAAATGGGGACTTCCCAACAGCATTTGCCTGCGCAATTGTTGTAGAGTACAAAGACAGTAATGGTCTGGCGTGTAGTAGGACCTGAGAGCAAAGGGCATGTGACCTGGAAAACATAGCTGCAGCAGCAAGAAGAGGTGCTGTGGCCAGGAGGCCCATTGAAACTGGGGATCCCCCAAAAAGACCAGGACTCAATACCTGGAGAAACGTCGACGTCTGCCACAACTGTGAGTACCGGGTGCAATTCCAAAGAAATACCAGCTGTGATGAACTTGGCCCAAGGTGCCCACTCTGCCATGAACATGCACATGGCAAAATTCTGGATTATTTGGGTATAAGGCTGGCCAAGAGAAGTGTTCAAGTGGCTGTGAGAAGAACCTTTGCCACTGTGTTGCCCTGTTCTGGTAGTTGTACTTATGCCTGTGGGACTGTTCTGCGTTCCATGGGGGGCAAAGGTCACAATATCTGGCTCCCTTAAGAAGTTGGATGAAGCTGTTTATTTTCCCATCCAGGGACTTCCATCCAGAGAGAGGATGAGGTTGTAGGAACTTGTGCACCCTGTGGAATGAGTCTGGGACTGTCGTACGCCCCCATTGGATATGGGCAGTCACAGGGATTATGCCCCTGATACTGGAGAAGTGACTGTGTGCCCTCGTCTGATACGAGCTGGACTCTGGCCTAGCGCCATCCGTGATGTACTCTAAAGTAAATTTACATATACGGTTAGGTCCATATATGTTTGTACAGAGACATATTTTTCACATTTTTGTTTTGTACTTTACCACAATGGATTTTGAACAAAACAATTCAGAGTCAGTTGAAGTTCAGACTTTCAGCTTTAATTCAGTGGGTTGAACAAAATGATTACATAAAAATGTGAGGAACTAAAGCATTTTATAAACTCAATCCTTTCATTTCAGGGGCTCAATAGTAATTGGAAAATTTAAATGTTTGGAAAAAAAATGTGGATTTCTAATACTTATTTAAAAACCCTTTGCTAGCAAGTAGAGTTGAGCGCGGTTCGCGGTTCTCCAGTTCGCGGCTCGAGTGATTTTGGGGGCTGTTCTAGATCGAACTAGAACTCGAGCTTTTTGCTAAAGCTCGATAGTTCTAGATACGTTCGAGAACGGTTCTAGCAGCAAAAAGCAGGGCTTTTTACAGCTACAGTGTACAGGAGCCATCGCTGGCAGCCTGACAGAAGCTGGTAACCAAGATAAACATTGGGTATCCAAGCAAAGCGCTTTGGTTAGTAACCCGATGTTTATCCTAGTTATGTGCAGGAAGCCCACTTTTCCCCGCTCAGCTCACTCCGCCCCCTCCTGCACGAAGCATGTACACACACACACACACACGCACACACACACACACTCACACTCACCTGTCCCCAGCCAAGCAGTCCACGACACTGACGTCCTCAGCGCCACCCAATTCGCACTCCGCCGCCAGCACACATGGCTCCGCCCACCTGCACTCTGCACACATGGTCCCGCTTGGCTTACCTGCGGTGATGAAGTCCCGACCTCAGCGCTGTCACTGTCCTTCATGGCCGCCGCTTGTCACATCACCTTCTCTCGCTTCCGACCCGAGACTGACTAGCGGTGACATCACGGGCCGCTCGCGATACTTGGCTGTGAAGGCGGCGGTCATTGAACTCAGTGACAGGTGCTGTCAGCAGTGCAGGAGATCAGCGCAGGTAATGTACCTCGCTGACAGCAGCACTTGTCATCCCCTGCAGTGACCTGGGCTGACCCATTGATGTTAGCTCAGGTCACTGCACTGCTCTCCCAGCCAATGGGGAACATCCTGCTCTTCATTGACTGGGACAGTGTGGATCGTCATGGCAACCCCTTGGATTACACCAGACCTGGATTTGTTTTTCTTTCTAATAAATTGGTTAAAGAGGGAATGTATTGGGGAGTGTTTTTTCATATAAAAATGTGTTTGTCGTCTATTTTTTTTTATTACTGACAGGGTTGGTGATGTCGGGTATCTGATAGATGCCTGACCTCACAAACCCCAGGGCTTGATGCCAGGTGACATTACACATCTGGTATTAACCCCATATATTACCCAGTTTGCCACCGCACCAGGACACGGGATGAGCTGGGGCGAAGCACCAGGATTGGCACATCTAATGGATGCGCCACTTCTGGGGCGGCTGCGGCCTGCTATTTTTAGGCTGGGGAGAGTCCAATAACCATGGACCTCCCTAGTCTGAGAATATCAGACCCAGCTGTCTGCTTTACCTTGGCTGGTGATTCAATTTTGGGGGGACCCCTACGTGTTTTTTTTTTTTAAATTATTTATTTAATTTAAAATAACAGCGTGGGGTGCCCTCAGTTTTGGATTACCAGCCAAGGTGAGGCTGCCAGCTGTGGTCTGCAGGCTGCAGCCGTCTGCTTTACCCTACCTGGCTACAAAAATAGGGGGAACCCTACGTCATTTTTTTTTCATTTTCTTGGCTAAATACAAAGCTAAGCACCCCTTAGTGCCACATGAAAGGCACCAAAGGGTGCAAAATTACAAAATGCAGGAGAGTGGGACATTATGTGTCTTTCTGCCATTATAATGACAGAAAAGACTGATATGAAGTGTACAAGCACAAGAAAATCACCAGAGCGCTCTACGCTGTGAAAAGCAGTAGAAAATGGCACTGGAGTGAACATGTGACCGCCTCATGTAGGATGAAGCTATGGATCCTGAGTAAATTTATGCATTTTCCCTCCTTCCGTTTTTTTGCAGTACACAAAAAAAACGGAAGGCACACGGATGACAAACAGATGACATACGGACCGTCTACGGAACGGAAATGGATGCCACACGGATGCACCCGTGAAAAAAAACGGACTGTTTTTTGCAGACCGCAAAAATGGATCGGTCGTGTTAATGTAGCCTTATTCTGATCTGCCGTTTATAAACAGCAGGCAGAAATAAGTGAATAACGCCTCCCAGCATCAGAAAATCTCCGGGGTTTCAGGGCTAGCTGAGACCCTGGAGATCATGATTCAGGACGGTTTTTCCGGTCCCCACTCACGTGATCACAGGTATACACCGTACACCGATGATCACGTTACAGTAAATGACAGCGCCGGTAAAAAATTATTTATCTCCCATCTGGCATGAACAAACATGATAAATCTCCTCCCCGGTCCCCTCCGGTCCCCCGGTGTCGCCAAAGTGCCCCCCCTGATGCCCTCCCAGAAATCCAAGATGGCCGCGCGCACAGCAGCGCGCCGGCCGCATTCACCCTACTCCTCTGATTTCTGTCGCATGTGCCATGACACATGCGACAGAAAACTCCTCCCCAGGCCCTGCCAGGTCACGCCCTATAACCCCAACGGTGTTCCCCAGTGTCCCACAGTACCTGTGCAGCGTTGATCCCCCCACGGCCCTCTCCTTCACAATAGACGCTGCCGCATGCACAGAGCGGCTGTCAGCTCAGCTTCCTGTGTTCAGACACAGTGAGTGGTGGTTATGCATCTGTAAGCTAAATGGGCGGCACGGTGGCTCAGTGGTTAGCACTGCAGTCTTGCAGCGCTGAGGTCCTGGGTTCAATTCTCACCAACGACACCATCTGCAAGGAGTTTGTATGTTCTCCCCGTGTTTGCGTGGGTTTCCTCCGGGTACTCTGGTTTCCTCCCACACTCCAAAGACATACAGCGCTATGGAATTAATAACGCTATATAAATGAATAAATTATTATTATTACTGCAATGCCCTGCTCACATCTAAATAGCGAGCTCTGTTAAGTATTCATTCAGCTGGATAACTGGACTTAAAGGGGTATTCCATCTCCAAGATCCTATCCCCAATATATAGTAGGTGGAATAGCAATAATATCAGCAAATACCAATATTTGGAAATGTAGAATAGTTCTCCTGATTAGGCATGCCCTTACCTCATGAGCAGGGGATTGCAGCTTTGGTAGGAACCATTACGACATGGACTCTGCTGCTGTGGACCCGGGGAGAGCCTTGTAGTTCTGCAGCTGCTGTCTGTCTGTATGGAGAAGAGCAGACAGCAGCTGCAGAACTACAAGGCTCAGCATACTCCATCCAGGACTGTATGCAGACGTTTTTTGCCCACCAAAAAAATGACGTGGGCTTCGCCATATTTTTGTATGCTAGCCAGGTACAGCAGGCAGCCACGGGCTGCCTCCAACCCCCAGTTGCCTATTTGTACCTGGCTGGGAACCAAAAATAAAGGGAAGCCCGTTTTTTTTTAATTATTTCACTTATTTCATGAAATAATTAAAAAACAAATGACGTGGGCTTCGCCCCATTTTTGTGTCCAGCCAGGTACAACTAGGCAGCTGGGGATTGGAATCCGCAACACAGGTTAGCCCAAGGTTTCTGGGCGCCTCTGCTGCGAATTGCAGTCCGCAGCCGCCCCAGAAAATGGCCCTTTCATAGAAGCGCCATCATCTGGCACTGTATCCAACTCTTCCAACAGCCCTGAAGCCGAGTGGCTTGTTGGGTAATAATGAGTTAATACTAGCTTTGTTTTACTAGCTAGTATTAAGCCAGAGATTCTTAATGTCAGGCACGTTTGACCCGGCCATTAAGAATCTCCAATAAAGGGTTAAAAAAAAAGACACCACACAGAGAAAAAATACTTTAATAGAAATATATACACAGACACATTAGAGACTCCATCTTTATTACCCCCTGTCAACCCTCCATGATCCATGGTTTCTGTCTTTCTCGTTCAACAAATGCAGCTCTGCTCCATCACTGCTGCATGGGGGAAGACGCTGCTTCCCGTGCAGCCTTCACTCTGTGAAGGCTGCACGGGAAGCAGCGTGCAGCCTTCACTTCATGAGTGATCAGTGCTGCTGGCTGTTATCGGTAACAGCGGTAACGCTGACAGACGCGTTACCATAGCAACGGTGCTCCGATCATGTAATTCCCGGAGCCGCGGTTAGCGGTGACGTCACCACTAACTGCGTTGCTATGGTAACTGTGATCTCCGTTAATGACTGGCTGTGTCAGCCGGTCCCTAACGGAATGGGGAGTCGACCGTGTGCTAGTGCATGTCGCCGGTACACGGCGATACACAAATGTGCACCGTGTACCGGAGAGTGCAATGACAGGTCCTACATGACGCATCATAGTCATGTGACCAGTCTGTAGCCAATGAGATAACAGGCACGTGACTGGTCACATGGCTATTTTGACGTCATGATAGGTCCTGCATCACTGCTGGCAGTTCTGGTCACCGGGAGGATTCAGCGATCATCGGATGGAATAGCGGCAGGAGAAAGAGTGCAGGAGGGATCGCGGGGACCGGTAAGTGTTATGGCAATGTTTATTAACTGTATGTGTACATTTATAATGCGTTTTTATGTGTTTGTGATTGCCTCCCATTATTTCCTATTGGTTCGAGTTTGGTTCGTCGAAAGTTCGCCGAACTGAACTCAAACGAGACCTCCGTTCGACGAACCGAACTCGAGCCGAACCACAGCCGGTTCGCTCATCTCTACTAGCAAGAACTGTCTGACGTTTTGAACATCACCAGACGCTATATTTCCTCCTTTCTAATGCTCTGCCGGCCTTTACTGCAGTGGTTTTCAGTTGCTGTTTGTTTGTGGATCTTTCTGTTTGAAGTTTAGTCTTTAACAAGTAAAATGTGGCTCGATTGGGTTGGATCAGGTTACTGACTCGGCCATTCAAGAATATTACACTTCTTTTCTTCTTTGCATTGTCTGTTTGTTTTATGAGACACCGACCAATCGTTTTGGCTGCATTTGGCTGGATATGAGCACACAGTAAAGGCTACTTTACACACTGCGATATCGGTCCCGATATCGCTAGTGTGGGTACCCGCCCCCATCTGTTGCGCGACACGGGCAAATCGCTGCCCGTGTCGCACAACAGCCGTCACACATAGTTACCTGTCCGGCGACGTCGCTGTGATGGGCGAACCGCCTCCTTTCTAAGGGGGCGGTCCGTGCGGCGTCACAGCGACGTCACTGAAGCGTCACTGAACCGCCGCCCAATAGCAGCGGAGGGGCGGAGATGAGCGGGACGTAACATCCCGCCCACCTCCTTCCTTCCGCATAGCGGCCGGGAGGCAGGTAAGGGGAGCTTCCTCGTTCCTGCGGCGTCACACGCAGCGATGTGTGCTGCCGCAGGAACGAGGAACAACTTCGTTACTGCTGCAGTAATGATTTTTGAGAATGGACCCCCGTGTCGCCGATTCGCGATTTTGCACGTTTTTGCAACGATGCAAAATCGCTTATCGGTGTCACACGCAACGGCATCGCTAATGCGGCCGGATGTGCGTCACAAATTCCGTGACCCCAACGACTCCGCATTAGCGATGTCGCAGCGTGTAAAGCCCGCTTAAGTCTCTGAAATCCCCAGAATTCATCTGGCTGCTTCTGTCCTGTGTCACATCATTAATAAACATGAGGGACCCAGTGCCACTGGCAGCCATGCATGCCCGCCCAACACAGTGCCTTTGCTGTGTTTTACAGATGATGTGGTATGATTTGGATCATGAGCTGTACCAAGCCCTTGCTATACTTTTTTCTTTCCATCATTCTGGTAGAAGTTGATCTTGGCTTCTTCTGTCAAAAGAATATTCTTCCAGAACTGTGCTGATTTTTTTTTTGCAAACTCCAGTCTAGCCGCTTATGAATGACTTGCACCGTGCAGGTAGACTTGGTGATTGAGATTATATATATATATATATATATATATATATATATATATATATTATATATCCTAGAGAGTGTTTTTCACTTGGCTGGTTGTTGTAGAGGTTTTTCTCTTCACCATGATAATCTGTGATCATCCACTCATCCACCACTGTTGTCTCCCGTGGGCATCAAGGTCTTTTTGCATTGTTGTTCTGAGGATGTACCAAACTGTAGAATTAACCACTCCTAATATTGTAGCAATTTCTCAGATATTTTTTTCTGTTTACGCAGATGAAGGATGGCTTGTTTCACCTACATGGAGAGCTCATTTGACTGCATGTTTACTTCTCAGAAACTTAAAAATGCAAGCACCACACCTCAAATCAACTCCAGGCCTTTTATGTACTTACTTGAGAATGAAATATCAAAGGAATTGTCCCCATATGCCCATGAAATGGCCTTTGAGTCAATTGACCAACTACGTTTTGGCCTTTTAAAACCAGGGTGGCAGATGTAAAGGAGCTGAAACTCCTAAAACCTTCATCAAATTTCAATTGAAAGCTGAAAGTCAGAACTTTATGTCCATGTCCATGATATAACCATAAATTGAATATGTTTTAGTAAACATGTAAAAAATAAATAAAGTTGTGTCAGTGTCCAAAAATATATGGGCCTAACTGTATATGTTACCTGGTGAAGTTCTGGCCAGAGTTATGAAGGGAGTTGTGTACAAGGTAGTTATGTTGCCCCCAATCCTACTGAATTTTATACTGTTTTATGTGTATTATTATTATGTCATCTGTGTTTTATATGGACTGTGCTGTTGTGGGAGGATGCAGTTTCTCGATGTAGCAAAGCTGAGACTGTATAGCGGCGGCGCCGCCTAACGCTGAGGCCTGGTAAAGTCAATTGTAAGTGTATTGTGCTGTAATAACTATGTCTATGGTAAAGTAAAGTGTAATATGTTATGTGTTATAAATGTGTTAGCAGTGTGTGGTAAACTGTGTTAGGCAGATAAGCTTTAGGGTAGAACATTGGCTGTAAAAGAAGTAGCAGAGTGTAGAATGTTAAGTAGGGATGTTATATAGATAGACTTTGTTAGTAATAGATATAGCAGTATTAGATACTTTCTGCTTACAGAGGTAGCTGAGAGTAAAGGTGGGAGGTGTGATAGATGGCCAGAGAGTTGGCTGTAGAGACCAGCCTCTAATGTAAGGATTCTACAGAGGGGTTCCTGGAATGAAGATGTAATTTTGTAACTTGGGTCCGTCGGAGAACCCGGAGGTATCCTCTAAGAGTCCCGAGCCTACAGTTCCCCTCAGGATGGGCTTAGAAGAGTCCAGGGACTAGATGGACATTCAGAGAGAGAATTCCTTAGAAGAGGCCTAAGGAAGTTGAGAGATTTAGAATACTGTGTGCAATTTCGGTCTCCAGTATATAAGAAGAACAGAGCTGAACTAGAGCAGGTGCAGAGAAGAGCAACCAAGGTTATTAAAGAAAAGGGTGTAATTCAGCACCAAGACAGGTTAATAAACTTGGGGTTATTCAGTTTTGAAAAACGAAGGCTAAGGGGCGATCTTATTACTATGTGCAAATATATGAGGGGACAGTACAGAGACCTCTCTAATAATCTTTTTACACTTAGACCTGCAACAGGGACAAGGGGGCATCCATTGCGATTAGAGGACATGAGGTTTAATCATAATCACAGACACAGATTCTTTACTCTAAGAGCAGTGAGACTATGGAAGACTCTGCCACATGATGATGTAATGGTTAGTTCACTACTAAAATTTGAGAGGCCTGGATGCCTTTCTTGAACAATATGATATTAATGATTATGTGCACTAGATTCTGTGATGGGGCATTGATCTAAGGAACTAATCTGATTGCCGTATGTGAAGTCGGGAAGGAATTTTTTACCCTAATATGGTGCTTACTGTCTGTCACACGTTTTTTTTGCCTTCCTCTGGATCAACATGTTAGGTTAGATCATGGGTTGAACTCGATGGACTTACGGTAAGTCTACCTTCAACCTTAAACACTTTGAAACTTTAAATATATGAATATAGAGTTGAAACCAGAAGTTTCCATACACTATCTAAAAAGACACATCTGCATGTTTTTCTCACTATATGACATGAAATCAGAATAAAGGTTTCCCGTTTTAGGTCAATTTATGTATAATTGCCAAATGCCAGAATAATGAGAGAGACAGAGATAGAGAGAGAGAGAGAGAGAGAAGAGAAAGAGAGAGAAAGAAGAGAGAGAGAGAAGGAGAGAGAGAGATTCAGGAGAGAGAGACTGTTTTAAAGCATTTTTATTACTTTCTGCAAAGTGAAATGTTTACATAAATTTCATTAGTATTTGGTAACATTTCAAACTGAAAAGGATGTAAATAATGAGGTATATTTACTGAAGAACCTATCAAGGAGAAAACCTCTAAAAATATTTCTTTATTAGTTTGATTAAAATTGCATAAAGGTACCAAACTATATAAACATATAAGACATGGACCAACGAACTTATAAAGTGCTAAGGCAAGTGAAGACACATGTCCTGATGATGGGGCAAGGGAAAAATGGAATTCAATAGGTTTTAGC
This sequence comes from Anomaloglossus baeobatrachus, assembly GCF_048569485.1. Taxonomy (NCBI): domain Eukaryota; kingdom Metazoa; phylum Chordata; class Amphibia; order Anura; family Aromobatidae; genus Anomaloglossus; species Anomaloglossus baeobatrachus. The sequence continues at coordinate 341,097,243 of NC_134353.1, read as the reverse complement.
TTGTCAGAGACAGGCTGGAGAAAAAGGGGGCAATGCCTAGCTAGATACACTCTACCTCACCCTTCTTGACGACGGAGGATATCTTAATTTTGTTGGATATCCACGATGACTTACCCTAAATAGCCTGGAGCTCCACAAGTAAGATACCACGACCATTACTATCTAAAGTGCTTAAAATGTGACAAAAACAGGACAAACATATAACATCAATGAACCGTTTGCGTAATTAGACACGGTTCCTATCACGTACAGTAAAGCTTAGCCTACTGCCACCTAAAAATGTAGAAGGAAAGTTCAATAATGTATATACTTTCGATATGTAAATGGGGCATAGGCAATTTTCCGTCCTTGGCTCATAACTGTATCAATTTATAGGTCAAAGCCGAGAAGTGTACTTAGCTCTTGAACACACTCTGCTATCCCAATGCTTTTCACCTTTCCTAAACAAGTTATAAATGGGGGATCATCAGGGGAATTTTTTTAGGTGTAGACCGATTGCATGGCACAGAGATAATGATGTGCTGCTATACTTTCCAGATAAGCAGCAAATAAAGGCTTGAAAGGACCAACATAAGAAGCTCGAAAAATGGACCAGCATACAGAAAACTTGAGCCTTAGTATCCTCAGGAGTAGGCCATGCCAAACCAAGTTGTCCAAATACAATAGATTGTGGGGGCACAAAAGGATTTCAGTTGATGTATTGAGGGAATAATATCCCGGTATCCTTAAGGTGTTATAGGCTGTATCAAACTGCAGGTAAAGCTCGACCTGAAAAAGCACCTGATAAAGGTCCCAGGCTTACAAATGCTTTGAGTGCAGGGAGCAAAAAGCAAAAATCAATAAAGGCTTTAGGCGTCTCCTCATTGCGCAGTCAGATCATTGCTGTGAAACGCGCATTTGGTTGCTGAGGTCTCTAGGGAGATTTTTCTCATCTACTATGGATAAGGTGACAATGATTAGAGATGAGCGAACCGGTCGCGGTTCGGCTCGAGGTCGGTTCGCCAAACGGAGCTCCCGTTCGAGTTCGGTTTGTCGAACGTTCGACGAACCGAACTTGAACTGCATAGGAAACAATGGCAGGCAATCACAAACACATAAAACAACTAGAAAACACCCTCAAAGGTGTCCAAAAGGTGACAAACAACTCACAACACAACACAAACACATGGGAAAGTGACAAGGACAAATTCTCATGCGAAAACAAAACAGCAATACGAGGAAAAAGAGGATGAGACACAGATATAGGCATGGCATGCCCTTCTAAAATCATGTAAAACACAGCAAGGTGACTCCAAGCGGAGTCTCCCTTTTTTCCAAAAATTGGGCCACACTGACACCCACCCCTTCAGTGGCAGCACTTGTGCCCCAGTTGTACACTTCACAGGTAGATTTGCATCAAGCACATTAAAAAATACGCCATACTTAACCGTCCCCAGGATGGCAAAGGGGTAGGTAGCAAACTCTTTCCTGATCCCAGCTCTGTTCATCTTGGATCATTTTTAAAAAACACAGCAAGCAAGGGTTACTCCAAGCGGAGTGTCCCTTTTTCCAAAAATTGTGCCCCACACACACCCACCCATTCAGTGGCAGCACTTGTGCCCTAGTTGTACCCTTCAAATCTAGATTTGCATCAAGCACATTCAAAAATACGCCATACTTTACCGTCCCAGGATGACACCGGGGTAGGTAGCAAAGTCTTTCCTGATCTCAGTTGTATGCATCTTGGATCATTTTTTAAAACTATGTAAGCAAGGGTTACTCCAAGCGGAGTGTCCCTTTTTCCAAAAATTGTGCCCCACACACACCCACCCATTCAGTGGCAGCACTTGTGCCCTAGTTGTACCCTTCAAATCTAGATTTGCATCAAGCACATTCAAAAATACGCCATACTTAACCGTCCCCAGGATGACACCGGGGTAAGTAGCAAAGTCTTTCCTGATCCCAGCTGTATGCATCTTGGATCATTTTTTAAAACTATGTAAGCAAGGGTTACTCCAAGCGGAGTGTCCCTTTTTCCAAAAATTGTGCCCCACACACACCCACCCATTCAGTGGCAGCACTTGTGCCCTAGTTGTACACTTCACAGCTAGATTTGCATCAAGCACATTCAAAAATACGCCATACTTAACCGTCCCCAGGATGACACCGGGGTAGGTAGCAAAGTCTTTCCTGATCCCAGCTGTATGCATCTTGGATCATTTTTTAAAACTATGTAAGCAAGGGTTACTCCAAGCGGAGTGTCCCTTTTTCCAAAAATTGTGCCCCACACACACCCACCCATTCAGTGGCAGCACTTGTGCCCTAGTTGTACACTTCACAGCTAGATTTGCATCAAGCACATTCAAAAATACGCCATACTTAACCGTCCCCAGGATGACACCGGGGTAGGTAGCAAAGTCTTTCCTGATCCCAGCTGTATGCATCTTGGATCATTTTTTAAAACTATGTAAGCAAGGGTTACTCCAAGCGGAGTGTCCCTTTTTCCAAAAATTGTGCCCCACACACACCCACCCATTCAGTGGCAGCACTTGTGCCCTAGTTGTACACTTCACAGCTAGATTTGCATCAAGCACATTCAAAAATACGCCATACTTAACCGTCCCCAGGATGACACCGGGGTAGGTAGCAAAGTCTTTCCTGATCCCAGCTGTATGCATCTTGGATCATTTTTTAAAACTATGTAAGCAAGGGTTACTCCAAGCGGAGTGTCCCTTTTTCCAAAAATTGTGCCCCACACACACCCACCCATTCAGTGGCAGCACGTGTGCCCTAGTTGTACACTTCACAGCTAGATTTGCATCAAGCACATTCCAAATCCACAAGCATTTACTTTCCCCAGGATGACACAGGGGTAGTAAATTCCTGGTGGATCCATGACTTGTTCATTTTGATGAACGTTAGTCTGTCCACATTGTCACTGGACAGACGCGTGCGCTTATCTGTCAGCACACACCCAGCAGCACTGAAGACACGTTCAGAGACAACGCTGGCAGCTGGACACGACAAAATCTCCAAGGCGTAACTGGAGAGCTCTGGCCATTTTTCTAGATTTGAAGCCCAAAATGAGCAAGGCTCCATTTGCAAAGTCATGGCATTGATGTTCATTTGGAGATACTCCTGTATCATCCTCTCCGGCCGTTGACTATGTGTCAGACTTGGTCTCTGGTGGCCTTGCAAAGGAGGGTCTAAAAAAATTATGAAACGATTCCATAAAATTGCTGTTACCAGCACCAGATACAGTCCTACTGGTATGGGTAGACTGTTGAAGATGAAGAGACCGTCCCATGTTTGTCAAGTTACAACTGTGAGATTCACTCCTTGCACCTGCACGGTTGTTTGGTGGAAAAGCCGAGCTAAGATCGAGTAACAGCTTCTGCTGATACTCCTGCATATGTGCGTCCCTTTCTATGGCTGGAATTATGTCACAAAATTTGGACTTGTACCGGGGATCTAATAGTGTGGCAAGCCAGTAGTCATCATCACTTCTAATTTTGACAATACGAGGGTCATGTTGGAGGTAGTGCAACAAGAAGGCACTCATGTGTCTTGCGCAGCCATGCGGATCAAGTCCACGCTGTGTTTGTGGCATAGAGGTGCTACCCGTTCTTTCTTCCTCTGACATCTCCCCCCAACCTCTTTCAACTGAAATTTGACCAAGGTCTCCCTCATCCGCTGAATCTTCCATGTCCATGGACAGTTCGTCCTCCATTTCTTCATGTTCTCCTGCACCTTCCTCAACATTTCGCCTGCTACTATGCGCCCTTGTTGATCCCTGTCCCCCATGGTCCCATACCTGCCGCGTTGGTGATGATGAACGTCTGGACCTTGGTGATGTTGTTGTCCCTTGCGCATATGAATCCTCCTGTAGTTCCTCCCCTTCCTGTTGTCCCACCCCCTGACTCCGAATAGTGTTTAGCGTGTGCTCCAGCATGTAAATGACTGGAATTGTCATGCTGATAATGGCATCGTCAGCGCTAAACATTCGTCGCCATGTCGAAACTGTGCAGAAGGGTGCATAGGTCCTTGATCTGAGATTACTCCATCAGGGTGATCTGCCCCACCTCTGCATCTCGTTGGCCCAGGCTATACCTCATGACGTATTGCACCAGGGCTCGGCGGTGCTGCCACAGTCGCTGTAACATGTGGAGAGTCGAATTCCAGCGTGTCGCCACATTGCATTTCAGGCGATGAACCTACAGGCCGAAAGACTTCTGGAGCGATGCAAGTCGCTCAGCTGCGGCGCTTGAACGGCGGAAGTGAGCAGACAGTTTTCGTGCCCTGTTCAGAAGGCCATCTAGGCCGGGATAGTGTGTTAAAAATTGCTGGACAACAAGGTTCAACACGTAAGCCATACAAGGCACGTGTGTCACCTTGCCCAGGCGAAGGGCCGCACCCAGGTTTGCAGCATTGTCGCACACGGCCTTACCAGGCTGCAGGTTGAGTGGAGACAACCATTTATTAAACTCGGACCGCAGAGCTGACCTCAACTCCTCAGCTGTGTGACTCCTATTACCAAGACATGTCAAGCTAAAGACCGCCTGATGCCGTTGCGCTCTGCTGCCAGCATAGTAATGAGGGGTGCGTGATTCCTTCTGCGCAGTGAGAACGCTGGTGGCCTGACCAGGCAGGCTTGGGGCGGAGGTGGAGGACCCAGATGAGGTGGAGGAGGCAGAAGCAGTGACGGAACTTGGACAGACAGAGGATTGACACACAAGTCGTGGGGACGTCAAGACTTGTGCAGCAGACCCTTCACCATCTATCACCATAGTTACCCAGTGCCCAGTCAGCGACATGTAACGTCCCTGTCCATGCTTACTGGTCCAATTATCGGTGGTGAAATGCACCCGTTCACACACAGAGTTTCTCAAGGAAGCGGTGATGTTGTGTGCGACATGCTGGTGTAGCGCGGGCAAACCTTTCTTAGAGAAGTAGTGGCGACTAGGCATCTGGTACTGGGGCACAGCGACAGACATAAGGTCTCTAAAATCCTGTGTGTCCACTAGGCGGAAAGGCAGCATTTCTGTAGCCAAGAGCTTACAGAGGGATAGAGTCAACCTCTTAGCTTTGTCATGGGTCGCAGGAAATTGCCTTTTATTTGACCACATCTGAGGGACAGAGATCTGGCTGCTGCGTGTAGACGGTGTTGAGTAGGGTGTCCCTGGAAAAATGCAGGTTTGTGAGGAAAGTGCAGGCGGAGACATGATGTTGCCTTCATCCAACGTTGGTGCTATCGATGTCTGAGAGAGCTGTACACACTCACTTGTTTCCCCTTCCAAACCAACTGACGACCTACCAAGCAAACTGCCTGTTGCGGTTACAGTGGTGGAAGTTGTGCGTGGAAAACCCGGTGTGACAGCTGTCCCCACAGTCCTAGAAGATGAAGAGCGCGCGGATGCACTGGAAGAGGCAGGCCGTGGATGGTTCGCTCCGCTAGGCCGCATTGCAGCACGGTGAACTTCCCACTGGGACCTATGATATTTATTCATGTGACGATTCATGGAAGAAGTTGTCAAACTGCTGAGGTTTTGACCTCTACTAACAGAATCACGACAAATTTTACAGATCACATAATTTGGGCGATCTTTTTCTATGTCAAAAAAGGACCAGGCTAGGCAAGGCTTAGAGGGCATGCGACCTGCTGATCCACCCCGACTAGTGCTCAGAGGCAGAGTGGTGGCTGATGATGCAGTTGTAGACGTGCTACCAGTGCTCCGACTCTGTCCAGGAAGGTAACTTCGTCGTCAGTTGCATCCTCCTCCACCGCCTCTGTTGACCTCCTCGAGTGCCTGACTGGGGGTTGACAGTAGGTGGGATCTAGAACTTCATCATCAATTGTTGTGTTTGCACTCCCCTCCCCCTCAGACCGAGCCTCTTCTTGCCCTGACCGAATATTTAAGTTGTCATCCCAATCTGGTATCTGCGTCTCATCGTCATCAGTATGTTCCTCATTGTCTATAACCACAGGTGTTACAGTTTGTGACAAAGGGTCAACATTATGCTCAGAAACTTCGTCCTCACGGCCTGAATCAGAGTCACAAAGGTTCTGGGCATCACTGCAGACCATTTCCTGGTCTGTACTCACTGTAGCTTGGGAGCAGACCTCTGATTCCCAGGCTATAGTGTGACTGAACAGCTCTGCAGACTCAGCCATCTCAGTTCCACCATACTGTGCAGGGCTGATGGAGACTTCAGAGCTGGGAGAAAGCAAGTTTGATTGGGATGACAACTCATAGGACTGGTGATTTTTGGATGCGGTAGTTGAGGTGGCTGAGAGGGCACTTGTTGGACCACTTGAGATCCATTCAAGCATTTTCCTTTTTTGGCCATCATCTAGCTTTGTTCCTGTTTGTGTCCGTAAAAAAGGGAGCACATCGGATTGTCCATGGTAAGTAGTAGACATCTTACTTTTGCTGGTAGATGGTCTATCTTCAGCAGATGATAATGGAGCTTTGCCACCTTCCCCACGGACAAACCCTTTTTTTCCTTTTCCACCACGCCTCTTCCCCTTTCCACCAGCATCTGTCATTTTGCCACTCATGATGATTGCGACAAGATTGTGCACTGAAAATGTGGTAGTAAAAATGGAGAGGTGGTGTAGATTGCAGCGGTGGTCTAGCTTTATTAACAGCAGAATAATAAAGAATAAATATCCCTGACAATGCAACTACGGCCCTTAAACTGGCAGCATAAATTGCTAGTATAATGGCTTAGTAACAATGAGCAGGAGTGTGCAATGCAGGCAGACGTGCTGCAAATATCTTTGTACTACTGGGACTATACATAAGTCCAATAGCCACGTTTAGGATGCCACTAAGTTCACTCAGTGTTTGCTAGTATAATGGCTTAGTTATAATGAGTTTGAGTGTGCAATGCAGCCAGACGTGCTTCAAATATCTTTGCACTACTGGGACTATACAGAAGTCCAATAGCCACGTTTAGGATGCCACTAAGTTCACTGAGTGTTTGCTAGTATAATGGCTTAGTTATAATGAGTTGGAGTGTGCAATGCAGGCAGACGTGCTGCAAACATCTTTGCACTAGTGGGACTATACAGAAGTCCAATAGCTACGTTTAGGATGCCACTAAGTTCACTCAGTGTTTGCTAGTATAATGGCTTAGTAACAATGAGTTGGAGTGTGCAAAGGGCAGGAGGGTACAGTGGCAGGGTTGTGGGTCTCTGGGTAGAAGAAAGGAAGCCTGCCTTTCTATCCCTCCTAATGGGGAAATGCATCGAGGAAATCCCTGACCTTAGCTACACAGACGCTGTCATCTTGTGTAGCTGTTAAACTCTGCTTTCAGGACCTGTCACCTATGGCTCTGACCCTGCCGGTATTAGCCCTTAAAAGGACTGATAGAAAGTGCTATGCCTATGCTGTCCAGCGCTGTGTATGGAGCGTATACAGCTGTATCGGCGATAGGAGCTGCGCCAGTGATGACTGACACCAAGGACGCAAAAGGCAGATAATGGCGTGCTGGAGGAAAATGTCCGTTTTTATAATGCAGGGACATGTGACATGGACATCCTATCACACATGCCGTTGCTTCTCTGGCTAAAAGTCCACTTAGCTGTGTGTGTGTCTGGGATTGGCTGACATGCTGGCCCGCCCCACTACACGCGCGCGCTTAGGGAAGGAAGACAAGGAAAAAAAAAAAAAATGGCGATCGCCATTATCCAAACAGCAGTGATCTGAATGCGCTGTTCCCGCACACTATACACTGAAATGTCATAATAGTGTGAGTCACAGAGTGACTTACACTATTACAGCGGAAAGCCAGCTAGGAATTAGCTGGGTTTTTTGCTGCTAGAACCGTTCTCGAACGTATCTAGAACTATCGAGCTTTTGCAAAAAAGCTCGAGTTCTAGTTCGATCTAGAACAGCCCCCAAAATCACTCGAGCCGCGAACTGGAGAACCACGAACCGCGAACCGCGCTCAACTCCAATAATGATATTGCATATAGTTTGCTGATTGGGATATTTGATGGTTATTTACTTCACTTTATTGTGTGTATGTGTTGTGATATATGTATTGGCTGTCTTACCACACTCAGTGACTGATTTATACAGTCAGGCATTCGCCGTTTGATTGAGATGGGTTTTCTTCCCCTGGAGTTTCCCCTCCCCCACTAGTGGAATTTTTTGTCTGATATTTCTTCTGCAAAAATCTGACCTATGTAATGTTGTTTATATTTCTCAACTAATCTTTGATAAAGAACATGTTTTTAGTGAATGTGTTACTCCAATTTCTCTATGGTTTTGATATTGATGTCTTCAGAGGTTGCTTCAGTATTGTCAAATAATCTTCTTTCCTCATGATGTCATCTCTTTTGTGAGGAGCACCAGTCCCTCCTGCAGCAAAACAACCCCCCAACATGATGCAGCCACTGTGTTTCACAGTTGGGATGGTGTTATTTGGCTTCAAAGTTTCTCCCTTTTTTTCCAAACCTATTGATGGTCATTATGGTCAAACAGTTCAATTTCAGTTTTGTCAGACCACAGAACGTGTCTCCAAAAATTAAGATCTGCATTCCTGTATGCATTTGCAAACATTCATCTTGCTTTTTAATGTTTCTTTTGGAGTAATGGCTTCTTCCTGGCAGAATGGTCTTTCAGTCCATGTTGATACACTACTTATTTCACTGTAGATAATGTCACTATGTTACCAGCTTCTGCCAGCATCTTCACAAGGTCTTTTGCTTTTGTTCTTGCATTGATATTTATATGTCTGACCAAAGCACGGTAATGTCTGGTACGCAGAACCTGTCTCCTTCCTGAGCAGTATGATGGCTGGACATTCCCATCTTGTTTGTACTTGCATATAATTGTTTGTACAGATGAACAATGCATCTTCGGGTATCTGGAAATTGCACCCAAGGATGAATCAGACTTGTGCAAGTCCACAATTCTCTTCCTGAGATCTTAGCTGATTTTTTTTCACTTTACAATGATGCTACACAAAGTAGCAGTGTGTTTCAGGTTTGCATTAAGACTATTAGGCAATGTGAGAACAGTTTGTCATTTGTAGTTGTTAAAGAAATAATTTGATCTATGGTCTGAATATTATTATTATTATTATTATTAGCTGAATATTAAAATTATTATTATTATTATTATTGCTTGAATTTGCTATAGTATAATAATACATTCGGCATTAAATATACCACATTATAATGAACCACATTATATCACATAAAATGTCTATAAGTATATCATCATAATATATACAGTGGAACCTCGGTTAACGTGTAACCCAATTAGCGAGTATTCCGCTTAACGAGCAAAGCTTGCTGTAAATTTGTAACTCACTTTACGAGCAAGCTTTGCCGTACGAGCAAAATACTCACCGCACACACTTCCGGTTCCGTACATCCACCACGCTCTGACCCGCTCTTACAGTCCGCACAAAAACGCATAAACACGCACAAATACACACATATTATGCTCACCTAACCTTCCGTTGCCGGCCTTACGGTTCTTGTAGTTCGCCGCTACAGGATGTGTATCGGTACCCATCGCGATGATTAAGGAACGTCTGCTGTCAGACGCTACTCAAAGGTAGCATGCTGACCAATCAGAAGAAAGTGGCTCCTGCCTTTGCCTTTGGCTCTGGCAGTGGAATCTCCGGCATCGGTCTTGATGGTTACCCGATACACATCCTGTACCGCCGAACTGCAAGATCCAGGAGGCCGGCGATGGAACGGAAGGTAAGGTGAGCATAATATGTGTGTGTACATGCGTGTTTGTGTGTGTTTGTGTGTGTTTGTGCGTGTTTGTACGGGTGTGGAATGGCATAATAGGGGACCAGGATGGGACATTTAACAAGTTGTGGAACGAATTGTCAGCATTGCAATGATTTCCTATGGGAAATCTTGCTTTGCTAGACGAGTAACTTGGTTAACAAGCACATTCCTAGAATGGTTTGTTCTCGTTAACCAAGGTTAACACAGCACATTATACTCAGCTATGTAGAAGCCTTTTTTTCTTCCTGGGCTCCTGAAGTGAAGTGGGAGTTTGGCAGCAGCTTTTCAAGCAGCAGCACTGCAGGCGCCCCTCCCCCCTTTCTCTGGTGAAGAAGGAAAGGACAGGACAGAGAGGGAGAGTAAGGGGCACTTTGCACGCTGCGACATCGCAGGCCGATGCTGCGATGCCGAGCGCGATAGTGCCCGCCCCCGTCACAGCAGCGATATCCTTGTGATAGCTGCCGTAGCGAACATTCTCGCTACGGCAGCTTCCCAAGGACTCACCTGTCCTGCGACCGTCGCTCTGGCTGGCGACCCGCCTCCTTGTTAAGGGGGCGGGTCGTGCGGCGTCACTGCGACGTCACACGGCAGGCGGCCAATAGGAGCGGAGGGGCGGAGATGAGCAGGATGTAAACATCCCGCCCATCTCCTTCCTTCCGCATATCCTACGGAAGCCGCAGTGACGCCGGTAGGAGATCTTCCTCGCTCCTGCGGCTTCACACACAGCGATGTGTGCTACCACAGGAGCGAGGAACATCGGAATGTCGCGTCAGTGTAATTATGGATTACGCCGACGCTGCACCGATGATACGATTACAACGCTTTTGCGCTCGTTAACCGTATCATCGAGGCTTTACACACTACGATGTCGCATGCGATGCCGGATGTGCGTCATTTTCAATTTGACCCCACCGACATCGCACCTGCGATGTCGTAGTGTGCAAAGCCCGCCTAAGTCCACCCCTGCAGTCTTCCTGCTGGAGCCTGTGCAGGTGAAATGGGATTTCTTCAATCTCTGTATTTTGGAAGTTTTGTTCTGGAACTTTTCTGTTCATCTGTAAACTTTAGGCCTCTAATGTCTTGCTGGTATTAGAATTACAGGCACTTTAACAAGAGGTTTTTGTACTGATTGTCTCCTTTAATTGGTTAATAAGTCTTGACTATCTAAGCAAAAAGTAAAATGTGCCTATGAATTTTAAAACCAAGAAAATGATACAATCTCAGCATGGATTCTTTTCCATCCTCGCAGAAATTACCTAATGTAACCTCATTAAGATGTAAGAAAATATTTGCTGTATCCCCTGCAAAAGACAGATTGGGAAAGCCAAATCTCTTTTCAAGGTAAAATATGACAGGTATTTCCAGCTAACTTTTGAATCTACTTCATTAACTGAGCCCTGGAGTTTTAATATTTGTAATGCAATTTGCATAATGAGCTGTTAACAAAAAGAAGTAACCATACGCAAGTAATTTAACGTGTATGATTGAGTTTACTGCAAGATTTGTTCATGAAAGTTCCCATGGTGATATGTGATAGAAGACTAATGTGTACATACCTGTTCTAATCTTTTTACGCATAATTCAAAGAATATTCCTCAACAACAACATCAGCAGTCTTGGAAGAAGCCACATACTATGATATGACTATTCCCGCTTGTTAAAAAAGTACTGAAATTAAATCTTGGGTAAAAAAAGAGGCTTGATAGCATTGGTTATAAGTCTGTTTGAGGATTACAACATTTTACTATATAACATACTGTCACAAGGAGGTTTTTGCAAGCACTGCCAACTGTCATGGTGGCTTCAGGGTCTGTGGAAACTCCTCATTCTTGGACTCTGCTTTATAAATTCCCTGATGTCTGTGATTAGCGCAGGGAGACTTGGGCATCGACTCACAAACTTGTAGTTCCTATGCAGGCTATCAAGAGTTAATCTCTATTAGTCTGGTTGTTATTCTCCTTTAGTTATATGCTATGATGCTATGGCAGAACCAGTCATATTCACTCTCCTCCTATATATGCTGACTGAACTGTTCTAAGGGCGGCTTTGCACGTTGCAACATCGCACGTGCGATGTCGGTGGGGTCAAATCGAAAGGGACGCAGATCCGGCGTTACTTTCGACATCGTAGTGTGTAAATCCTAGATGATATGATTAACGAGCGCAAAAGTGTCGTTATCGTGTCATCGGTGTAGGCTCCGACTTTTTCATGATTACGCTGCTGCGACAGGTACGATGTTGTTCCTCGTTCCTGCGGCAGCATACATCACTGTGTATGAAGCCGCAGGAGCGAGGAACATCCCCTTATCTGCCGTCGGCGGCTATACGGAAGGAAGAAGGTGGGCGGGATGTTTACATCCTGCTCATCTCTGCCCCTCCGCATTGATTGGCCGCCTGCCGCGTGACGTCGCTCTGACGTTGTACGACCCGCCCCCTTAGGAAGGAGGCGGGACGCCGGCCAGAGCGACGTCGCAGGACAGGTGAGTGCATGTGAAGCTGGCATAGCGATAATGTTCGCTACGCCAGCAATCACAAGATATTGCAGCTGCGACGGGGGGCGGGGACTATCGCGTGCGACATCGCAGCATCGGCTTGCGATGTCGCAACGTGCAAAGCCCGCCTTAGCGTGGAGCTATAGATTATCTATTCTGGTTTAGAGAAATGGATTTACCCAGGCTTACTGCTAGTTGTGTCATTTATTGCTCCAAGTGGTTTAGGTGTAAAACGTTTTGTGTCTTTGTGTTGCTACCTTCCTTCACTGGCTTTTTACTTTAGTTTCTTAGTATTTATTCCTGAGAGTGTGCAGTGTGACTGAGCTTCTGTTATTCCTGCATGTCTTGTCTATTATTTCCCTTTAGGAGTACAGCAAGGTAAGTGACTCAGGCAACTCCACAATTAGGAGTAATCCTGAGGACAGGGATAGCCTAGGATCCCCCAGCGTGAAGGACACTATAGGAGCCCTTTGTCCAATACTAGCCTACGGTATTTTTGTGATATTATAGCTGGCCATACATTCACTACATTCCAGCATAGATTTGGTTGCTGCACTAGCAAACCAAATGCAAGCTTTGTCTCTTTAGGTGGCTGAATTAAAAGAGGGGGTACAACAGCAATCTCAGTCCTCTAAACCGGTGCAAGCTGCCCTAGTGTCTGCATCATCAAAGCCCAAACTGCCTCTCCTGGAAAGATTTTCAGGGGAGCACAGCCAGTTTGCTACATTGAGAGAGGTGCGCAAGTAATATTTCTGTTTACAAGCCCACTCCTCTGTTTGTGAGAAACAGCAGGTTGGAATTAAATCTCTCTTGCATGGGGACCCGCAAGCGTGGGCCTTTTCCTTGCACTCTGATTCACCAGCTTTTTGATGCTCACTTGGGCTCATATAAGATGATCCAAATAAAACATCATTAGCTGAGTTTAACATTTTTTTGCTGCAACAGTGCGATCGGGCTGCAGAGGACCACTGTGCTGAATTCCAGTATTGGTATACGGATACACAGTGGAATGACCCTGCTCTGAAAAGCCATTTTTTCCAGGGTTTGACTAAAGGCTGCTTTACACGCTACGACATTGCTCAAGCAATCTCGTTGGGGTCACAGAATTTGTAACGCACATCCGGCCGCTTTAGCGATGTCGTTGCATATGACACGTATGAGCGATTTTGAATCATCGCAAAAACGTTCAAAATCGCTCATCGGTGACATGCCCCCCTATTCTCGATTATCGCTGCTGCAGCAGTAACGATGTAGTTCCTGCGGCAGCACATATCGCTACATGTGACACCGCAGGAGCGAGGAACCTCACCTTACCTGCGGCCGCCCGCAATGAGGAAGGAAGAAGGTGGGCGGGATGTTACGTCCCGCTCATCTCCGCCCCTCCGCTTAGTTACGTCAATGTGACGCCAAACGAACCGCCCCCTTAGAAAGGTCACAGCGACGTCGGTAGGCAGGTAAGTAGTGTGACGGGTCCGCGCAATTTTGTGCGCCATGGGCAGCGATTTGCCTGTGTCGCACAACCGATGGGGGCGGGTACGCACGCTAGCGATATCAGCACCGATATCGCAGCGTGTAAAGCGGCCTTTAGAGGGTAAAGGAGGTTTTGGTTATGTATGAAAGCCCTCCTTCTTTATAGTGCACTATGTCTTTGGTAATATGCATTGACCGGCAATTTTGACAGAGGTTACATGAATTTACAACCTCTTTTGGAGGTGTTTCTGTACCAGCATTACCTTCTCAGACCTCATCTAAGTCCATGCAGCTCAGAGGGGCGTTCCATGAGGAAAGAACCGCAACACAAAAGGAGTTTTTCTGTAGTAAAGAGGGTCACTTTATCAGTGCCTGTCCCTCAGTGTCCAGGGAAAAACAACAGTTGCAAAACTAGACCCACGTTGTTTGGGAGATCCCAAACTGGGTCTATGTATATCTTCTGCAATGGTGTCTTAATGTTTAATACCCACCAAGGTCAAGGTTGGGGCCAAGACATTTCTATTACTGTTTTTCTTGATAGTGGTTCAGGGGCAAAAATGATTGATGAACAGTTTGCTCGTTCCTCAAGATTGAATTTGAAGGAGTTATCTCATCCTGTTCAGATATTTGCCATTGATTCTTCACCTCTTACGGAGGGGAAGCTTTTTGAGATAACCATACATTTACATAACCCTATGGTTGATTGGCAAACTCAGGAGAAAATGAAATGGAGGCCATATTGTAAAGACCACATTCTAGGAACCTGTATTTTAGTGGTTACCATAAGTCTTCCTGGTCCCCTCTATGATTTTGGTGATGTGTTAGAGTGATAGAGGATGTCAGGAGTTTCTGCCCCTTAGGCCTTATGAGTGCATCATAAGGTTAATTCTGAGGGCAAAATTTCCCAACTGCAAGCTCTATAATTTGTCTGTTCCAGAGAGATTAGCTCTCAGAAAGTATATACCTGAGAGTTTAGCTAAGGGGCACATTAGGCCATCTTTATCGCCAGCTCCTGCTTGATTCTTCTTTTTCCAAAAAGAAGAATGGTGGGTTACGGTTGTGCCTGGACTTCTGGGAACTCAACCAAATAACGGCTCGAGATCATTATCCTTTCCGCTCATTCTTGACCTTTTAAATCAGATTCATAGTGCTAAATGATTCTCTACACTTAACCTTAAGAGGGCCTATAATTTGATCCAGGTCAAAAGGGGATGAGTGGAAAACAGATTTTAATACATTGGATGGGAACTTCGAAAACCAGGTGATAACTTTTGAGCTTACCAACCCACACACTGTATTTCACCACTTTTTTAATAATGCTTTCTCTTATCTTTTGGGGAAGTCTGTAATTATTTACTTAGATGACATTCTTATATACTCATGGGATTATGGGTCTTATATTGAACATGTCAGACAAGTACTACAAATTCTGAGAGACAATAGTTTGTATGCGGGGTTTCAGGTGGATTCCACTAAATAGCAGGCTACATTAAAATGGGACTGTCCTGGAAACCTTAAAGCTCTGCAACATTTTTCAGGTTTTGTGAATTATTACAGAAAATGTATTAAGAATATTTTCCCCCATAGCTAGACCTCTAAACATCATGACTAAAAAAAGGTAAGGACTTCTCAAAATGGTCTGAGGCTGCATTGCATGCATTTGACTGTCTTAAAAAAATGCTCCTCTTTGGAACCTGTACTGATAGAACCTCACGTCTCAGCCTTTTACAGTTGAGGTTGATGCTTCAGAAGTATGTTTGGAGCTGTGTTGTCTCAGGGTCCATCTATTGGTAAGCTGGAAAGATGCACTTTCTCTCTAAGAAACTGTCGTCAGTGGAACGTAATTATGATATTGGTAGCAAGGAATTACTTACGATCAGATTAGTGTTTAAGGAGTGTCAACACTTTCTGGAGGGAGCTATCCATCCTGTTACAGTAATTACGGACCATAAAAACCTTCTCTATCTTGAATCTGCAAAGCGTCTTACACCGAGACATGCTCATTGTTTGTTGTTTTTCAATAGGTTTAATTTTGTTGTAATTTTTTTCTCTGGTTCTAAAAGCATTAAGTCCAATGCTTTGTCCAGGAGTTTTCTGGAGAGGGAACCCTGTGAATGAACCTGTCTCCATTGTAAAGAAGTGGGTCGGCGCTTAATACTGAAAGAGGACAAACCTATTGGAAGCAGCAATTCTAAAAGTCAAAATTGGCCTTTTAACAAGCCTTTTCATATGACATATGTCATATGAAAAAGCTTGTTAAAAGGCCAATTTTGACTTTTAGGATTGCTGCTTCCAATAGGTGGCGCTAGAGTTTGTCTCCTTTCCCAGTTAACCTTGCACAAGGAGCCTTCAGCATTTGAAGAGTGTTTTGTGTGGAAGAATGGGCCAAAATTGAACCTGAGGAATGCATGAGACTACATTCTCCATATAGGTGGCATCTTGAAGCTGTCATCATCAGCAAAGACTTTTATACAAAGTATTAAATAAATTTCAGTAAGTGTGTTCAATTCTTTTTCTTTATGTAATTTCTCATTACACATCATTATGTTTCTTGTGTAACACCTTGGTAATGAGACACTTTTTAAAAGGCCATCAGCTGAAACAGCTGATGTTATTTTTCACTAAGTGGCCGGATTGCTTTCTAATTACCGGTAGATTTGAACAGGTATCATGCCTTACCTTGGCTTTTTGCACTTCTCTTTCTTTATGTGTTCAATACTCTGTCATTTATCATTATTAGACATCACTAAAGTTATGGATATCTATAGTTTTATTGCTTTGCCTGTGTGGATTGGATGGGTTGTTACTGACATCTGGTGAGAAATTCATGTCAGTAGCACCTTTAAAAATATATTTACTTAGACAATTGAAGATTTGTTTTGAGCTTTATGTAAAGTTTATTATTTTCTATTTGCATACTGATTGCACTAACATTTCAGTGCATTCACGCATACAAGTATTTTCCTATTTTTACACAGACCTGCATAGCACAGCTTCGTGCTTCGCTACAAAGCTCCTCCTCCTCCTAAATCCCATTCAGCACAACAGCACCATTTACCTTTTACTAGAGCTGCCCTGTGAATTTTTCTATCAGTGATTCTACACAGTACACAGAGCTATTTGAGAAATATCCCTGAAAATACTGCCAACAAAATGACGTCGTGTCCGTGAGAAAAAAATCTTCAATGTAGTTGATTATCTCAGGTCCACAAATTGAGTCAAATATTCATGCAACGATTCTTCATTATAGTAACAGAGCAAGATAAGACCAACTTTTCGGCCTTGTGGCCTTTCTCAAGGTCTCTATACATGAAATAAACAGAAATCAATAAATAATTTCATAGCCGAATATATGAAAAACAAGAAAATGAACAAACAATAATAATCATTATTACCGTATTTTTCGCTTTATAAGATGCACCTGATTATAAGACGCATAATATTCTGAGCCAAATAGTGCACTAAAACATTTTAATAAAATTATAAAAACATTATTTTAACAATATAATATAGACTCAACAGCAGCATTGTAAGTAACATAAACCATGTTTGTGAATAACATGAGGGGAAGCTTGTGGGATGATAGGGGATCTGTTGATGACGCATTATTATGGAGGATCTGTGGATGATGCACGGTTATGGAGAATATGCGGATGATGCACAGTTATGAGGGATCTGCAGATGGTGCTTTGTTATGGGGGAATCTGTGGATGACCCACTGTTATGGAGGATTTGTGGATGATGCACGGTTATGAGGGATTTGTGGATAACACTCTGTTATGGGGGAATCTGTGGATGACGCACTGTTATAGGGATCTATGGCTGATACTCTGCTACGAGGATCTGTGGATGTCGCACTGTTATGGGGGACCTGTGGATGATGCACTGTTATGAGCGACCTGTGGATGATACACTGTTATGTGGACCTGTGCATGACGCACTGTTATGGGCATCTATGGATCATGCACTGTTGTGGGGGACTTGTGGATGATGCACTGTTAAGGGGGACCTGTGGATGATTCAGTTATGGCGATCTATGGATAACGCACTGTTATGGGGGACTTGTGGATGAGGCACTGTTGTGGGGTACTTGTGGATGAGGCACTATTATGAGGATCTGTGGATGATGCTCTATTATGGGGGATCTGGGACTACCAGCACCCTCATGCTTAGGAACACACCCACGTACTGTATACCATACATTGTTGCATTCTGAAAGATGAGGAGGGTGGTAGTCACATTTACAACCCTTTGTCCACTACATTACATTCCCTCCCTGGAGTGTTTACACTAAATATGACTACAACTCACACCATCATTCAGAATACACCTATTGATACAGAATATTCTGAAGGCTGATGATGGGGGTTGTGTTCCCCTTCAGTGTATTTGCTCACCTATTGAGGACCCTTCATTCAACTGACAGTTTTATCAGGGTCAGATCACTGATTGATGAAGGCAGCTCTACAGGTTGCCTCCACCAACCACCATCCAGCCCTGCAGAGGAGGAGGAGAATCGCTCTTCTCCTCATAAAATAGTCTCCACCTGCTGAGGAGAACACTGGAGCCCTCAGCGCATGAGTGCAGGTGCAGATTGAGATCTAAGAGAGCCGCGATCTCTATCTGCACCTGCGCTGCCTTAAACGCGATGGACTTTAGGAAAATGGCTGCGCAGGCAGCATATGGGCAAATAGAGATCTTGACTCTCTGAGATCTCAATCTGCGCCAGCGCCGCTTCCACAGCAATTTTCGTGAAGGCCATCGAGTCTGAGGCAGAGCAGATGCCGATAGTGATCAAGGTACGCCTCCGCAGCCATTTGCCGGCAAATCCATGGCGCCCTCCTCCCGCCACCATGACACCCCAGCTACAGGTTCACAGCATTGCTCCACTGGTGCCACCGCTGCAGGAAAACAATGACAGCATCAGCACCAGCCTCCTATAACTCCGCTTCACCGCTGCAGCACTCCCCCCTGCGACAGTGGCGGCACCAACCTCCTGTGACTCTGCTCCACTGCCACAGCCCTCCCCAGTAAGCTAGATTATTTTTGTAAGGTGCACCCCTATTTTCCCCTCAATTTTGGAGAAAAAAGTGCATCTTACAAAGCGAAAAATACGGTATTTGCATTCTGCATTATTAAACCTGTACTGTAGACAATCCAAAAAATTCCAAGACACCGAGAAGCTCTTCTCCGTTTATAAATCTCATTCTCTACTTGTCCAAGCATATAAAAGGACAAAGTGCAAAAAACAACGTTTCGGCTGACAAAAGGCCATTTTCAAGCCATAAAAATTACATTAAAAGGCCCTCTGTCGGCCAAAAGATTTATAAGCAGAAAGGAGCTTCTCGGTGCCTTTGTTATTTTATGGATTCTCTATAAAGTTGCAGCTGGTGAAGAACTGCACTTAGCAGCACGAGTAGGGGAGTGATGCATGGGATACTGTTGATTCAAGTATGTACTGTAGACAAATCACACAAAAAGAAAATAAATACAGAAAACAAACAGCAAAAATACACCAAAAAAGCAGCAAACAAAATGTGTGTGAATATAACTTTACTGTATGGTGCACAGTGCACTGTTTAGAACTATGAAACATTTTTTTGGGGGTAGAAGAGAATAATAGTATGGATAATAGATAAAGTTGAAAAGTGATCAGATATTAGTTGTAGCTGGAAGAAATCATCATGATTCACAGAATAGCACATAAACTCAAAAGAAGAAAACTAAAACTCACCAAAAACAGCCATTAGCCAACAAGGGTCAAACAGCAAATGCATTAGTGGGATGCAGCCGACCGCCAGGATAAAGGCGGAGGTAACACACAGGTACGTGTGATGCACAGTGTCTAGCTTACAGCCCATTGATGATGCCCATACTATTAGATCAAGTGGGCTGCCCAGCACTGTATAAGTGCACCCCACAGGACAGACACCGCATCCTGCAGAAAATTGTGCAATAAAAAATTATATAAAATGATATTTCATAAAGTGAGGTATTGGTCCATATTTTACCCAAAATACATAAGCTTGTAATCTGACGTCAAGGGTCCACACACTTATGAGTCCCTACACTATATTCAAAATAATTCACAGAATAATCGCAGCCAGGCCCCTTTGGGGCGTACGTATATAGTGCTGGGAAGCTCGCCTGATCTAAGAGTATGGGCGTCATCAATAAGGCCTCTTTCAACATCAGTTTTTTGCCATCAGGCACAATCCGGTGAATTGCGGATAAAACAGATCAGTCGTCTGATGACGCCGGAACCGTTTTTTCCCTCATAGACTTGTATTAGCACTGGATGTTGCCGCATAGCCTCGCGTTTCATCTGGCGGCCGCCGGATCCAGCAAAAATTGTGAGAGTGGCCGCTGGAAGCAACGCACAATGCAATGTTTAAAAAACAAAAGGCGATGGATCCGGCGCCATCCGTCTTTTTTAGAATGGAAACATATGGGCGCCAGATCCATCGTCATCCGTCAAATGACAGAATCAGGCAGCGGATCCGTTTTTTGTTTCTGGCCATGCCCAGAAGTTGTGTAAATTCACTTCTGGTCACAAAAAATGTGACCACAAGTGAATGAGACGGATCTGTTTTTTTATCGGATCCATCACATCAGTTTTGTCACAATCTGCAACGGATCTGTCGTATCAGACATAAACTGGATTTTGCCTGATGGCATAAAACTGATGTGTGAAAGTAGCCTCAGCTGTAAGCCATACACTGTCTATCACACATACCTGTGTGACTGGCGCCCCATGCAGATGCCATCTGTCGCATGGTTAATACCAGCAACCACCCCTCTATAAAATGGTAGGCTGAGAGAGGTTGTCTGATCGGTATTAGGCACCTGTGTTGTCTCTACCTTTATGATAGGGAGCCTGCTGCATCGTGCTAGTGAATTTGCTGTTTGACCCTTGTTGGCTAATGACTGTTTTTGGTGAGTTTTTTTGTTTTTTTGAGAAGTTATCATGGTGGTTAGGGCCAAATGACAAAAAGAGAAAAGGTGAACAAATCAGAAAGACAGTCAACTGTGAGTCACCGCATATTGCTAGATAAGAAAAAAATGAAAACCTCCAGGTGAAAAAACAGGATTAGAAAGTATGGATAAAACTTCACATTTATTGCACTTAGTTAAAAGGATTTTGTCAGGACATTTTTGCTATGTAATCTGAAGCCAGCATGCTGTAAGAGTTAGGGGTGCTTCACACATAGCGAGATCGCTACCGAGACCGCTGCTACGGCACGGTTTTGGTGACGCAACAGTGATCTCGCTGTGTGTGACACTGAGCAGCGATCTGGCCCCTGCTGCGAGATCGCTGCTCGTTACACACAGCCCTGGTTTGTTTTCTTCAAAGGCGCTCTCCCGCTGTGACACACAGATCGCTACATGTGACAGCGAGAGAGCGACGAAATGAAGCGAGCAGGGAGCAGGAGCCGGCATCTGGCAGCTGTGGTAAGCTGTAACCAAGATAAACATCGGGTAACCAAGGTGGTTACCCGATATTTACCTTAGTTACCAGCCTCCGCAGCTCTCACGCTGCCTGTGCTGCCGGCTACGGCTCTCTGCACATGTAGCTGCAGTACACATCGGGTTAATTAACCCGATGTGTACTGTAGCTAAGAGAGCAAGGAGCCAGCGCTAAGCAGTGTGCGCGGCTCCCTGCTCTCGCAGTTATGATCGCTGCTTCGGTTGATGTGTTTGACAGCTAAGCAGCGATCATAACAGCGACTTACAAGGTCGCTGTTACGTCACAGAAAATGGTGACGTAACAGCGACCTCGTTGTCGCTGTCGCTTAGTGTGCAAAGTTACGTCAAGCTTCTTAGCTTTAATATTAGTGGGTCTGAACAGCAAGTGAGCAGTAGTCTGACTCTGCACCCATTTGTGATTAGTAGCTTCTGTCTATGGAAATGTACACTGAAAGGTTGTTTAGGCGGCAGTAGCTCTCAGAGCTATGCTACATACAGAAAATAAAATCTTTCACTGTGTTAGAATGGCTGCAACCAATAATCTAAGTGATACCTCGTTAGATTCAGATTCTCTTTGTCCACCTCATGCTGCTCTTAGATGAAGTAGCGAAAACCTGCTGACAGATTCCCATTAAAAAATGATATTGGATCATTGCATTACCACAAAAAAATAGCCCAAAACCAACACATTTCGGCATTAAACCTTATTCATGCATATTACTGTACCGTAATCTCTTATGTCTACAGAACTGGTATCTACTACTATATGGTGAAATCAGTGTTTTTGCATTTTTTAATTAACAGTTTGGTGGTGGAATCCAGTCACTGTGTAGTTATACATGCATAGTGTTATTATTGGTAATGGTAGTTGTCACAGGGTTTTGCACAAACTTTGCTAACTGCCATGGCAGCATTGGTCTCTGTTAATATTGCAGATTCCGACACTCCGCCCTATAATTTATCTGGTGTCTGGGGTCAACACAGGCAGACTAGGGGTGTCGACCTGCTGGGTACTGATTCATAGGTAGGCTAGCAAGAGTTAACTTCTGCAAGTCTCTTTGCTCCTTTAATCACATGTTGTGGGGAGAACTATCACATCTGTTCTCCTCCTGTTTATACTGTTGGAATTCTTGTACCCATGCCAGCTATAGTTTATTCTATGTTCGTCTGTAAGGTGTGGTGGTTCCGACTCTCTCTGATGAAAGTTGTGTTTAGTGGTGCTTTTTGCTTGGTGTGGTTGTGGAGTATACCCATGTTGATTTGTACTTCCTTCCTGCTCTTGTTTTCCTTCTGTATCTCTTATTTGTTTTATCCTGTATGTGTGTGCTGTAAGAGAGTTTTGCTTTTTTCCTTGTCTGTCTTTTTCTGTCATTTTAATACATTCCTGTCCTGTCCCTACCTGGCGGAGGGGAAGGAGAAATTAGATCAGGACTGATCAGGAGCAGGACAGGAAGGAGACTCAGGCCTCTTCACCATTAGGAATATCCCTGAAAAAAGGGATAGCATAGAGCCGCCTGGCTTGAGGGACAGCTTAGGAGCCCCAGTTCCCCACTATCCCAAAGTCCTTATGGCAGTAGTCATTGTGTGACACTGCTATTTGGGTGTAGAATATTTGTAATATTGGTATTAAAGATTTTTGCATATGTGTCTTTGGAAAAATGATCTTTTAGTGTATTTTGTTGTAATGTGTTTTACTATGTGGTTAATTTTTAATCTTGGTATAGCCCAATAGCATTATATGAAAACCACTGAATATATGTAGATAATATATTTTAAGTGCTGGAAAGGTTTAATGGTTACACTTTGGGGGTCATCATCATTTAAGACCCCACCAACTGTTCTGTATTAGTGCATAGTTATTTTTCCATTTACAGTTGAAACCAAAACTTTACATACACTATCTAAAAATACACATCTGCATGTTTTTCTCACTATCTGACATGAAATCAGAATAAACTATTCTGTTTTAGGTCAATTAGGATTAAACATATTTATATTTGCCAAATGCCAGAATAATGAGAGAGAGAATGTTTTAAGGCATTTTTATTACTTTCTGCAAAGTAAAAAATTTACATACTGTAAAGGCCGCTTTACACACTGCGATATCGGTACTGATATCGCCAGCGTGCGTACCCGCCCCCATCGGTTGTGCGACACGGGCCAATCGCTGAGCGTGTCGCACAACATCGCCCGGACCCGTCACACAGACTTACCTTCCCTGCGACGTCACTGTGACCGGCGAACCGCCTCCTTTCTAAGGGGGCGGTTCGTTCAGTGTCACAGCGACGTCACAGCAGCGTCACTGAACCGCCGCCCAATAGAAGCGGAGGGGCGGAGATGAGCGGGACATAACATCCCGCCCACCTCCTTCCTTCCGCATTGTGGCCGGGACGTAGATAAGGTGAAGTTCCTCATTCCTGCGGTGTCACACGGAGCGGTGTGTGCTGCCGCAGGAACGAGGAACAACTTCGTTACTGCTGCAGTAACGATATTTGAGAATGGACCCCCATGTCACTGAGCGATTTTGCATGTTTTTGCGACGATGCAAAATCACTCATAGGTGTCACACGCAACGGCATCGCTAAAGCGACCGGATGTGCGTCACAAATTCCGTGACCCCAACGAGATCACTTGAGCGATGTCGTAGCATGTAAAGCCCGCTTTAGAGTACTATGCCTTTAAACAATATGGGACAGCCCATAGGATGATGTAATGTCTTCGAAAGCTTCTGACAGGTTTATTGGCAACATCTGAGTTAATTAGAGAGACAACTGTGGATGTATTTTAATACACACCTGAAACACTACTTCATTGTGTAGCATCATGGGAAGGTAAAATGAAATCAAACAAAATCTCAGGAAGAGAATTGTGGACTTGCACAAATCTGGTTCATTCTTGGGTGCAATTTCCAGATACCTGAAGGTGCCTTGTTCATCTGTACAAACAATTATATGCAAGTACAAACAAATGAGAATGTCCAGCTATCATCACGCTCAGGAAGGAGACAGGTTCTGTGGAGCAGAGATGAACATGCTTTGGTCAGATATGTGCATATCAACCCAAGAACAAAATCAAAAAACCATGTGAAGATGCTGGCGAAAGCTGGTAAGATTGTGTCATTATCCAAAGTGAAATGAGTACTGTATCAACATGGGCTGAAAGGCCACTCTGCCAGGAAGAAGCCATTACTCCAAAAGAAACATAAAAAAGCCATATTAATGTCTGCGAATGCACACAGGAATACAGACCTTAATTTGGAGACATGTCCTGTGGTCTGATGAAACTAAAATTGACCATATTGACCATCGTTACATTTGGAGGAAAAAGGGAGAAGCTTTGAAGCTTAACACCATCCCAACTGTGAAACACAGGGGTGGCAGCATCATGTTTTGGGGTTGTTTTGCTGCAGGAAGGACTGGTGCACTTTACGAAATAGATGACATCATGAGGAAAGAAGACTATATGGCAATACTGAAGCAGTATCTCAAGACATCAGCCAGGAACTTTTATCTTGGGTGGAAATGGGTCCTCCAAATGGACAAATGACCCAAAGCATACTACCAAACTAGTTACAAAGTGTCTTAAGGATAACAAAGTAAATGTTTTGGAATGGCCATTGTGACGCCCTGGGCAAGCCAGGGGTCACAGGTCATGACACCACCACACCCTACACCCCGGATAGGTACACCGAAGCTACCCAAAAATCCTTGTTGCCTTCCTCCAGGGGCTGATGTCCACACCAGGGGGTGGGCCAGGCGGTTGGCTCCGCCCACCGAGGAGTTCACAGCCCTGGAGGCGGGAAAACCAGGCAGATGAGATGAGATCAGTTGTAGTGAGAGATGAGTTAAGAGAGACTAGTTAGTGAAGTGGAAGTGAAGTGGTAAAGGAGCAAGAGAGAGGAGTAAAAGTGTAAGAGAAAGTGACAGTTGAGGAAGCCTGAAGTTGGTCCAAGTGTGTGCCCCGGACTGAGACAGCAAGGTCAGCAGACGGCGGTGACCGTCTGCAGGAGAGGCTGATCGGAGGTTGCCGAAAGGACCGTGGATGGGTGGTGGCCCGGCGGTACCGGAACGGTATACGAAGAGAAGCCAGCACCATTGGCAGGGGCCTTTCGGATCCCGGCAAGGCTAGGAGTCGCCGTGAATTTGCCAAATCCGTCAGTGAAGGGGACCTCCTGGGTCTCCCAACAGCTAAGTCCCGATTGAAGGCAACAGTCCAACCATTGTAGAGAGACTCCGCCACCGCCAAGGCACCAGTTTCTCAAGGCCAGCGCCTGCGGGCAAACTAGGGCTCCTCCGGCCCATATCCAAGCCGGGGAGCGGGTTACCGGTGGGAACCCATCGCTACCAACAGAGACTTAGGTGCAGGAAAAGGGACCGTCACCGTCAACTACTGGGGAAAAGCAACAGCAGCCGTCCGTGGGAACCGTCTTTCCAGCTGTGTGTTTTACCGAGAACTGTGTCCCCGTCTCAGGCTGAGTGAGTACCACAGTGCCGTGAGGTACAGCGCTGCCCCCGTGTCCCTGCACCCCACCAAGTCCTGCACCGGCCCCGCCATCCCTCATCCCCCAACTCATCACTGGGCCCCGGGACGACCACCCCCTACCCACGGAGGGGAGAACCAACAACTTTGCTGCTCCCTGTCACCACTCCCGGGATCCCCATACAGAGCAGCGGTGGTGTCCATACAATCACCACAACCGTGGGTGGCGTCACGGACAATAAACAATCCCAAAAACCAATCCCCTTTCACTCACGGGCAAGGAGCGCCGCTTGAGTCCCCGGGATCCGGCCCATCGCTCGAGCCACCGAGCAGCAGCAGGCCGCAGCAGCAGCGGCAGCCGGAACCGAGCAGTGGGAGAGCGCAGTGTCCCCTCCTCCGCCCGCGACACCATCATAAAGCCCTGATCTCAATCCTTTTGAAAATTTATGGGCAAAGTGAAAAGGCAGGGGCGAGCAAGGCAACCTACAAACTTGGCTCAGTTACACCAGTTCTGTCTTGAGGAATGGGCCCAAATTCCTACCAACTATTGTGAGAAGCTTGTGGAAGGATATAAAACGTTTGATCCAAGTCATACAGTTTAAAGGCAATGGTACCAAATACTAATAAGATGTAGTTAAACTTTTAACTCTGCAGTAAGTAATAAAATTGCTTTAAAACATTCTCTCTCATTATTCTGGCATTTGGCAAATATAAATAATTTTGGTTCCTAATTGACCTAAAATTGGAAAGGTTTATTCTGATTTCATGTCAGATAGTGAGAAAAACATGCAGATATGTATTTTTAGATAGTGTATGGAAACTTCTGGTTTCAACTGTATATTACTAAATTTTATAAAGATACATTTTGGGAAATTAATTTGCTGGTGATGTGGTTGTTTTGGATACACTCTAATGCATTACAGTATGAATCCTGCTTTTGTCAAGGATGCAGTATCCTTTTCTTCCATGTACATTTCAACAGCAGAGCTATTATCATATGTCATTTCTAATATCTAGTCAGGTAGTGTGCTGTGAGCTTAGTGCCTGATCTATCACCATATGGGATTTTTTCCCATCTGTTTAGTCCCACTCCAATCTGTGACCATGAACTGGATTTATTTACCAGCTCAATGAATACCTAATGTACGTCAGAAAAATATTTTAAGAAACCTTTCTAAAAGACACCTAGAACTCCTAAAGTTTGCAATTTCCCACTAAAATTTTATACATCTGCTTCTTAACATAAAAAATAAATTTCTATTTAGAATGTTAACCACTAACAATTTAAAGGTTAAAGGATATATCTGGAACTTTTTTTTATTAAATGTGCCTAAGTACTAACAGGTAAGTAGTTGCTACCTCCTTGCCTGTTGTGCCCGGCGTCATTGATCACTGGTACATTGCTATCACAGACCACTTCTGCTGGCGATTTAGCTGCTTCCGCTGATGTTGCATCCATAGAGCAGTGGCTTCTCATTCGCTCTGCTCTGTAGATGGGACGAGACAGGGGTGGGACAGCGGATCTCATGCTGATTGACAGCTGTCTCCCGCAGTTAGGCAATTGAGAACTGGCTGTCAATCAGCATGACATTGGCAGTGACGCTTGTCTAGAGAGCAGAGCAGAAAAGAAGCCACCACTCTGTTGACAAATCCATTGTATCGCCGGCAGGAGCCCGTACGTCACTGCTCTGTGCTGGCGAAGAACGGCGCCTGGCATAACACGCAGGTAGATGGCATCTAACTGCCTGTTCATTCTTAGGCACTTTTTTTTCCTTAAAGGGCCCGTTACATGCTACAATTTATCTGACGATCGTATGTGCGACATGACACGCCCAGATCGTATTTACGATTTGCCGGTATCACTTATAGGTCGTTTGTTTTCTGTCACACGTAACGATCTCAAAATGGACACATCAGCGATCAACGATATATTGTTGGACCGAGGCGGTCATTTGAATGTTGTTCGATGTTGGCAGGTTGTCAAACGGAGCAATATGTCGGCTGCTTCCCCAAAACGAACATTTTTTTAAAAATGAACGACGTGTCAACGATCCACGATTTTCATCCTATTTGCGATCGATCAGAGTCGCTTGTAGGTGTCACACGCAATGACGTCGCAAACGATGCCAGATGTGCGTCACGGAATCCGTGACCCTGACGACATATCTCCCGATAAATTGGTGAGTGTAACAGGCCCTTAACTCCTAGATATACCCTTTAATGTCTACCTGATGTTGAAGCCAGATAGAAATTTCAAAGACTTCTGGCAAGTGGTAATCTCCTCTTTATTAAAATACCGTATTTTCCGGCGTATAAGAAAACTGGCTGTATAAGATGACCCCCAACTTTTCCAGTTAAAATATAGAGTTTGGGATATACCAAGTATAATCAAGTATAAGCCGACCCAAGTAATGTGCCCATTGTTTAGTAATGTCCCCTGCAGTAATGAGCCTAATGATTAGTAATGTCACCTGCAGTAATGAGCCCATTGTTTAGTAATGTCCCCTGCAGTAATGAGTCCATTGTTTGGTAATGTCACCTGCAGTAATGAGCCTAATGATTAGTAATGTAACCTGCAGTAATGAGCCCATTGTTTAGTAATGTCCCCTGCAGTAATGAGCCCATTGTTTAGTAATGTCGCCTGCAGAAATGTGCCCATTGTTTAGTAATGTCCTCTGCAGTAATGAGTCCATTGTTTGGTAATGTCGCCTGCAGTAATGTGCCCATTGTTTAGTAATGTCCCCTGCAGTAATGAGCCCATTGTTTAGTAATGTCCCCTGCAGTAATGTGCCCATTGTTTAGTAATGACCCCTGCAGTAATGAGCCCATTGTTTAGTAATATCCCTTGCAGTAATGAGTCCATTGTTTGGTAATGTCACCTGCAGTAATGAGCCTAATGATTAGTAATGTAACCTGCAGTAATGAGCCCATTGTTTAGTAATGTCCCCTGCAGTAATGAGCCCATTGTTTAGTAATGTCGCCTGCAGAAATGTGCCCATTGTTTAGTAATGTCCTCTGCAGTACTGAGTCCATTGTTTAGTAATGTCCCCTGCAGTAATGTGCCCATTGTTTAGTAATGACCCCTGCAGTAATGAGCCCATTGTTTAGTAATATCCCTTGCAATAATGAGCCTATTGATTAGTAATGTCCCCTGCAGTAATGATCCCATTGTTTAGTAATGTGCCCATCCTTATCCCACCTTGCAGTAATGGGGCGGACAAGGCATCGGCACCGCAAAGCATTCAACTGCAGTAAAGCCATGACGGCAATGGCGGCGGCCTCGTGTACAGGGCGCTATCACGAAGGGGTCTATGGGCCTGCGGTCTACCAGAAGAAGCTGAAGGTACCGCGTTAAAAAAGGACAGGTGACAATGTTTATTGTGTGTAAGAAGGGGATCGGTAGGATGGCATTACTAAACAATGGGCTCATGCAGCACCATGCAGTGCCGTGCACGGCGTATAAAACGACCCTCGACTTTTGAGAAAATTTTTAGGTTTTAAAAAGTCATCTTATATGCCGGAAAATACGGTAAATACATGCACGTTGACAAGCTTCCAGCATGTTCTATACATTTGCTAGACATAATATGCTGTTAACCCCTTGGAGGCACAGCTATTTTACATTTTTCCACTTTTTTGCCTTTGAAGAGTCATAACTTTTTTGTTTCTCCCAATTTCATAGCTGTATGAGCAATGAGTTGTAGTTCCTTATGACATTATTATTTTAGCGTATGATGTAAAATACGGTGCAAAGGGAAAAAAATATAAAAGAAAAATAGGGAGCAAATACAATTTGGCATTGTTAAAAAAATATTGGCTTCAGTTGCAAGGTTCTGAGACACATAAATTGAATATTTTTGTTTGAGAGAGTTGCATGATGGCTTGATTTTGTGGGGTAAGCTGTAGTTTTTATTAGTATATTAGTAGTATTTGGGGGTCTGTATGACTTTCTGATTTCTTTTTATACCCTTTGTGAGAGGTGGTGATGTGACCCAAAAACAATGATTCTGCCATTTATATTTTTTCCATTTGGACAGATCACCAGATCACCAGATGTGATCAATATTTTGATGTTTCATTAGCACAATTACCCGTCCGATTATACCAATTACATTAATGTGTTCCCCTGTATTTTAAACCTTTTGCTGTTCATGAATCAGGAAAAGGGAGGTGGTTTAAAATTATATAGTTTTTTCCTCATATTTTCTACAAATATTTTTATATACGTGAGAGGGTGGACTTACACTCATGTTCCCCCCCTGAATACGTCAATGAGTTTGTTGAAAATATATAGACGTGTTTTTATTCTATATAGGAAAAGCAATGTTAATGTTAGATATAATGTATGACACTGTTTGTAAAAATAAATAAATGTATGTAATGCATAGATGTAGCAGAGTTGGTAATGTGGAAGGTATTATAGTGTATAGTAAGATAACGTTTATGTAGGAAAGTAATGCAAGTGTCACGGGCGGAGGAGGGGACGCTGCGCTCTCCCACTGCTCGGGTCCGGCTGCTGCTGCTGCTGCTCGGTGGTGGCTCGAGTAGTGGGCCGGATCCCGGGGACTCGAGTGGCGCTCCTCGCCAGTAAGTGAAAAGGGGGGTTTGATTGTGGGGATTTGATATTGTCCGTGATGCCACCCACGGTTGTGGTGAGGTTGGTGACACCACCGCTGCTATGGACGGGGATCCCGGGACCGATGGCAGGGAGCAGCCTGGATGTTGGTTCTCCCCTCCGTGGGTAGGGGGTTGGTTGTCCCGGGGCCCGGTGATGGGGTAGGGATGGATGGCAGGCGGGTTACGGGGCCTGATGAGGTGCAGGGTCGCGGGGGCAGCGCTGTGCCGCACGGCACAGTGGTACTCACTCAGCCAATGATAAACACAGAGTCTCCGGTAAAACAAACGGGTGGATGGACGGGTCCCACAGACGGCTACGGTGTTTCTCCTCCCGGCAGGTTGATGGTGACTGCCTTTCCCTGCACCTGTGTAGTGTAGACGGTTCCAATGGGTTCCCACTAGTAACCCGCTCCCTAGCTTGGGTGGGTGCTGAAGGAGCCCCTTTTGCCCGCAGGCTCTGGCCCTTAGAACTTTAGCCTTGGCGGTGACTGTGTTTCCCTCTAACGGGTGGACTGTTGCATTCTGTCGGGACTTGGCTGCTGGGAAACCCAGGAGGTTCCCTTCGCTAACGGATTTGACAAATTGCATGGCGACTCCTAGCCTTGTCGGGGTATGTAAGCCCCTGCCGGATGGTGCTGGCTTCTCTTTGCGTACCGGTCCGGTACCGCCGGGCCACCGTCCGTCCACGGTCCTTACAGCTAGCTCCAATCAGCCTCTCCTGCAGACGGTCACCACCGTCTGCCAACCTTGCTGTTCCGCCCGGGCCACACACCCGGACCACTTTCTGTCTGCTCCTCTACCACTTCACTCCTTCCACTTCAAACTCTAAAACTCTACTCCTTCCTTTTCCCGCCTCCAGGACTGTGCACTCCTTGGTGGCAGGACCAACCGCCTGGCCCACCCCCTGGTGTGAGCATCAGCCCATGGAGGGAGACAACAAGGGTTTTTGTCTGACTTTGGTGTGCCTGACCGGGAGTGTGGGATGTGTTGGTGTAGTGCTTGTGACATCCTGGCTTTCCCAGGGCGCCACATTCCCCCTTAGTAAAATGCAGACCGTCCGCGGGCTGCCCGTCCATCACCGGTTTTATTTTCACAACTGAAAAAGATAAACGGTAAAACATATAAAAACATTTTTTCAATCTTCCCACATCGGGAGGCACATACTTAAACATTGCTAACGGTAACGGCTTCCGCTCTCTCCCACCCAAGCAACCTGGCCCTGATGCTGCCCCTAAGCAAACGGGCAGCACCCCTTGACCCCAGTCCAGCACAAGTTACCCGAGCGGGTTCTGTCCTTTTCAGGGGACCCACGTCCATGGGGAACGCCTGAAACCACTTAGTTTCCTTCCGGTACCTCCTCTACGGGGGCGGGGTTTCAGCTTTCGCGCCTCTACTGCTCGAGGAGATGCTCGAGCGGGAATCTTTCGCGCCCAAGATGGCGGCTTCACAAATTTTTCGGCCGGACACCTCCGGCGGTCACAAGGCGCACCTCTACCTGACGGCAGAGCGGTAAGATCCTGTTCGTGATGCCAAGTTGTCTCGGGCGGAGGAGGGGACGCTGCGCTCTCCCACTGCTCGGGTCCGGCTGCTGCTGCTGCTCGGTGGTGGCTCAAGCGGTGGGCCGGATCCCGGGGACTCGAGCGGCGTTCCTCGCCCGTGAGTGAAAAGGGGGGGGATTGATTGTGGGGATTTCATATTGTCCGTGACGCCACCCACGGTTGTGGTGAGGTTGGTGACACCACCGCTGCTCTGGACGGGGATCCCGGGACCGATGGCAGGGAGCAGCCTGGATGTTATTTCTCCCCTCCGTGGGTAGGGGGTTGGTTGTCCCGGGACCCGGTGATGGGGTAGGGATGGATGGCAGGTGGGTTACGGGTAGAGTTGAGCGCGGTTCGCGGTTCGAGGTTCTCCAGTTCTAGGCTCGAGTGATTTTGGGGGCTGTTCGAGATCGAACTAGAACTCGAGCTTTTTGCAAAAGCTCGATAGTTCTAGATACGTTCGAGAACGGTTCTAGCAGCAAAAAGCAGGGCTTTTTACAGCTACAGTGTGCAGGAGCCATCGCTGGCAGCCTGCCACAAGCTGATAACCAAGATAAACATCGGGTATCCAACCAAAGCGCTTTGGTTAGTAACCCGATGTTTATCCTAGTTACGTGCAGGAAGCCCACACTTCCCCGCTCAGCTAACTCCGCCCCCTCCTGCCCGCGGCATGTACACACGTACACACACACACACACACACACACACACGGTCCCGCTCGGCTTACCTGCGTGATGAAGTCACGCCATCCCGACCTCAGAGCTGTCACTGTCCTCCATGGCCGCCGCTTGTCACATCACCTTCTCTCGCTTCCGACCCGAGACTGACTAGCGGTGACGTCACGGGCCTCTCGCGATACTTGGTGTAAAGGCGCTGGTCATTGAACTCAGTGACAGGTGCTGTCAGTGTGCTGGAGATCAGCGCAGGTAATGTACCTCGCTGACAGCAGCACTTGTCATGCCCTGCAGTGACCTGGGCTGACCCATTGATGTTAGCTCAGGTCACTGCACTGCTCTCCCAGCCAATGGGGAACATCCTGCTCTTCATTGACTGGGACAGTGTGGATCGTCATGGCAACCCCTTGGATTACACCAGACGTGGATTTGTTTTTCTTTCTAATAAATTGGTTAAAGAGGGAATGTTTTGGGGAGTGTTTTTTCAAATAAAAATGTGTTTGTCGTCTATTTTTTTTTATTACTGACTGGGTTGGTGATGTCGGGTATCTGATAGACGCCTGACCTCACCAACCCCAGGGCTTGATGCCAGGTGACATTACACATCTGGTATTAACCCCATATATTACCCCGTTTGCCACCGCACCAGGGCGCGGGATGAGCTGGGGCGAAGCACCAGGATTGGCACATCTAATGGATGCGCCACTTCTGGGGCGGCTGCGGCCTGCTATTTTTAGGCTGGGGAGAGTCCAATAACCATGGACCTCCCTAGTCTGAGAATATCAGACCCCAGCTGTCTGCTTTACCTTGGCTGGTGATCCAATTTTGGGGGGACCCCTACGTGTTTTTTTTTTTTTAATTATTTATTTAATTTAAAAAACAGCGTGGGGTGCCCTCAATTTTGGATTACCAGCCAAGGTGAGGTTGCCAGCTGTGGTCTGCAGGCTGCAGCCGTCTGCTTTACCATAGCTGGCTACAAAACTAGGGGGAACCCTACGTCATTTTTTTTTTCATTTTCTTGGCTAAATACAAAGCTAAGCACCCCTTAGTGCCACATGAAAGGCACCAAAGGGTGCAAAATTACAAAATGCAGGAGAGTGGGACATTATGTGTCTTTCTGCCATTATAATGACAGAAAAGACTGATATGCAGTGCACAAGCACAGGAAAATCACCAGAGCGCTCTACGCTGTGAAAAGCAGTAGAAAATGGCACTGGAGGGAACATGTGACCGCCTCATGTAGGATGAAGCTATGGATCCTGGGTAAATTTATGCATTTACCCTCATTCAGTTTTTTTGCAGTACACAAAAAAAACGGAAGACACACGGATGACAAACAGATGACATACGGACCGTCTACGGAACGGAAACGGATGCCACACGGATGCACCCGTGAAAAAAAACGGACTGTTTTTTGCAGACCACAAAAATGGATCGGTCGTGTTAATGTAGCCTTATTCTGATCTGCCGTTTATAAACAGCAGGCAGAAATAAGTGAATAACGCCCCCCAGCTTAAAAAAATCTCCGGGGTTTCAGGGCTAGCTGAGACCCTGGAGATCATGATTCAGGACGGTTTTTCCGGTCCCCGCTCAGGTGATCACAGGTATACTCCGTACACCGATGATCACGTTACAGTAAATGACAGCGCCGGTAAAAAATTATTTATCTCCCATCTGGCATGAACAAACACTTCTCCACTTCTCCACTTCTTCTCCACTTCTCCACTTTTTCTACATTTTTTCTCCACTTTTTCTCCACCTTTTTCTACATTTTTCTACATTTTTTCTCCATTTTTTTTCTCCACTTTTTCTCCACTTTTTCTCCACTTTTTCTCCACTTTTTCTCCACTTTTTCTCCACTTTTTCTCCACTTCTCCACTTTTTCTTCTCCACTTTTTCTCCACTTTTTCTCCACTTCTCCACTTTTTCTCCACTTTTTCTCCATTTTTTTCTCCACTTTTTCTCCGTTCTTTTTCTATGGTCGGTCTACCCATTAGCTCTGCCATGCATAGTGTAGCTCTACACCTACTGCACATGTTACTTTATGATTGACATCTCTTTCGTACCAGAGCTGTCTAAGCCTACTCTGACCCCATATTTGTCATTACTATATTGTCCTTGTACTGTATTATGACATTTGTATCATGTGTTTCATTTCTTACTGTGTTGCAATTTTTTTGCTGCATCCCAATTGTACCTCTACATTGTTCGAGTTTATGTTATTGTTCTCTCACTCTTATGTGATACTGATTATTGTCATTTTTCATGATTACATGCAGATATGTCCAATCTGACGAAGGCTCAGGCCGACACGTCATTTGTAACTTGTTTTGGACAAAAACATATATGCTTATGAAAAAAATTTTTTTCTTAATACAGACCAATAAAGAGTGATTTTGCATTACTATCCGTTGTGACTTACTGACTTAGTCTGGGAGATTTAGAGTGCCGAGGTTACTCACTAATTTTATCTATTATTACCTCTGAGCACCTATATACCAGTGAGCAGAGCTTCCTCTACAGTAGTTCTCCTGATTAGGCATGCCCTTACCTCATGAGCAGGGCATTGCAGTTTTGGTAGCAACCATTACGACATGGACTCTGCTGCTGTGGACCCGGGGAGAGTGAGTGCAGATTCATTGCACCCACACTCCTCACATGAAGGGTCCGCACTCCTAGAAAATGGGGGATACATTCCCTGAGTGTCTTCCCCCCCATATTCTAGACGGTCCAGAGTCGTCGTGGGATCCCTTTATTTTTTTTCTTACAATAAATTGGTGAAAGAGGAAATGTTTTGGGGACTGTTTTTTCAAATTTCTTTTGTCGATTTTTTTTGTTTTTGTTAGTACTGACAGTTTATGATGTTGGGTATCTAATAGATGCCATGACATCACAAACTGCTGGGCTTGATCTCAGGTGACTTTACAGCTAGTATCAACCCGATTTATTACCCCATTTGCCACTGCACCAGGGCACGGGATGAGCTGGGGTGAAGCACCAGTATTGGCGCATCTAGTGGATGCGCCACGTCTGGGGTGCCTGCGGCCTGCTATTTTTAGGCTGTGAAGGCCCAATAACTATGGACCTTCCCACCCTGAGAATACCAGACCACAGCTGTCCGCTTTACCTTGGCTGGTGATCCAATTTGGAGGGGACCTTACTTTTTTTGTGTAATTATTAATATTTATAAAATAATTATAAAAAAAGAGCCTGGGGGGACCTCCACATTGGATCCCCAACCACGGTAAAGCTGCCAGCTGTGGTTTTCAGGCTACAGCCGTCTGCTTTACCCTAGCTGGCTATCAAAAATGGGGGGACCCAACGTCATTTTTTTTTTAACTATTTTTTAAATAGAAAAAATTAATGGGCTTCCCTGTATTTTGATTGCCAACCAAGGTAACGACAGGCAGATGGGGGTGGCAACCCATAGCTGTCTGCTTTATCTGCGCTGAGAATCAAAAATACCGCGGAGCGCTATGTCATTTTTTTTAAAGATTTATTTTTACAGCACTGTGATGTCCAGCAATCAAAATACAGGGAAGCCCATTTTGTTTTTAGTTATTTAAATAAATAATTAAAAAAAATATATATGGGCTCCCGCTGCATTTTTTGTATTGCTAGCTAAGGGTAATCCAAGCAGCTACTGGCTGCTAACCCCCACTGCTTGGTGTTACCTTCACTGGCTATGGAAAATCCAGGGAAGCATTTTTTAATTTTTTGGCCAAAAAACTACAAAAAAATAACGTGAGCTTCGCCATATTTTTGTATGCTAGCCAGGTATAGCAGGCAGGTGCTGGAAGAGTTGGATACAGCGCCAGAAGATGGCGCTTCTATGAAAATGCCATTTTCTGAGGCGGCTGCAGACTGCAATTCGCAGCAGTGGGGCCCAGAAAGCTCAGGCCAACCTGTGCTGCGGATTCCAATCCCCAGCTGCCTAGATGTACCTGGCTGGACACAAAAATGGAGCGAAGCCTACGTCATTTGTTTTCTAATTATTTCATGAAATTCATGAAATAATAAAAAAAGAGCTTCCCTTTATTTTTGGTTCCCAGCCGGGTACAAATAGGCAACTGGGGGTTGGGGGCAGCCGTACCTGCCTGCTGTACCTGGCTAGCATACAAAAATATGGCGAAGCCCACATAATTTTTTCAGCAAAAAACTTCTGCATACAGTCCTGGATGGAGTATGCTGAGTATGCTGAGCCTTGTAGTTCTGCAGCTGCTGTGTGTCTGTATGGAGAAGAGCAGACAGCAGCTGCAGAACTACAAGGCTCAGCATACTCCATCCAGGACTGTATGCAGAAGTTTTTTGCCCACCAAAAAAATGACGTGGGCTTCGCCATATTTTTGTATGCTAGCCAGGTACAGCAGGCAGCCACGGGCTGCCTCCAACCCCCAGTTGCCTATTTGTACCCGGCTGGGAACCAAAAATATAGGGAAGCCCGTTTTTTTTAATTATTTCACTTATTTCATGAAATAATTAAAAAACAAATGACGTAGGCTTCGCCCCATTTTTGTGTCCAGCCGGGTACAACTAGGCAGCTGGGGATTGGAATCCGCAGCACAGGTTAGCCCGAGGTTTCTGGGCGCCTCTGCTGCGAATTTCAGTCCGCAGCCATCCCAGAAAATGGCGCTCTCATAGAAGCGCCATCATCTGGCGCTGTATTCAACTCTTCCAACAGCCCTGGAGCCGGGTGGCTTGTTGGGTAATCATGAGTTAATACTGGCTTTGTTTTACTAGCCAGTATTAAGCCAGAGATTCTTAATGTCAGGCACGTTTGACCCGGCCATTAAGAATCTCCAATAAAGGGTTAAAAAAAAGACACCACACAGAGAAAAAATACTTTAATAGAAATAAATACACAGACACATTAGAGACTCCATCTTTATTACCCCCTGTCAGCCCTCCACGATCCATGGTCTTCTGTCTTTCTCGTTCAACAAATGCAGCTCTGCTACATCACTGCTGCACGGGAAGCATCACTGCTACATCACTGTTTCACTCCGTTAAAGCTGCATGGGAAGCAGCGTGCAGCCTTCACTCCGTGAGTGATCAGTGCTGCTGGCTGTCAGCGGTAACGCTGACAGACGCGTTACCATAGCAACAGTGCTCTCGGAGCCGCGGTTAGCGGTGACGTCACCGCTAACTGCGTTGCTATGGCAACAGTGATCTCCGTTAATGACCGGCTTTGTCAGCCGGTCTCTAACGAAACGGGGAGTCGACCGTGTGCTAGAGCATGTCGCCGGTACACGGCGATACACAAATGTGCACCGTGTACCGGAGAGATGCACTCGCAGGTCCTACATGACGTGTCATAGTCATGTGACCAGTCTGTAGCCAATGAGATAATAGCCGCATGACTGGTCACATGGCTATTTTGACGTCACGATAGGTCCTGCATCACTGCTTGCAGTGCCGGTCACCGGGAGGATTCAGTGATCATCGGATGGAATAGCGGCAGGAGACAGAGTGCAGGAGGGATCGCGGGGACCGGTAAGTGTTATGGCAATGTTTATTAACTGTTTGTGTACATTTATCATGCATTTTTATGTTTGTGATTGCCTCCCATTATAGCCTATAGGTTTGAGTTTGGTTCGTCGAACGTTCGACGAGCCGAACTCAAAGGGAACCCCCGTTCGGCGAACCGACCTCGAGCCGAACCGCGACCGGTTCGCTCATCTCTAGTTACGGGGCCTGATGAGGTGCAGGGTCACGGGGGCAGCGCTGTGCCGCACGGCACGGTGGTACTCACTCAGCCAATGATAAACACAGAGTCTCCGGTAAAACAAATGGCTGGATGGACGGGTCCCACAGACGGCTGCGGTGTTTCTCCTCCCGGCAGGTTGATGGTGACTGCCTTTCCCTGCACCTGTGTAGTGTAGACGGTTCCAATGGGTTCCCACTGGTAACCTGCTCCCTAGCTTGAAGGTTGCTGAAGCAGCCCCTTTTGCCCGCAGGCTCTGGCCCTGGGAACTTTAGCCTTGGCGGTGACTGTGTTTCCCTCTAACGGTTGGACTGTTGCCTTCTGTCGGGACTTGGCTGCTGGGAAACCCAGGAGGTTCCCTTCGCTAACGGATTTGACAAATTGCACGGCGACTCCTGGCCTTGTCGGGGTCCGTAAGCCCCTGCCGGATGGTGCTGGCTTCTCTTTGCGTACCGGTCCGGTACCGCCGGGCCACAGCCTGTCCACGGTCCTTACGGCTAGCTCCAATCGGCCTCTCCTGCAGACGGTCACCACCGTCTGCCAACCTTGCTGTTCCGTCCAGGAAACACACCCGGACCACTTTCTGTCTGCTCCTCTACCACTTCACTCCTTCCACTTCAAACTCTAAAACTCTACTCCTTCCTTTTCCCACCTCCAGGACTGTGCACTCCTTAGTGGGCGGGACCAACTGCCTGGCCAACCCCCTGGTGTGAGCATCAGCCCCTGGAGGGAGGCAACAAGGGTTTTTGTCTGACTTTGGTGTGCCTGACCGGGAGTGTGGGGTGTGTTGGTGTAGTGCTTGTGACGTCCTGGCTTGCCCAGGGCGCCACACAAGCAATGCAGAAATAAATGTAGGTAAAAGGTTAAGTTTTCCTAGCAACAGGCTGCAGGAGCAGAAATAGTTAATGCTGGGATTACACAACAAGGGTAGAAGTGCTAGGGTCCAGATAGTGAGGGATTCCCTGCTTCTAGACCAGGGGTGGGGAACCTCTGCATGTGGCCCGCCATGACCTTTTCTGTGGCTCCTGGGAAGATTCCCGGGGGAGGCAGTGCTCGTGCTGTCACCGCAGTTTTGCAGGCCGCCGGATCTTTAAATCCACACATTGCTGCTTGGGCACACCAATGTGTTCTCCCGTCAGCTAGTGCCAACATGCTCAGGACTTACTTTGTGGGCGGGTCCCACAGCTACCTCACAGATTCCAGCGTTGTGTGCCCGCCCCCTGCCCTCCAGAGCTCTGTGCCCGCCTTCTCCTTCTGATACTTTGTGCCCGCCCCCTGCCCTCCGGAACTCTGTGCGCGCCTTCTCCTTCTGATGCTTTGTGCCCGCCCCCTGCCCTCCGGAGCTCTGTGCCCGCCTTCTCCTTCTGATGCTTTGTGCCCTGCCCAATGCCCTCCGGAGCTCTGTGCCCGCCTTCTTCTGATGCTGTGTGTCCGGTGCCTGCACTCCGGTGCTGTGAGTGCAATGCTGCTGTGAGTCCAACGCCGGCCCTCTGCTGCTATGTGCGCTGTCCAGTGCTTTGCGCCTCCCCACCCCAGTTCTGTAAACCCTCTCCTCCTCCTGTGTGCAGCCCCCCCATTCCTGTGTGCAGCCCCCCAGTCCTGTGAGCAGCCCCCCCGTGATGTCTGTGCCTCCCCCCGTGATGTCTGTGCTCCCTCCAGTGATATCTGTGCCCCAGCCCCTTTTGTGGTGTCTGTGCCCCCAGCCCCTCTTGTGGTGTGCATGCTCCTAGCCCCTTTTGTGGTGTGCATGCCCTCAGCCCCTCTTGTGGTGTGCATGCCCCCAGCCCCTCTTGTGATCAGCATGCCCCCATCCCCTCTTGTGATGTGCATGCCCCAACCCCTCTTGTGATGTGCATGCCCCCAGACCCTCTTGTGATGTGCATGCCCCCAGACCCTCTTGTGATGTGCATGCCCCCAGAACCTCTTGTGATGTGCATGCCCCCAGCCCCTCTTGTGATGTGCATGCTCCTAGCCCCTCTTGTGATGTGCATGCCCCCAGTATCTCTTGTGATGTGCATGCCCCAGCGTCTCTTGTGATGTGCATGCCCCAAGCGTCTCTTGTGATGTGCATGCCCCCAGCGTCTCTTGTGATGTGCATGCCCCCAGCGTCTCTTGTGATGTGCATGCCCCCAGCATCTCCAGTGATGTGTATGCCCCCAGCCCCTCTTGTGATGTGCATGCCCCCAGACCCTCTTGTGATGTGCAGGCCTCCAGTGTCTCTTGTTATGTGCATGCCCCCAGCCCCTCTTGTGATGTGCATGCCCCCAGCCCCTCTTGTGATGTACATGCCCACAGCCCCTCTTGTGATATGCATATCCCCAGCATCTCTTGTGATGTGCATGCCCCCAGCATCTCTTGTGATGTGCATGCCCCCAGCGTCTCTTGTGATGTGCATGCCCCCAGCGTCTCTTGTGATGTGCATGCCCCCAGCGTCTCTTGTGATGTGTATGCCCCCTGCGTCTCCAGTGATGTGTATGCCCCCTATGTCTCATGTAACTTACACATCACATTGGAGATGCTGGGGGCATATACATCAGATTGGAGATGCTGGGGGCATTTACATGTCCCCAGCCCCTTGTGTAATGTATGTGCCCCCAGTGTCACCTGCCTGTGATGTTTATACAGTAGTTTCAGCGTCTCCTATGTGGATGTATATACAGCAGTCCCAGCATCTCTTTTGTGATGTATATGCCCCCAGTGTCTCCTGTGATGTATATACAGCGGTCCCAGTGTCTCCTATGCTATTTATGTACCTTCAGCATCTCCTGTGATGTATATACGGCGTCTGTTATGTGATGTATATGATTACCAATCTTATTATCACAAAGAGTTGACTATGCTCCAGTCGGAGACAAACCTGAAAAACCAGTTGCGAGAAGAAACATGATTAGTATCACCAAACATCACAGCCGCACCAAAGAGAAGCCTCTCCAGCCATCATAGTAGGGGTGAGTTAATTAATTGTTTCACCAAATATAGCAGGGTCATTTAAACATTGATAATTTTGTGTGGCCCCCAAAGGTTGGTAGAAATTTCCAAATGGCCCCCGGCTGGAAAAAGGTTCCCCACCCCTGTTCTAGACAGTTGAGAAGTGGAAGCAAAGGAGAGAAAACATGTAGAGAAACTGTGTAAGTACACAGGGTTCAGGATGAGGGGTTAGCTCTCCAGAGGAGGCAGAAAATGGAGACTTCTAGCAGGCAAGCTTTGGAAAAAAGTGCATAGACATTGTAAGGTCAGCAGATAAAGGCGACCTTGAGAGAGACAAGGCACCCTTCTGAAGAACAGTGGCTCGGTGACATCTACTCTAAGAGCAGTTCTTAGAAAGTATCATAGTGTCAGGGATATCATAGTCATAGTGAAACATGTGGACTCAAATGATTATATATCCAGAGGATGCAGACACATTAGCTTCCCCCTTACTTTGTGGTAGCCTCTGTGGAAGAGAATATTAACATGCTTGTAATTCTTAGCAAAGAACTGGTCTGTGTTAAAGAAGAAGATAGAAATATATAAATTGTTACACCACAATTGGGAGTTTCCTTGGCTGTGTGTTTAGGATCATTGTCTTGCTGAAATGTCTACCCTTGTTCCTACTTCATTATCCTGATAGATGGCAGTAGGTGTTTATCAAGAAAGTTTTGGTATATTCGTCCCTTCAACTTTTCTTCAAATATATAAAGGTTGCCAGTGCTATATGTTGAAAAATAGCCATACACTGTGATGCTCACTCCTCCAATCTTCCCTGTGGGTATGGTGTTTTTGGAGTGACATACATGGTGTGTATTATGACATTTAAAGAAGAGTTAAATTTTGGTCTTTTAGAACCAGACTACATTCTCCCAGTATGTCACAGGCTTGTCTAAATGTAAACTGAGAACTTTACATGCTCTTAAAATATACATATAAAAATATATATATATAAAAGTGCATCTCAATAAAATAGAATATCATCAAAAAGTTAATTTATTTCAGTAATTCAATACATAAAGGGAAACACATATATTATAGAGTCATTACAAACACAGTGATCTATTTCAAGTGTTTATTTCTGTTCATGTTGATGATTATGGCTTACAGCCAATGAAAACCCAAAAATCATTATCTCAGAAAATTAGAATATTATATAAGACCAACTAAAAAAATTTTTTTTAAACTCAGAAATGATGGCCTACTGAAAAGTATGTACAGTAAATGCCTCAATACCTGGTTGGGGATCCTTTTGCATGAATTACTGCATCAATGTGGAGTGCCATGGAGGCAATTAGCCTGTGGCACTGCTGAGTAGAGATGAGCGAACCGGTCCCGGTTCGGCTCGAGGCCGGTTCGCCGAACGGGGGTCCCGTTCGAGTTCGGCTTGTCGAACGTTCGACGAACCGAACTCGAACGTATAGGCTATAATGGGAGGCAATCACAAACACATAAAAATGCATTATAAATGTACACAAACAGTTAATAAACATTGCCATAACACTTACCGGTCCTCGCGATCCCTTCTGCACTCTGTCTCCTGCCGCTATTCCATCCGATGATCGCTGAATCCTCCCGGTGACCTGCACTGCCAGCAGAGATGCAGGACCTATCGTGACGTCAAAATAGCCATGTGACCAGTCACGTGGCTATTATCTCATTGGCTACAGACTGGTCACATGACTATGACACGTCATGTAGGACCTGCGAGTGCATCTCTCCGGTACACGGTGCACATTTGTGTATCGCCGTGTACCGGCGACATGCTCTAGCACACGGTCGACTCCCCCTTCCGTTAGGGACCGGCTGACACAGCCGGTCATTAACGGAGATCACCGTTGCCATAGCAACGCAGTTAGCGGTGACGTCACCGCTAACCGCGGCTCCGAGAGCACCGTTGCTATGGTAACGCGTCTGTCAGCGTTACCGCTGTTACCGCTGACAGCCAGCAGTGATCACTCACGGAGTGAAGGCTGCACGCTGCTTCCCGATTGTAGTGATGATTGTAGTGAGGATGGAGGTTCCACAGCCCCAAGTGATGAGCTGGTGAATCTCATCCTTCCTCACTACAATCGTCACTACTACTACACTAGTGAGGATTGTAGTGAGGATGGAGGTTCCCCAGCCCCAAGTGATGGGCTGGTGAATCTCATCCTCACTACAATCGTCACTACTACTACACTAGAAAGAAAGAAGACAGAAGAGCAGGATCGTGGAGGGCTGACAGGGGGTAATAAAGATGGAGTCTCTAATGTGTCTGTGTATTTATTTCTATTAAAGTATTTTTTCTCTGTGTGGTGTTTTTTTTTAACCCTTTATTGGAGATTCTTAATGGCCGGGTCAAACGTGCCTGACATTAAGAATCTCTGGCTTAATACTGGCTAGTAAAACAAAGCCAGTATTAACTCATGATTACCCAACAAGCCACCAAGCTCCAGGGCTGTTGGAAGAGTTGGATACAGCGCCAGATGATGGCGCTTCTATGAGAGCGCCATTTTCTGGGACGGCTGCGGACTGAAATCCGCAGCAGAGGCGCCCAGCAACCTCGGGCTAACCTGTGCTGCGGATTCCAATC
This sequence comes from Anomaloglossus baeobatrachus, assembly GCF_048569485.1. Lineage (NCBI taxonomy): Eukaryota > Metazoa > Chordata > Amphibia > Anura > Aromobatidae > Anomaloglossus > Anomaloglossus baeobatrachus. The sequence continues at coordinate 341,053,522 of NC_134353.1, read as the reverse complement.
CCCAGCTGCCTAGTTGTACCCGGCTGGACACAAAAATGGGGCGAAGCCCACGTCATTTGTTTTTTAATTATTTCATGAAATAAGTGAAATAATTAAAAAAAAAAACGGGCTTCCCTATATTTTTGGTTCCCAGCCGGGTACAAATAGGCAACTGGGGGTTGGAGGCAGCCTGTGGCTGCCTGCTGTACCTGGCTAGCATACAAAAATATGGCGAAGCTCACGTCCTTTTTTTTTCTAGTTTTTTGGCAAAAAAAATAAAAATGCTTCCCTGGATTTTCCATTGCCAGTGAAGGTAACACCAAGCAGTGGGGGTTAGCAGCCAGTAGCTGCTTGGATTACCCTTAGCTAGCAATACAAAAAATGCAGCGGGAGCCCATATATATTTTTTTTAAATTATTTATTTAAATAACTAAAAATAAAATGGGCTTCCCTGTATTTTGATTGCTGGACATCACAGTGCTGTAAAAATAAATCTTTAAAAAAATGACGTAGCGCTCCGCGGTATTTTTGATTCTCAGCGCAGATAAAGCAGACAGCTATGGGTTGCCACCCCCATCTGCCTGCCGTTACCTTGGTTGGCAATCAAAATACAGGGAAGCCCATTAATTTTTTCTATTTAAAAAATAGTTAAAAAAAAAAATGACGTTGGGTCCCCCCATTTTTGATAGCCAGCTAGGGTAAAGCAGACGGCTGTAGCCTGAAAACCACAGCTGGCAGCTTTACCGTGGTTGGGGATCCAATGTGGAGGTCCCCTCAGGCTCTTTTTTATAATTATTTTATAAATATTAATTACACAATAAAAGTAGGGTCCCCCCCAAATTGGATCACCAGCCAAGGTAAAGCGGACAGCTGTGGTCTGGTATTCTCAGGGTGGAAAGGTCCATAGTTATTGGGCCTTCACAGCCTAAAAATAGCAGGCCGCAGGCACCCCAGACGTGGCGCATCCACTAGATGCGCCAATCCTGGCGCTTCACCCCAGCTCATCCCGTGCCCTGGTGCAGTGGCAAACGGGGTAATAAATCGGGTTGATAAGAGCTGTAAAGTCACCTGAGATCAAGCCCAGCAGTTTGTGATGTCATGGCGTCTATTAGATACCCAACATCATAAACTGTCAGTACTAACAAAAACAAAAAATCGACAAAAGAAATTTATTTGAAAAAACAGTCCCCAAAACATTTCCTCTTTCACCAATTTATTGTAAGAAAAAAAATAAAGGGGTCCCACGACGACTCTGGACCGTCTAGAATATGGGGGGGAGACACTCAGGGAACGTATCCCCCATTTTGTAGGAGTGCGGACCCTTCATGTGAGGAGTGTTGGTGCAATGAATCTGCACTCACTCTCCCCGGGTCCACAGCAGCAGAGTCCATGTCGCAATGGTTGCTACCAAAGCTGCAATGCCCTGCTCATGAGGTAAGGGCATGCCTAATCAGGAGAACTACTGTAGAGGAAGCTCTGCTCACTGGTATATAGGTGCTCAGAGATAATAATAGATAAAATTAGTGAGTAACCTCGGCACTCTAAATCTCCCAGACTAAGTCAGTAAGTCACAATGGATAGTAATGCAAAATCACTCTTTATTGGTCCGTATTAAGAAAAAAAATTTTTTCATAAGCATATATGTTTTTGTCCAAAACAAGTTACAAATGACGTTTCGGCCTGAGCCTTCGTCAGATTGGACTTATCTGCATGTAATCATGAAAAATGACAATAATCAGTATCACATAAGAGTGAGAGAACAATAACATAAACTAGAACAATGTAGAGGTGCAATTGGGATGCAGCAAAAAAATTGCAACACAGCAAGAAATGAAACACATGATACAAATGTCATAATACAGTACAAGGACAATATAGTAATGACAAATATGGGGTCAGAGTAGACTTAGACAGCTCTGGTATGAAAGAGATGTCAATCATAAAGTAACATGTGCAGTAGGTGTAGAGCTACAGTGTGCATGGCAGAGCTAATGGGTAGACCGACCATAGAAAAAGAACAGAGAAAAAAGTGGAGAAAAAAGTGGAGAAAAAAGTGGAGAAAAAAGTGGAGAAAAAAGTGGAGAAAAAAGTGGAGAAAAAAGTGGAGCACCCTTTGGTGCCTTTCATGTGGCACTAAGGGGTGCTTAGCTTTGTATTTAGCCAAAAAAATGAAAAAAAAAAAATGACGTAGGGTTCCCCCTAGTTTTGTAGCCAGCTAGGGTAAAGCAGACGGCTGCAGCCTGCAGACCACAGCTGGCAACCTCACCTTGGCTGGTAATCCAAAACTGAGGGCACCCCACGCTGTTATTTTAAATTAAATAAATAATTTAAAAAAAAAAACATGTAGGGGTCCCCCAAAACTGGATCACCAGCCAAGGTAAAGCAGACAGCTGGGGCCTGATATTCTCAGACTAGAGAGGTCCATGGTTATTGGACTCTCCCCAGCCTAAAAATAGCAGGCCGCAGCCGCCCCAGAAGTGGCGCATCCATTAGATGCGCCAATCCTGGTGCTTCGCCCCAGCTCATCCCGCGCCCTGGTGCGGTGGCAAACGGGGTAATATATGGGGTTAATACCAGATGTGTAATGTCACCTGGCATCAAGCCCTGGGGTTGGTGAGGTCAGGCGTCTATCAGATACCCGACATCACCAACCCAGTCAGTAATAAAAAAAAATAGACGACAAACACATTTTTATTTGAAAAAACACTCCCCAAAACATTCCCTCTTTAACCAATTTATTAGATTGAAAAACAAATCCAGGTCTGCTGTAATCCAAGGGCTTGCCATGACGATCCACACTGTCCCAGTCAATGAAGAGCAGGATGTTCCCCATTGGCTGGGAGAGGAATGCAGTGACCTGAGCTAACATCAATGGGTCAGCCCAGGTCACTGCAGGGCATGACAAGTGCTGCTGTCAGCGAGGTACATTACCTGCGCTGATCTCTAGCACTGCCGACAGCCCCACTGAGTTCAATGACCGGCGCCTTCCCCTCAAGTATCGCGAGAGGTCCGTGACGTCACCGCTAGTCAGTCTCGGGTCGGAAGCGAGAGAAGGTGATGTGACAAGCGGGCGGCGGCCATGGACCATGGAGGAAAGTGACAGCGCTGAGGTCGGGATGGCGGGACTTCATCACCGCAGGTAAGCCGAGCGGGGGGGGGGGGGGGGGGTTTGTGTGTGTGTGTGTGTGTGTGTGTGTGTGTGTGTGTGTGTATGTGTACATGCCGCGGGCAGGAGGGGGCGGAGTGAGCTGAGCGGGAAAGTGTGGGCTTCCTGCACGTAACTAAGATAAACATCGGGTTACTAACCAAAGCGCTTTGCTTGGATACCCGATGTTTATCTTGGTTACCAGCTTGTGGCAGGCTGCCAGCGATGGCTCCTGCACGCTGTAGCTGTAAAAAGCCCTGCTTTTTGCTGCTAGAACCGTTCTCGAACGTATCTAGAACTATCGGGCTTTTGCAAAAAGCTCGAGTTCTAGTTCGATCTCGAACAGCCCCAAAAATCACTCGAGCTTAGAACTGGAGAACCGCGAACCGCGAACCGCGCTCAACTCTACTGCTGAGGTGTTATGGAAGCCCAGGTTGCTTTCATAGCAGCCTTCAGCTCGTCTGCATTGTTGAGTCTGGTGTCTCTCATCTTCCTCTAGAACAGTGTTTCTCAACTCCAGTCCTCGAGACCCACCAACAGATCATGTTTTCAGGTTTTCCTCAGTCAGGTTTTCAGGATTTCCTTAATGTTGCACAGGTGATGGAATTATTCCCTGTCTAATATGGAGGAAAACCTGAAAACATGATCTGTTGGTGGGTCTTGAGGATTGGAGTTGAGAAACACTACTCTAGAAAATACCCCATAGATTCTCCATGGAGTCTACATCAGGCGAGTTCACATTTGGTTATTAAACCAGGTATTGGTACTTTTGTCAGTGTGGACAGGTGCAAATCTTGCTGGAAAATGAAATTTCCATCTCCAAAAAGCTTGTCAGTAGAGGGAAGCCTGAAGAGCTCTAAAATTTCCTGGTAGACGGCTAAGCTGACTTTGGTCTTGATAAAACAGTGGACCTACACCACCAGATAACATGGCTCCCCAAACCATCACTGATTGTGGAAACTTCACACTAGACCTCCATCAGCTTGTATTGTGTTCCTCTCCATTCTTCCTCCAAACTCTGGGGCCTTGATTTCCAAATAAAATGCAAAATTTACTTTCATCTGAAAACAACCCCTTGGACCAATGAGCAAAAGTCCAGTTCTTTTTCTCCTTGGCCCATGTAAGATGCTTCTGGCATTGTCTATTGGTCATGAGTGGCTTGACACAAGGAATGCGACACTTGTAGCCAATGTCCTGGATACATCTGTATGTGGTGACTCTGGAAGCACTGACTCCAGCAGAAGTCCATTCCTTGTGAATCTCCCCCAAATTTTTGAATGGCCTTTTCTTAACAATCCTTTCAATGCTGCAGTTATTCTGGTTGCTTGTGCACCTTTTTCTACCACACTTTTTCCTTCCACTCAACTTTTCATTAATTTGCTTGGATACAGCATTCTGTGAACAGTCAGCTTCTTTGGCAATGACTTTTTGTGGAGTGTTTCAACAATGACTGGCTCCTGGGAATCTGTCAAGTAAGCAGGCTCCCCATAATTGTGTAGCCTACTGAACCAGACTTAGGAAGTAGAGATGGGCAATCCCCCAATGGTGGGATTGGGAGCCTTGCCCGATTGTTTTGTAAAGATAGAGATAGGGATTAAGATAACACAAACTTGCATCTCATCACCGATCTTGGACTTTGCACTTATGGGATGGGGTGGGGGGGGGCTGTAAAATAATGAATATGGTTAATAATAAACATTGTCATGATATTTATAGGTCCCGCGACGTGTCCTGCAGATTCTGTCTCCTGGCCGCTTCTGCTTCCGTGTCCGATCATTGCTGTGCCGCCCGGTAACCAGCACTGACTTACAGGACCTTCAATGACGTCATAGCCATGCGACCAGTCTGGTGTGAATGTTGTACAGACATTGGCTTACAGACTGGTCACATGACTATGACATCTTAAAGTTCCTGTTAACTGAATTTTGACTGTCACTGTGCGAGTGTCACATCATATAACGGTGCACAATCTTCTGACAGGAGTGGGTCATCTGCATGTATTTCCATGCAGCTGAGGTGCTCCTGTCCTGAGATTAGTCCATGCGGGATGATGCAATGCGAGGCCCAAAAAAAATGAATGGGCTCCCACTGTCCCTGGAAATGGCGCATTGTTACTTAGTGCCATTTCCAGGCGCTTTACTCGGCTCGTCCAGTTGCCCTGGAGGTGGTGGCATGCTGGGTAATAAAGGGGTTAATACCACCTTTGTGGATTGAACTAAGCCCAAAATTCATGGTGTCATGCCAAATTAGACATGGCCACCATGAATTTCTAGTAAACAGTAAAAAAAAGAAACACAACACATAGAAAAAAATTTTTTATTAGAAATAAAACAAAAAAAACATTTAGAGACTCCATCATTATTATAAAAACTCCTTAGTCCCACGTAATCCACAGGGAGAGCCATGTCAACTCTGCTTCATCACTCTGTAAAGACAAGTGGCTCCACAGAGAGAGAAGCAGGGAGAGCCATGTCAGCTCTGCTACATCGCTCTGTACAGAACGAGAAGCAGGCTGACAGTGAGTGTAAGATTCCACCTCCTTTATTCCAGGACCTTCAATGACGTCATAGTCATGTGACCAGTCTGTAAGCCAATGTCTGTACAATATTCACACCAGACTGGTCACATGGTTATGACGTCATTGAAAGTCTTGTAAGCCAGTGCTGGTTACCGAGCGGCACAGCAATGAGCAGACACGAAAGCCGATGCGGCCCGGAGACAGAGTCTGCAGGATGCATCGTGGGACCTGTAAGTATGATCATAATGTTTTTTAATAATGTGCTTTTTTACAGCTCCTGGACCTGATCTGGACAAAATCTGTAACATGAGCTTCCCAGGAAAGCTCGTGATCGGGATCGTGCACACGATCACTATGTAATCGGTATGATCCCTCAACTTTACAGTTCGGGATCGCCCCTCACTATTAGGAAACCTTTGTAGGTGTTTTGTGGTAATTATTCTAATTTTTTTAGATAATGAATGTTTGGTTTTCTTTGGCTGTAAGCCATAATTAGCAACATTAATAGAGATAAACACTTTAAATAGATCACTCTGTAATGACTCTATGTAATATATGCATTTCCCTTTTTGTATTTTATTACTGAAATAAATTAACTTTTTGATGATATACTATATTTTTTGAGATGCAGTTGTACTTCTTGTTCACCTATGGAGTTTTGCATGAAGGCCATGAAGGTTGACCACATTTCTAATTGTTTTCTTTGAACCAATTGTACCTACTGATTCTAGGTCTTTCTGTAGCTCTCCACAGGTGTTTTTTTGCTCTTAGGGAAATATTCTGATAAATCTTTTCACTCCTTTGTCTGCAATTTTCAAGGAGCCCCGGGTTCTGGCTGGTTTATGATGAAATGATGTTCTTTCTACTTCCAGATTATGGTCCCAACAATGCTCACTGGTACCATCAGTAGTTTAGAAATTCTTCTGTAACCAATTCCATCAGTTTCTTTTGCAACAATAAGAGTGCAAAACTCTTGAGACAGCTCACTGGTTTTATTATATATTTCTTACATATATATATATATATATTACACCTTGGTAATGACACACCTGCTTAAGGCCATCAGTTAAACCAGTTGGTATTATTTTTCGCTAAGTACCAGGATTGCTTTCTAATTACTGGTAGATATTAGCTGGTGCCATGCCTTACCATGGCTTTTTGCATTTTTTCACGTGTTCAATAATTTTTTCCTTTGTCATTTGTCATTATTACATATCACTAAATTTATGAAAATCTATTGTTTGATTTCTTTACCTGTGTAGATTGGATTGGTTGTTACCAAAATCTGGTTATAAATTCATGTAATTAACCCCTTCAGCCCCGGGGCACTTTCCGTTTTTGTTTTTTGCTCCCCTTTTTCCGAGAGCCGTAACTTTTTTATTTTTCTGTCAATCTTGCCATATGAGGGCTTGTTTTTTGCGTGACAAGTTGTACTTTTAAATGAAACCATAAGTTTTACCATATGGTGTACTGGAAAACAGCAAAAAAATTCCAAGTGTGGAAAAACTGCAAAAAAAGTGTGATGGCACAATAGTTTTTGGGATGTTTTATTCACGGTGTTCACTATATGGTATAACTGATGTGTGGGTATGATGCCTGAGGTCGGTGCGAGTTTGTAGACACCAAACATGTATAGGTTTACTTGTATTTAAGGGGTTTAAAAAAAAATCACAAGCTTGCCCAATAAAAGTGGTGCACATTTTGCGCCATTTTCCGAAACACGTAGCGTTCTCATTTTAATGGATCTATAGCTCAGTGATGGCTTATTTTTTGCATCTCCAGCTGTCGTTTCTAATGGTACCATTTTTGCGCAGATGCTATGTTTTGATCGCCTGTTATTGCATTTTGCGTAAAACTTGCGGCGACCAAAAAATTTAGTTTTGGCGTTTGGAATTTTTTGTCACTACGCCGTTTACCAATCAGATTAATTGATTTTATATTTTGATAGATTGAGCATTTCTGAACGCGGCGATACCAAATACGTGTATATTTATTTGTTTTTTAACCCTTTAATTTTCAATGAGGGGAAAGGAGGGTGAATTGAACTTTTAGGGGTTTTTTTTATTTTTATTTTTTTAAAACATTTTTTTTATTTTTTTTTTTATTTTACTAGTCCCCCTAGGGGGCTATAGCGATCAGCAATCCGATCGCTCTTATCTATCTGCTGATCACAGCTATACAGCTGTAAACAGCAGATTCAGTCACTTCCTGTTTCTCTCTGCTCTCGGCAGAGGGAAAACGAAAGTGAAACTTCATAGCTGCAGGCGTCATCACATGACCCTGTGCTACGATGGCAACCACCGAAAGTCACGTGATCACGCACGTGACTTCTGGTGGGGGCGGCGGTAAGTAAAAATCATGGCCGCGAGCATATAGATCTCGCTGCCAGACTTTGGCAGCGAGATTTAAGGGGTTAAATGTTGCAAGTGGAAGCGATTCCACTCGCAACATGCAGGCACACATCTCAGCTGTTGAAAACAGCTGATATGTGTGCCGACCGCCGCCTGCCCGCGGCAGGGGCGGGGCTTAACGGGACACGCTCCATGACGGATATATCCGTCCATGGTCGTGAAGGGGTTAACACCTTTAGAAATATATTTACTTAGAAAATTGGCAATGTGTTCATTATTTAGTTCAGCCGCTGTATATATGTCACAATATAACTGCAGGTGTCACTCCAGGAACAGGACGACTCCTGGTGAGCAGTGCAACACAGATGGAACTCCAGGGTAGCAATACAACCAAAGGCACTGGTGCTAGATCGAGTAGGGCGGGTCTCTTCCTAACACTCATCTGAGGCTGATCTCTGCTTTTAATATCCCTAGAATGGTCCTTCCTCCATGCTCTGTCACATGACTAGGCCCTTGCTGACCCTGAACTCATCTTGACTAGTGAAGGCCAGCGAGACCCTAGTCTCAATACTTCCATAAAACAACAACGAGGAAGGCAAGACAAACAGGTTGGGAATGACACAAAAAATAAAACTTCATAGCTTCAACAGCAGGAACTTCTCAGCTGCAACTGAAACGACACCTCTCCTTCTCCAGAGACTGGCTCCTTCAAAGTTCACAGCATAGATATTAGCTGTAGCCATAGGGAGGAGTGAGGAGTAGATATTTATAGCAAAAGGGAGTGGATGCAGCTGAGGCTACAATTACCTATTAGATCCTTACAGAATAGAAATGAACCTTAAGTTTCAGCTTTGGATGAAATTAAATGTGCTTCCGCTCAGGGTAATTGATGAGTAGGCACTAATGAGACACATGGAAAAAAATGCACCAAATTAGCATTATCTTCCAATGATTGCTGCTACCCACATGCTTTCCTTTCTTCCGGACCATAACCCTTCCAGTGTACCAAATATTGAAGAGAGTGGTGAACAAATACACAATTCTTGCGACCTGAAACATTAAATTAGTATCAACAATAACTAGAGACAGCTATAAGGGTGACCGCACCAAAGAGGAGACATATATTTTGAGCAGTGAAATGTGAAAAACATTATGGCTCTTAAGTGCTTGAGGGTGCTCAAGACAAAGGGCCATAGGATTATTAATAATGGTGATCACTTTGTAGGAACCAATGAACCTATGACCAAGTTTCCAAGAAAGAATTTTAACCTTAATATTTCTGGGTGGTAGCCATATAATCATTCACACACAAGTCCTGATTAACCTCTTTTTTTTTTAGCAAAGCTTTATTTATCTATCCTCCATAACCTTTAGAGTGCTCTGCACCCCTTGCCAAACATAAGAGGGCGACATACAGAATTGTTCCTCCCAGGGAACCCTCGAATACCCATATCCACTAAAAGCACAGAATTAAGAGTTAAAGTCATATGCAGCAAAACATGGTGATCTACCAGCGGACTCAGTTAACGCCAAAGAAAAGGAAAAATGTACCCCCAGATGAGAACATTAAATTTCCAAAATGTTGAGACAAACTAGGCCCGAGGATCTGACACCACACATCGGCGGGATCCCAAGCTTCACGATCTTAGTGATAAACATTTGAGCTAAAGTTTTAGTGTTAAGGAGAGCGGGTACAGCAATGATGTGTGCCATTTTACTAAACCTATTAACCACTACTAAAATTAAAGTTTTTCCAGTGACTGAAGGAAAGTCAGTAATTGCAACTAAGGATAAATGTGTCCATGGTCTGTCAGGTATAGCCAAGGGTTGGAGAGACCCGGACGGATGAGTATGCGGGGTCTTAGAATGCCTACAAACATTACAGGAAAACACAAAATCGACCACATCTTGATGCAAACTTGGCCACCAAAAACAATGAGACGAGAGGAGCAAGGTTTCTTTACTACTTGAGTAACCCACTAAAACCGAGTTTTGATACTCCCCTAAAACTTTGAGGTGTAAATGTAAAGGTACAAATAATTTCCTGGAAGGACAAGCAGCAAGGGTGTCTCCTTGAGCCTTTAACACAACCCTCAAGATCAGAGCACATGGTGGAGATGTTAGAGAGGAGTGATCAGGCACTTATTCATACAGAAATCACTCCAGCCAACAATATCCCTTGACTGCCAATCAACCACCAGATTGTGCCTAACCAGCCAGGGGGAGGCACTGTACTAAAGGGGCAGGGAGGCTCAGTATTAAAGGGGAAGGGAGGCTTTTAAGAGACTCCTATGCGAAGGTTCAAGTTATGCACAACTTGCATCAAACACCCCTGCTCTAAAATGCAGAAAAAAAGCCTGCATACTGAAACTATAGTATTGTGCTCGAGGAAACGATGGCGTCCTCATTATCACAGAATATAACATCAGCACCAAATAACATAAGTTAGGTTCATGAATGCTGCAAAAAGTGAAATTTTTCTTCCAATTCCACACCAGAGAAAAATCCAAATCCGACGTTTCAACCTAATCAAGGTCTTTATCAAGGATATCTGTGTCGAGAGAGCCAGGCTTTAGAAATGTCCAATAGAGTTCAGGACTAGTATTGGGTGGGGGTATGGCAGCATATGCTGCAGGGGATCCACAACATATGTATGAGAAGTGCCAGGTGTCCATCATCGTGTAACGTCGTGTGGATTACGTCAGACCAGAGTGTTTGATGCGTTAATAAAATTGGAGAAACAGGTGTTGTTTATTTTTCTTTTATTTCAATTAAAGGATTTTTTCGGTGTTTGTGTTATTTCTTTTCACTTACGGGGGGCTCATAGACACCTCTCAACACTAGTCTATGGCTTTATGTCAGCTGTCCTTTGTTGACAATGGTTGACAACAGTTTTAACTTTTTAAAACTTTATTTTTACTTTTTTTTATTTTACTAGTCCTCCTAGAGGACTATAAGGACTAGCAGTCTGATCGCTGATTCATTTCTGCTGCATAGCTCTGATCAGCAGAAATGCTGCTCTCCTGTTACCGCCGCTGCTCTCCAACCTGTAACAGGAACTACGTCATAATAAAGAAGTCATCACATGACCTGTTACTACAATGGCAACTATCAGCTTCCCATGATCGCATCCAATGGTGGTGGGGAAAGGCAATTTATCCACTGCGGCCATTTGATTTGTGCTGTCAAAATGTGACAGCACGATCTAAGGATTTAACAGGTGCAGGTGGATCACAGATCCACCTGTGCCTGCGAGGCACACATGTCTGCTGTTCAAATCAGCAAACATGTGCAGGGATCACCACCGACTCACTACAGCAACTGCTGGTGACCACCCTTTCATTATTTAGGTACATCCTTGGCCGTGAAGGTTGATATAGAAGGGTTAATAGTTTCTCTATTTCTTCATTAAAGATTTATTGTTATTAGTAAGTATATCTGATGGTAGTTCATAGTCATGGAGCCTACGGAATAAGAGACCGGCTCAAGGATTATTATGGTCTCTAAATGTTCTTCTTATCTTCTTCTTATCTCATATGCATGACTCTACATTTTTGTTTTGCTAAAACTTAAAGGTCATATGAGCAACTGGTAAAGTTCAGCTAGAAGTTTTTTTCTTTCTTTTGCAATATCACATTGATCTGTAAATGGTATAAATAAACTGTACTTTCATTAAATAAACAGAAGAAATTGATCATGCCCACATGGATGCTGGTCTTTTCTCTCCGAGCGCTCGATCTTGATTAGGTCTGAAGAGGCCTAATTCAGAGGACCTCACTGGTGATCCCATAAGCTGACTTGTGACAAAACAGAACAGCTACAACAGTTTTGGTGCCCAACGTGGAGCCGTGGCCAACCAGCCTATTCGGAAGAAGTTTTGGGGACTCTTGAGACAGTGAAATTTCAGCTGCAGCAAGGTGAGAAGCTTTATTCTTACACTTCATTTCACTCTCTCTGATTTCCCGAATATTCTGGGTAAGGCTGTACACACGGTTCAAGAACGCTGGCATCACCAGTGAGTATTGTTTTTTTTCATGCATGTCTGAATGAGAGTTGAAATATAGAGTAATAAGATAATCTGTTGTCCGTCCATTAACTGATTGCATAGCACGGAATTTGGGACAGTCTCTGTATAATTGCATTTGCTGTGTGTTGCTGTGTTTTGTGTTTTGCTTTGGCCATCTTTGCATCTTTGATGGGCAATACACTGGTCTAGGGATTTGTGTTCTTAAGTGGTTTCATATTAATGCCTAGATAAAGTAGGCAGGCAATAGGTTGTTGTATATTGATGAGAAGCCTCTGAATAACAAAGTGACAAGTAATTGAGATAAGAGACTTGGTGAAATAATATGTATGTATAAGTCTAATGGTTATAGGCTATGCTGTGGACTGTGAAAAGATGTTCCGGTTGTGACATGTCACAGGGCATAGCCATATAGAGTATTTGAGTGGATACCTGACATATGTATTTTTTCCCATCAGTGTCAAGAGCGGTTTAGATAATTTTATTTGCATGTGAGGTTAACTGATCCTTGGAAGGTGTATTGTTACATATGTTTCTAGAATCAAGTGCTGTGAAGGTGTATAAGTAGTCTCAATTTTCTGCAGGGATTGTGTATTATACCAGTGGGTATTAGGATTGTGTTTTGGAAAGCTGAATCTGAACGAGATAACACTCTTGCTAAACAAACTGTGCGCTGACATTCTTTTGGGAGGGGTCAAGTGAACAGCTGCGCGATTTTCTGCCCTTTGTGAGAAGTCAGCTCTGTTAATTGTATTGGTTTAACTCTAGTTTACGTTCGTTGCTGGAATACTCTGTAAAGGACCAGCATGAAGTACCCAACTGCACATCAGGTTTGAAGAAGTGGGTTAGAGAGCCGTGTGGCCTTCCCACTTACATGGAGGTGGTCTAGCAGGTGAGAGGACTATCACACCTGGTCCTTCCTGCTTTAGTCATCTGGTCTATTGGGTGAGAGGTGTTTTTAACCCTTCCCAATACGCCCTACAAGTGTAGCAGGTGAGAGTGAATGCTGATTGAGCCTTCTTGCTACCACTTGAGAGCCCATTCTGACTTGCCAGGAGACGTGTGGCCTGTTAACAAGGTTCAGGGACACTGAGAGGGCATTTGCAGAAAGGTGGGCTGTGTGGGAATAAGTTGAAGCCATGGGCAACTTGTTCAGTGTGCAGCGTGGGGCTCCAGCAGGATCCAAAACAGCCAAACAGTGCAAGAAAGAGAAGGCAAAGAAGCAGTGAAAAATGTCAGACCGATACTCAAAAAGGCAGACATGCCAGAGTACGGATGTTTGGATGTTGAGAAATGGCACAGATTCAGGGAAGAAAAGAGAGGTTGGATAAAAGACAAGAGGGTAGAGCAACAAGTAAATAAATGGTGTCGTGTGGCTGAAGAGGTGCAGCATTGTGGATATAAAGAGACCACAGCGGGAGATAAGGTGTATTATGAATGTTTTAATGCACCAAAAGCAGGAATTGTGACTGCTACCGCCCCCCCTTCACATAAGCAGAAACCCAGACCAGATGAATGGACTTGTAAACATTGTAGTCAGAGAAACCCAGACTGGAGAGGTACTTGTGCTACGTGTAATGTTACTCGCCCTAAGCAGATTGCACTAAATCCTGTTCGAACCAGGTCACATGTGATGACAGAGGACGCTGACACTGAGACAGAGGTAGTGAAGGAATTGAGTTTTGCGGAGGAAGCTGACGGTGAGGAAAGAAAAGAACTCCCTGGGACCAGTACAAAAAAATCAGATGCATCCCGACCGAGGAAGGTTACAAGAATCAGACAGACACAGGAATATCATCCCTGGAGCCCCTCTGACCAGCTAGCTATGTTGAAATAGTTACCTGACCCTGAAAACCAACCTTTCCCATTTTACAGGCAAATACAGACAATACAGGTGACTTATAAATGCACTTGGTCAGACCTCGAGAGTTTGGTGACTGCAAAGGCAGGTGACGTGCTGGGACACATAATTAAATCACATACTGATATGATAAAGGAGCAATCATGGATCATGGATATTCAGTCTGAGAGGTCTGGAATGACGTACTGTGAGGCATTGAAAGGATGGGCTACCAAGAAACAAACAGAGCAGTCTGTACTGATGACTGACGTGACACAGCAAAAAGGGGAGAGTATAGAGACGTACTTTGGGAGGTTACAGCTGAAGTGGACAGACATGGGGTACAGTGCAAGAAACGACCTTGATATGGACCGGTGACCGAGTGACCGTACAGTGCTGGAATTGTGGACAGAATGGACATTATGCCAGACAGTGCAAAAACTCCAAAAAGGAGAGTGAGCAGACTGATCTCCCTCTTCCCTTGCCTCTGAGCTAGGAAACTGGCAACCCAGTGACAAATGTGTACCCTGTTTTCGTTCCCTCAGGACCTGGTCCCACCTTACTTACGACCATAACAATGCCAGGGAGGAAAGAGGCAGAATTTTTAATTGACACTGGGGCAGCCGGCACTGTGGTACATAAAGACCTGATAAAGCCAGATATGATTACTGACGAGACTGTGGAGTGTGTCGGGGTGGAGGGATTGGTGAGTGACGAGACTGTGGAGTGTGTCGGGGTGGAGGGATTGGTGTCTGAAACTCCCTTGACAAAACAGATGAAGCTGAGATTACAAGATAGCCAGGAAATTCTCACAAAGCTTATTGTTAGTGAAAACACTCCTATGAATTTGCTGGGGGCTGATGTGTTAAGTGCTATCCAGGCTACCATACAATACACCCCAGAAGGTATTACAGTCACAAGTCCCCTCTCTGACAAACACTTGTGCAAGATTGCAGCAATGGTGTACATGTCCAAATCTGCGAGAGTGTCCGATACCAGAACTAGTGAAGACATAGCAATGCAACAAGTTCCAGACATTGTATGGGCAAAGGGAAAAACTGATGTTGGTCGGCTTCCTATTCCCCCAGTCATGATAAAATTAAAAGAAGGCTCCACTCCTCCTTGTTTAAAACAGTATCCCTTAAGCCCAGCCAAATCAATGGCCCTGACCAGAGATATAAGAGAATATGTGCAAGCAGGGGCTCTAGTACAAAGGTCCTCCCCCTGTAACACTCCCTTGTATCCAATCAAGAAAAAAGGGCCCAAAGGTTCCCCTGACACGTACAGAATGGTGCATGATTTGAGAGCTGTCAATGCTGTCACTGAGAGTGTAACACCAATTGTTCCAAACCCACATACATTACTGTCACAAATCCCAGGGACCTCCAAATGTTTTACAGTAATTGATTTGGCAAATGCATCTTTCTCTGTGCCTCTACACCCTGACTGTCAGTATCTTTTTGCCTTCACACATGAGGGGAAACAGTACATGTGGACAGTCCTCCCGCAAGGAGGAATGAATTCACCTACCATTTATTCCACAGCTATGGCAGGAATTCTGGAGCAACCGCCTCATCCACAGGTACACGCTATTGCAGTACGTGGATGACCTTTTGCTCTGCTGTCCAGACCAGACGTCCTGCAAGGAAGCCACAATTTCTTTGCTGTGTTTTCTGGCAGAGAATGGTTGCAAAGTTTCATGTGAAACATTACAGTACTGTAAGCAAAAGGTAACCTTTTTGGGTCACTGTATCTCTGAAGGTACAAGACACCTGACTGAGGAGAGAAAACAAGCAGTCCAAAATCTCTCCTTACCCAGGTCCCACCGGCAACTGCGCACCTTTTTGGGCTTAGTGTCATACTGCAGGCCTTGGATAAGGTCTGCCTCGCAAATGATGCAACCCCTCTATGATTGTCTGTCATCTGACCCCTTTGACCTCACTCAGGAAGCTATTGATTCCTTTCATTCCCTTAAACTACTCATTGTATCTGCCCCGGCCCTGGGTATTCCAAATTACGATCAACCATTTTTCTTGTTTTGCACAGAACAGGGAGGGCATGCGACAGCCGTCCTCACACAGCAACATGGTGACAAACAAAGACCAATAGCTTACTACTCAGCGCGATTGGACCCGGTTGTCAGAGGGTCACCCACGTGTGTCCGTGCTGTAGCGGCTGCTGCAGTACTGCTAGGGAAAGCTTGCGAGATCACATTGACATTTCCCTTAACAATTTACTCCCCGCATGACATCCATGCTATACTTGTGCAAGTCCAACCAAAACACCTGTCTATGGCCAGACAGCTCAGACTTGAATGTGCCCTTCTGATTCCTGAGTATGTCACCCTCAAGAGGTGTAATGTTCTGAATCCAGCCACCCTTTTGCCAGTAGATTCAGAAAAGGGGGAATTGGTGACAATGGTAGCAAGTGAGGATGAATACTTTGACATGACGCACGAGCATGGCTGCATAGAGCTGATGAGTCAGGAGACAGCAGGTTTTCCATGTCTATGATACACCTATTACTAATGCAGATTTTGAGTTTTTTGTAGATGGCTCCAGATACCACCTGGATGGGAGATTCTACACTGGATATGCAGTAGTATCCTCACATGAGGTAATCCGAGCTGAACCACTCCCGCCGCACATGTCCGCGCAGGAGGCGGAGCTAACAGCGCTCATTGAGGCGTGTAGAGCGGGGTCAGGTAGGAAAATTAATGTTTATTCAGACTCAAAGTATGGATTTGGGATCTGTCATGATTTTGGCCCTATCTGGAGAAGTAGAGCTTTTCTTACGTCAGCTGGTAAGCCTATTAAAAATGCAGAATTGGTAAAACGGTTAATGGAGGCACTAATGTTACCAGTCCAGGTTGGCATCATTAAGGTGAAAGCACACACAAAAGGTGACTCACTGGAGGTAGCGGGCAATAGAAGGGCGGATGCAGCTGCGAAAGCAGCGGCAAAGAGGCCTAGGGATCAGAGGATAGTGGGAGGGAGCCAGCAAGTCCCAGCCACAGTGAGTCTGGATGTCCTGAAATCCCTCCAGCATCAGGCTGCCCAAACAGAGAAGGAACACTGGGAGAAAATGGGAGCTGGGCTGAACTCGAATGGAGTATGGGAAAGTAAGGATAGGTTGTGTTTACCAAGGTCCCTGTTCCCTATGATGGCACAAGCAACACATGGCCCCACTCACGCCTCAAAGTCACATGTGTAACCAGGTGAATGCCTTCTGGATCGCTCCTGGCTTCAGTTACGTAGCCTCCAAACATGTACAATCCTGCATTATCTGCGCACAACACAACCCAGGTAAAACAGTAAAAGTCCCTAAGAAAGCAACACCCAGACCGCTCTATCCGTTTCAACGACTGCAAATAGACTACATACAACTACCCAAGGTAGGAGTGTATGAATACGTCCTGGTATGTGTAGATCTCTTCTCAGGATGGGTTGAGGCCTATCCAGTAAAATGTGCAAATGCTAAAACAACTGCAGAAAAACTGATGAAGGAACTAGTCTGTCGGTATGGCATCCCAGAAGCCATAGAAAGTGACAGGGGTACACACTTCACTGGAGAAATAATGAGGGACATTATACAGGCCCTGGGAATAGAGCAGGCATTCCATACCCCTTATCATGCACAGAGCAGTGGAAAAGTAGAGAGATTAAACG
Organism: Anomaloglossus baeobatrachus; assembly: GCF_048569485.1. Lineage (NCBI taxonomy): Eukaryota > Metazoa > Chordata > Amphibia > Anura > Aromobatidae > Anomaloglossus > Anomaloglossus baeobatrachus. Next base: position 341,035,997 of record NC_134353.1, on the reverse strand, counting down.
GGACACTTAAACTAAAAATTCAAAAGGCCATGGCAGAGACAGGAAAGAATTGGGTAGAGTGCTTATCCCTGGCACTCTTTTCAGTCAGACACACTCCAAATAGAAAGACAGGCTTGTCTCCTTTTGAAGTCCTTTTTGGTAGTGCCCCAAAAACAGGTCTCTACTTTCCACAAGTGTTACAGATGCAACACGGCACTATGACAGCCTACGTCCAGGCCTTACAGGAAAGACTTAATGTGGTGCATAAACATGTCTTTTCATCCATTCCAGATCCCAATGCAAGTGCAGATGTGCATCAGCTGAATCCAGGTGATTGGGTGGTCGTGCGCAGACACGTGAGAAGGAGCCTAGATCCACGCTTTGATGGCCCATTCAAAGTCCAGCTGACCACATCCACCTCAGTGAAACTTGAGGGAAAACCCACCTGGATCCACGCCAGTCACTGTAAAAAGGTCACTCCACCGGCAGAATGACAGTTTTGCTAATTATCCTGCTAGGTGTAGCAGGGTTGCTGCGCCAAACAAAGACACTGAGCGAACTTTTAACTACGGACTGGGATAATAAACTCATTCGCCACCATATTTCTCTTACTGAGGACATGGAAGGAGAAAAGCCAAAAGACTGTTGGATCTGCACACACAGTCCTATTTCTTCAAAGACTATGCCTTATTTAGCCTTACCTCTGGAACCACAGGAGGTGTTGGTACCAGACTGTATCTACAATGAAACCTGGACTCAATCTAGATTTTTGGGAGAAGATGTACCTCGTGATGTATCTGCTACATTGACTATAGTTGGATGGGTCACTAAACCCTGGTTCCAGCTAAATATCACACGACCCGATGGATACTCGTGGTGGATGGAATACGATTCAGACAAGGGCATAATTGCCAAAATAAAGACTAAGATTCCTCATTCGGGCCCCATTCCTCATGATGGATTATGGTTCAGTCTTCAATACAATGGTGTTGGAAATTGTGGAAAAGACAATAACTGTTTCTATATACATACACATGACTTAACCAAGGACAATGAGACAGTATATCAGAAGGGTATTGAGGGCTGTACATCATCATTTATTAGACGGACTTTTAGGAGGGAGCGGGGTAGCTGTATCTCGGGTATGACCGGAAAACAAATGAACAATACGTGGTGTGCTCATAAAGTCAAGAAGGGGCTTCTGAATCTGCTTTATTGTGTACAAAGTCAAACTCACTTTTGTATTTTCCCAGAGGGAGTGTTTTTGGTTTGTGGGAATCGTGCTCACAAGTGGGTGAGCCCTGACATGAGAGGGGTTTGCACACTTGCCAGACTTACACCAGCCACTTTCATAGTTCCTCATAGTGAAGTAGATGTAGCAGCTGTCCCAATTCATACCTTGTATAAACGAGCAGCAGATAATAAGCCCCGGCCAAATGGTAGGCCTCATGTAGTAGAAATGGGAAAAGCAAATAAGGTATTTAGTGCTATTTTCATACACCCTTTCTTAATGCAAATGTGGGACAAGCTAGTAGAGTCCACTGACTACCTGGATGATCACATTTTTCGGGTTCTTGAGATTCTAAATGCTACCAATGCTATACAAAAACAATTAATTGTAGTCACTAACCAGCATACTATAGTGCTAGACTTTGTGACAGCAAAAGACGGCGGAATGTGTCAAATAATTGGTCCTGCCTGTTGCCATTACATTGACCCTGCAGGCATCCTCCAGGTTAGAGCAGATATACAGAAAACAAGTGAACTTAGGGATAAATGGTTAAAAGAGCACGATGCCAACAAGGACTCCTGGTGGGGAAATACATTTTCTTTTATGAATCCAGCCAATTGGTTTAAGGGCATAGCAGGTTGGGTTTCTGGCATTATACAAACCTGTATGCAAATATTGTTGTTCTGTCTACTGCTTTATATAGCTGTAAAAACATTGATATATGAATTACCTAAACTAATGAATAATGTATGTTCTAAGAGTCCCAGCATTGAACCCTCTGTAGTTTACTACGGACCCCAAATGGCCTCTGCTGACCGGGAGTAGGTGTCCACACTGAGGGTGGATGGGTGAAGTGGTAGGAAGACCCCTCATGGGTACTAGGCCCATGAGCCAGCAGCTCCTGTTTGGACGCCTACTGACCGTGTAGTGAAGGTTATCCCATTTACAAAAGGGGGAAATTGATATAGAAGGGTTAATAGTTTCTCTATTTCTTCATTAAAGATTTATTGTTATTAGTAAGTATATCTGATGGTAGTTCATAGTCATGGAGCCTACGGAATAAGAGACCGGCTCAAGGATTATTATGGTCTCTAAATGTTCTTCTTATCTTCTTCTTATCTCATATGCATGACTCTACATTTTTGTTTTGCTAAAACTTAAAGGTCATATGAGCAACTGGTAAAGTTCAGCTAGAAGTTTTTTTCTTTCTTTTGCAATATCACATTGATCTGTAAATGGTATAAATAAACTGTACTTTCATTAAATAAACAGAAGAAATTGATCATGCCCACATGGATGCTGGTCTTTTCTCTCCGAGCGCTCGATCTTGATTAGGTCTGAAGAGGCCTAATTCAGAGGACCTCACTGGTGATCCCATAAGCTGACTTGTGACAAAACAGAACAGCTACAACAAGGTGTTAAAAACATTTCAGGTAGACAGTAGGACAGTGGCATCAATTGCCCCCCTTTCCCATTTTCCCATACTTTCTTTGCACAGCAGGGAGGTATGGTCCATGAAACACACAGGATGTGGCCTGATATTTCAATTTTCAAAACAATAAGGTGGATGAGTGATGGGCTTGGCCCTTTGATCCCACACCCCTGCGAGTACAGACAAAACACAATATGGAGACCCTACTTAGAGTTTCCACTTTTCAAAAAAGTGTCTTCATTAGAGACAGCAAGATGGCAGGCAGGCATGGGCCTCTTGCTCCCAGAACCCTGGCACTACAGACAAAAGACAATTTAGAGAGAATACTTGGAGTCTCCACATTTCCAAAAATTAAGGTCAGGCAACAGGAAAAGTGGCAACAATTGGCACAGACTACAAATAGTCCAAAGCCGCAACATGGATGCTGTAACAAGGCCTGGACCAGCCTTTCTACCTTCACCAAAGACAGCAAGATGACAGACAGGTGTAGGTTTGTTGCACCCAGAACCATGGCACTACACCATTGCCTTGTCTGCTCAGTCTGGGAATGGAGTGGCAAACTAATTGGACATCCACGACTTGTTCATCTTTATGAAAGTTAGTTGGTCTACAATTTCAGAGGACAACTGGATTCGCTTATAAGTCAATATACAGCCCTCAGCGCTGAATACACATTCAGAGAATACACTAGCTGCTTAGCAGGCCAAAACTTCTAAGATGTGACGGGCAAACTCAGGCCACGCTTCCAGTTTTGAAGACCAAAATGTAAAAATGTTAAATCCCCCATGATGGCATTGATATTGAGCTTTAGATCCTCCTATGCCATCCTCTCCGGTCGTTTGCTATGCGTCAGACTTCTACTCAATTCTGCTACTGCATGCAATGGTCTAAAAAATGTGTGCTAAACTTCATAGAAATTACTTTTGCCACTTGAACTGCTGCTGCTAATGTTTCTACATTGAAAACACAACGTTCCCGTGGTTGGAATTCTAGAACTGCGATGCACACTGTGTGCATCACTGACATCACTGATGTCTTGTGGAAAACTACTGTAAAGATGGTCTGCAAGCTTGTTTCGATACTCCAACATCTGCTCTTCCCTTTCCATGGGGAAGCATCTTGCTAAATTTACTCTTGTACCATTGATCTAACAGAGTGACAACCCAGTAGTCAACACAATTTCTAATCCTAACAATACGCACATCATGCTGCAGATAATGCAGCAAGAAGGTGCTCATGTGTCGGGCACTTCTCTAAGGTCCAAGTCCATGTTGTGTTGGTGGTGAGGTAACGCTCAAGCTTGCCTCCTCCGTCCCCTCCCACCAAACACGGCTAAATGAGACGGGATCAATATCTTCATCATCTCCTGTGTTTTCTGCGTCCATCACCTCTTCCTCCTCTATATGTTCCTTGGCTCCTGCACCTTGACTACCAGTTTGTCTGTTACCATGAGCCTGCCTTAATCGATGGAGTCCACGCTCCCGTGACACCCATCTGTGCGACGACTGGGCGATAGTATTTTTTGGTATCTGTCATGGTCTTTAACTATTTATATCTGTTACTGGATTGATCTTGATAGCTGTATGCTTTTGATTTTAATAATCACCAGACAATTTATATTATCTATAGGCCATTAGACCTTTAATGACAATTGTCTGTGTATACGTCTATGTGGATTTTAGGTATGCACTTTGTTTGTTATTGCACTTTAGACACTAGCACCTTATGTTATGTGTTATTCCAGTCACTGTAGTGGGCTATACCGAAATCAGCTTTGTTAATCCACTCCTAAAGAACCTCTTATTTTGAGGGGAAACGCGTCGAGTGGTCGTTGGACCACTCTATTTAGAGCGGTTTATTTATTGAATTACACGTCCCAGGTTATAATTTGTCTGGGTGAGTGTGTTTGTCTGTTATTTACGATATTTTGTCTTCCCCTTGTAGGTGCATAATACCTGGTTTTCTAATATGTGGTAATTGCATTGCTTGTTGCCCCTTATCTCATTTTTGTAGGGCTCTCTAAGGCTCAGTCGTCGGTGAGTGGGGGCGCCATTTGCGCAGAACTAGGGTGCCAACCTCTGCAGCAAGGCAGCGGTAAGAGTAGGGCCTACTAGGGTCAACCTCCCTTGCCCTTATATATTAATATTACCACATTGTTGTTTCTAATGTGTGTTGTTTGTTATGGGACTATTTCTCATTTTCAATATTTAATCTAATAAATTCAAAATTTTAAGAGTTAAGTTTTTGTTTAGGGACTGTTGAGGGGTGGGGAAAGCAATGCATATATGTAACGGGGGCAGGGGGCGCCTCAGGGGGTGTAGTCGGGTCCCCTCGCCTTGTGGGTCGCAGGCTGAATCCCGGCCCGGCCATTACTTGCAAAACAGGTGTGTTGTTGGAGCAGAGTGTGGATGCATGGGGCCCATTCATGACAGCGTTCTTTCTGTGCTCTCCAGCTCCTTCTTCACTTTCAGGAAAGAGACAATTGCAGGCAGCGGATAAACCAAACACCGATTTATTAAACAAAGCTTCCATCTTTTTGTTTGCAGCAGGCTTACTTTAGTACGTTACAAGTTACAAGTCCTTTTCTACAAAAACGGTTTCCTTTTTCTCTACGGGCACTTTCCTTTGCCTGCAGGGGCCAATTGTTATCCCCCTAGCAGTGGTACTCCTATCCCGATTTTAGTCCAGCCCTTTCCCAGGGATTTGTATTGAACTAGGGGACGGCTCCAGTACTCACTACCGGCTCCGGATTAGCTCCAACTTCTTCGCTCCACTGCCACAGCACCCACTCCTGCACTCTGCCCCGGCACTTCTCCTCAGCTCTCTCCTGTTACATTCCCAGCACACTGCCCTGCATTCAGAGCCCAACCCCCCTTCTCTTCCCTCCTATGCTGCCCTGCCCCTTCCTTCCCTGTCACTGTTACCAGGGGAACCACTCACTACACTGGCACCTAGGGGGGGAAGAACCGTACATAACACACAACATTGTACAACGTGCCACCATACTCCTGTGGCGTCTTCAGGGGGGGAAAAACGTCTTCCCCACACTAGGGGTCCGTCCACCCCTTACATTCCTCCCCTCTTTAACCTCAGCCTCCTGGCGAGGTTCCGCACCTGCAAGACAACGCATATAGAAAACACACACACGTTTCTTCAGCAGTATTCTTTTTCTTTCTTATCAATAAAAAAAAAACATTTTAAAACTAACGTATCAAAGCACACCAGATTGGCACACAAGTCCGGTGCCCGGAGTCCCTCCAGGGGAGCTCCCGGTCTTGGCTGATCTTCTGCCCGGAGGCTCTCCTCAAGCGCTCCCGGTCTTAGATGAGCCGCGACCAACAGAAACAAAAGGGTTCTTTACTTAACAGTCGCGGGAGAAGTCCATGCATAGTCCTTGCATTCTTCTATTCCCGGGTTCAGTTCTTTTAACATTACTGTAACTGGAAACATTCACCGGCTTTCAACAGTACCGGTTTTCAACGGCAAACAAATCACTCTCTTCCGGACGATTACCTCTGGTTCTGGGATATCTTGCCAGTACGGGGCCTTAACTCCTGAGGGGGGGCAGAGGGCCTACCTTAACAGATGCGGGTGCCTCCGGAATCTGTACGGATGCTCCTGGTGACCCGCTCCCCAGAGTCAGCCGGGACTTGTAGGTGGCCCGGACTTCCGTCGTCGTTTCCCCGGTAACGGCATCCCATGAGGTAAAAAAAGTGACCTTCGCTGGTTTCTCCGAGACTCCAGTCACGGCCGGTATCATGCTTGCCGGCAACGTGATGGTGGGTAACTCTCCCACCGAGCTCTCCATCAGACGTCCTCTTCCGCGTCCTACGGGCACCAGCGCGCCCGCTACGGCTTGCTTGTCTGTCCTAGCCTCCATTTTGTGTAGCACAAGTAACTGGAACTTTTGCTTCTGCTGCTGGGATTGCAATGGCGCCGGGGAAGGTGGAGGTGGTTCTTCTTTTCCCGCTTTAGCACACACTCCGCCCCCGGCTTCACCCACCAGGTCTGCATAGCGTTGGCGACGCCTTTTCTTTCTTGCGGCGCCGCCCACGTCTCTAGACCTCTGCAGCTTCTTGGGGCAAGTACCTCCCCTCTTTGGGCGGCGCACTCTGGGATTCTTCCTCCCAGGCCAGCCCAGTGCTTTTCGCTTGGCGCCAACTTTTCGCGCCTCCACTGAGTCCATGAGGACGGCCGCCATCTTGCCGCCATCTTGTGGCCCGTTCAGCACGTCAGGCACCACTTGATCTTCCTCACAGTCTCTGGTCAGGGTTTCTTGCATGCAGGCTTGATCCTGCCGACTACGCCAAAATGTAACGGGGGCAGGGGGCACCTCAGGGGGTGTAGTCAGGCCCCCTCGCCTTGTGGGCCGCAGGCTGAACCCCGGCCCGGCCGTTACTTGCAAAACAGGTGTGTTGTTGGGGCAGAGTGTGGATGCATGGGGCCCATTCATGACAGCGTTCTTTCTGTGCTCTCCAGCTCCTTCTTCACTTTCAGGAAAGAGACAATTGCAGGCAGCGGATAAACCAAACACCGATTTATTAAACAAAGCTTCCATCTTTTTGTTTGCAGCAGGCTTACTTTAGCACGTTACAAGCTACAAGTCCTTTTCTACAAAAACGGTTTCCTTTTTCTCTACGGGCACTTTCCTTTGCCTGCAGGGGCCAATTGTTATCCCCCTAGCAGTGGTACTCCTATCCCGATTTTAGTCCAGCCCTTTCCCAGGGATTTGTATTGAACTAGGGGACGGCTCCAGTACTCACTACCGGCTCTGGATTAGCTCCAACTTCTTCGCTCCACTGCCACAGCACCCACTCCTGCACTCTGCCCCGGCACTTCTCCTCAGCTCTCTCCTGTTACATTCCCAGCACACTGCCCTGCATTCAGAGCCCAACCCCCCTTCTCTTCCCTCCTAGGCTGCCCTGCCCCTTCCTTCCCTGTCACTGTTACCAGGGGAACCACTCACTACACTGGCACCTAGGGGGGGGAAGAACCGTACATAACACACAACATTGTACAATGTGCCACCATACTCCTGTGGCGTCTTCAGGGGGGGGAAAACGTCTTCTCCACACTAGGGGTCCGTCCACCCCTTCCATTCCTCCCCTCTTTAACCTCAGCCTCCTGGCGAGGTTCCGCACCTGCAAGACAACGCATATAGAAAACACACACACGTTTCTTCAGCAGTATTCTTTTTCTTTCTTATCAATAAAAAAAAAACATTTTAAAACTAACGTATCAAAGCACACCAGATTGGCACACAAGTCCGGTGCCCGGAGTCCCTCCAGGGGAGCTCCCGGTCTTGGCTGATCTTCTGCCCGGAGGCTCTCCTCAAGCGCTCCCGGTCTTAGATGAGCCGCGACCAACAGAAACAAAAGGGTTCTTTACTTAACAGTCGCGGGAGAAGTCCATGCATAGTCCTTGCATTCTTCTATTCCCGGGTTCAGTTCTTTTAACGTTACTGTAACTGGAAACATTCACCGGCTTTCAACAGTACCGGTTTTCAACGGCAAACAAATCACTCTCTTCCGGACGATTACCTCTGGTTCTGGGATATCTTGCCAGTACGGGGCCTTAACTCCTGAGGGGGGGCAGGGGGCCTACCTTAACAGATGCGGGTGCCTCCGGAATCTGTACGGATGCTCCTGGTGACCCGCTCCCCAGAGTCAGCCGGGACTTGTAGGTGGCCCGGACTTCCGTCGTCGTTTCCCCGGTAACGGCATCCCATGAGGTAAAAAAACGTGACCTTCGCTGGTTTCTCCGAGACTCCAGTCACGGTCGGTATCATGCTTGCCGGCAACGTGATGGTGGGTAACTCTCCCACCGAGCTCTCCATCAGACGTCCTCTTCCGCGTCCTATGGGCACCAACTTCTTCGCTCCACTGCCACAGCACCCACTCCTGCACTCTGCCCCGGCACTTCTCCTCAGCTCTCTCCTGTTACATTCCCAGCACACTGCCCTGCATTCAGAGCCCAACCCCCCTTCTCTTCCCTCCTAGGCTGCCCTGCCCCTTCCTTCCCTGTCACTGTTACCAGGGGAACCACTCACTACACTGGCACCTAGGGGGGGGAAGAACCGTACATAACACACAACATTGTACAATGTGCCACCATACTCCTGTGGCGTCTTCAGGGGGGGAAAAACGTCTTCTCCAAACTAGGGGTCCGTCCACCCCTTACATATATATAAGGGTAATGAGTGACCTCTGAAGTAGCATTCCAGCCACATGGAGACTGGTAAGCATAAATCACTTACTCTAATCCCTCTATCCCTTCTACCACCATTTTTAAGCACCTTATTCAAATCCCCTTAGACTTATATGGGGACCGGCGTCTGGCTATATATCTAGGATCAATTTAGGGGCCTGAAAAAAAAACAAAAACAAAAAAAACAAACGGTTGAACAAGCCTAACCCGGGTATCTGTAAGTCTGTCCATCACCATCTGAGATCCTTAACACAGATCAGGTTGCAGTGTGTCCCACATGATTTATGATCAGTTTTGAGCGAATATATTAAACACTATTTGTTACTCACACAAATAGTATGATATTCGCGATATCTGTTACTCGACGAGCATTTTGATATTCACCTTATGAGCTTCGAGTCCCCTTCTCACATATTTGCCACCTGATTTATTCCACTAAACATGCTGATATTACTTGCCAATCACAGTAATGCTGTAGCCAACTTTGCCATTGGTATTACTTTGATTGGGAAAAAAAATGACCTAGTTTCCCTGTGGCTGTAACACGGTGTCCAGGTCTGCTCATTAATCTTATGAAGTGTCTGTGATTTGTTGGAGTCCTACTTCCCCCACCCACCTTCTGTACCAGCATCTGTCATTGCAGTCACACTAGCTGTCTGAGTGCCCAAAGTGGAGTGTAAAAATAAATAAATAATTGGAAAAAATGGTGCAGGAAATCCTGTATTTTATACCTAGGGCAGAGAAAGCAGACAGCTGGAGGCCGCAGCCCCCATCTGTGTGCATTATCTTGGCTGTGTATCAAAATACAAGGTACTCCATGTGTTTTTTTTAATTATTTAAAAAATAATTTAAAAAACTGTTGTGCGGTTCCCCCAATTTTGATGCTCAGCCAATATAAAGCAGACAGCTGGAGACTGGTACTCTGAGACTGGGGAGGCCCATGGATATTGGGTCGTCCTCAGCCTAAAACTAGCTGCCCTTAGCTGCCCCATAAATTGGCACATCCATTAGATGAATATGGCTAAAAGGCACTGAGTACTTAAAGCATCCTTCAAATTGAGGAGGTGCATGAGCAACATGGTCAGTTTATGTCTGTCTAGCTAGCTAGTTATCAGGTTCCAAGCATCCTGTCTCCATCACCTGTACCCATGCCTGCCTTCCCATACTAGTACCTGACATACTCTCCTTACTTGTCTGTCTCAGCTGTCCAGTCTGCATCATCCCTTCTGCCTGCACCTGCCTGCACTAGACTCAACATGTCCATACCTGAGCCTTTCTCTGCCCTGGGGGTCAACTGCCACAGTTCCAGACACTGCCATGGGAGTGGCACATGGCATCTACCAGCAGCCAGGCCCATCCTTACCATTTAAGGCTATAATGTATACCCGTTAGATTCTTAGATAAGCCCTTCCATGTCAGGTTAAGCCTGGGTCCCCCTGTAGTCGATAGCGTCCACTCCCGCTTGCCCTCCCAGAGAGAGTTACAACATGCTCCTAGCTGGATGTGTGCTGCACTGGCAAAGCAAAAGCACTAAACAGCTTATACCCAGACAAAGAAAATACCTGCTATTGGTACAGGACCTGCAATGACGTGATGCCCATTTGACTATGTGGGAAGAGCCATATAGTTTTGCCAGGCAGAAAGCAGCAGGAGATACTAAAGGAGGTAGGAACACATGTGACTTGTAATGAGGAAAGAGGGGGACATTGGGGGGTACAGGGTGAGTGGCATATGAGGGTTGCAGACATTAATAGAGGTGTGTAAAGGGGTGAAGAGTGTTTGAGAAATGGGTAATTGGGGTACAAGCTGTGTGAGATATAGGGGTAAAGAGTGCAAGGGATATGAAGGGCAGGGTATTCTTCACTGCTTCGCTGCAACACTATAGGTACATTGGTGCAATTGATAAGAATATTGGTGGCTGAGCAGAATAGCAGTTTGAGTTGTTGCATGAGGTATGATGTCTCCCAGCACAGCAGGCCTACACCAGTCACTCACCCACCCACATCTTAATTTTAACTTAATTTGAAAACTGTAAATGCTGGCTCAGACCTTTTCTCATGCATGGCCCATGCCTGACTGCTACGCCGCAACACTATTGGTACTCTGGGGCAATCGATGCCAATATTACTGCCAACTGAGTGTGGCTGAGCAGAAAAGCAGTTTGAGCAGTTACATGAGTTAAGAGGGTTCCAGGCACAATAGGCCCACATCGGTCACTCACCCACTTCTTAATTTTAACTTAATTTGAAAGTTGTAAATTCTGGCCCACACCCTGTCTCATGCACGGACCTTGCCTGACAGCCACAACACTATTGATACTCTGAGGCAATTGATGCCAACATTGGTGCCACCTGAGTGTGGCTGAGCAGAAAAGCAGTTTGAGCTGTTGCATGAGGTATAAGCGCTCCCAGCACAGCAAGCCTACACTGGTCACTCACCCACTAACCTCTTAATTTTAATTTAATATGAAACTGTAAATGCTGGCCCAAACCATGACACTATTGGTACTCTGGGGCAATTGATGTCAATATTGGTGCCAGGTGTGGCTGAGCAAAAAGGCAGTTTGAGCTGTTGCATAAGGTATTTGGGCACCCAGCCCACCAGGCCTGTACCTATCACTCATCCACCTCAATATTTCTTATGTTAGTAGTCTAGGAAGCTATTGTCTGTGCTTTGAGCTGCTTGGCAGCTTTTGGGCCGCCGTAAAGGTGTTGTCTATGCCTTTGGTTTTTACCTTCCATCGAATTCAATGGGGTTTGAATATGTTCAGCGAACTTTTCGAAGAACACCAGGATAGTTGGCCAACTGAACTGAATCTTTAAAGGTTTTAATCTCTACTTATGAAGACAAAGGGTGCTGGTGATTTGAACAATGAGACAGGACTGAATGTGAAGGTGCTTATAGTGGCAAAGTCAGCTTACACCACATCCAGAACTTTAAGTTTTCTGTAGCAAGCCGAGGTGCCGAATATGCAACACTCGCCCATTGCTACTACCTTGTGCCGTGGTACAACTACATAACAATACAATAACGTGATTGGTGTCTTCAAGGTAATAAGTGTAACAGCACCCAGTGCACTTCCTTACACCTGCATTGATCACATATATCACTGTCCAAGAAAGAAAACTGTGTAGCCACATAGGGGAGTTTAGTTTAGAAGGACACACTGTTTCCAAATTAAAAGAGGATAAGATTGTTCCTTGATTAAAAATAAAATCTTATAGTCTGAAAAAATGAATGGTAAATAATAGAATAGGAGTTTCTGTTTTTGTACATGGAAGGAGGGGGGCATATGCTTTGAGATTTGTGCCTTTGGACCTTGAAATGCACTTTGAAGTCCCAAAGAACAGCGCTGCATCTTTCTCTACACTTCCTTCTGAATTGGCTGAACTTGTGTCCAACAACCAAACTTCATCTAATCAACCCTGCAAAATAGACTACAATCTTTCACAGCACTCATATCTTGGAAAATGAACTCCTTCCTTGTATTAGACTTAAACGTTTCTATTGTGTTTTATTTTCATTGAAATTTAGGAAAGATCAGCAATATAGTAGCCTACACTTAGGGCTGACCAAGCAATTAACAGGTAACAAAGAGCCATGAAACCCCATATAAACTGTGGGAGTCTAATATAATATTGTAGATTATTTCTTAGATTATACTGAACATCCTTCCAGGTTTCTTGAACTAGCAATAAGAATATTCCAGAGTGTTTAGCTCCTGAGAATAATAAATCTGTTTAAATTCTTAACTGCATTTCTAAGATTTCTTATAATTTAGTGATTAGTTCTAAATGTTTACAAAATGACTGCGATAGGAAAGGATCTTTACATGGGAATAATGAAATATGGATCCTTACTATACACCGTTGATAGATGAGAAGCATCTGCTATCCAATTACTCTTAAAGAGCAACATTAGCTGAACTAGTCAACTTTTTATGTCTATTACTTTTCATACCATTTATCTAAGTTTAGAAATTGTTAAAGTATATAATGACAGATTATGCAAAATTGTGTGCGTGATAATTACCGTATATCGTTCTCCCTCTCGGGTACTTAAATTATAAAGACAAATATTGATTGCAATGCCTCTTTTATAAAGCAATTCAACATAATTTATTTCTGAAATCATAGTTTTACTCAGGCCAAACTCCCTCCTTTTTTTGCCTTTTTACATAGCAAACAGACTTGTATAACATGGCACTGGGCTTTAGTCATGGGAATGGTGTACTTCTCTTCCCCAACGGCATGCTACATGAAAGATGAGGTCCTGGCTGGGTGTGTGGACTTGTGTTGTAGAGTGTGGTATGCCCTCGCAGGCCGCATTCTACTGTTGACTTCGGCTGGCTAGGACCAGATGTTAACCAGTTCACTGACCTAGACCACCAGTTCTTTAAAAACATTTCTTTACTTAACAGTAGTTTGACGACAACTATGTACATGAGATAGTGGGCACATAACTTCTCGCATGTTTCTTCAAGAGTATAGAGTATCTCTATAAACAGTCTTCCTTCTCCTTCCATCTCAGGTTTTCATGACTTCACTAGTCCTCCTTGTTTAACCACGACCCAGGTCAACATCACAGTACAGTCTGTGAAGACCATTCTTTGCCTCCTGGGGTTTAGCGTTTTGGGACTTTAGCCTCATGATTACTGAAATCTATGGAGCTTCCACTCGGGGCACCCATTTCGCCTCACAATCTATTCCATTCAGGCTTGTTCCCTTTCAGAGCTGTAAACTGGTTAGGATTGTCTCAGGGCTCATCGCCACTCATTCACTTATTCCCTCTCTGACGCATTTCCAATAGATAACATTGCAACTTGGTCACTTCCTGTTATTCGAAATCTCACTATCTCTGGCTCCAGTCTCCACTGCGTCAGGGACACACACATCATGTGGCTTTGTGGACAAACTAGATCTTAGGTTTGTCTATATTACATGCTGGGTCTTATCTGATCTTCCTACAAAAAAGCCACTTTCACTGTATTCTTGATCCTCCCACTGTGGGCTAGTCCCGACACTTACCTCTCTCTTGCTCTACTGCCTAGCAAAACCCATTCAACCCTTACCACAATTCAAATTACACAATAACGCAGGACACAATGCACCTTATACATTACAATACAAAACTATAATGCAATTGGTGTCTTCATGGCTGAATGGGGCAATACACTATGTCTTTCTACTTACACTTGAAAGATCCATGAGGAGTTGCATATTCAATTTCTATGATATTATTTTGTATTAGTTTTTATTTTGTTATTCAGCCATTATGTGTCTTTATAAAATTACAGCATTCTCTAGGACTGTGGTCTACAAAGTATTGTAGGTCTCCTCATTTGTTCATAAACTACATCTCTGTGCATTTTCTCACAACCATTTTTAACCCCTTCACGACGGAGGACGTAACGGTACATCCTAAATCATGAAGAGGTGATCACTACCGGCTGCTGTGGTGAACCAGTGGTGATCCCAGCACGTGTCCTAGAATATGTGCTTCGCAGGTGCAAATGGATCCACGATCCACTCGCGCCTGTTAACCCCTCAGAATGTGACAGCATGATTTAAAGTGCCACAGCAGGGAACGCGCCTTTCCCCGCCACCATCGGAGGTCCCGTGATGTGATTAGGGTGAGCCGATGGTTCTCATGGTAGTACAAGGTCATGTGATGACTCCTATTGCTATAATGATGTAGTTTCTATTACAGCAGGCAGAGCGTAACAAGAACGGAGCATTTCTCCTGATCAGAGTGATGCTGCTCTTATCAGGAGAAATGAATGAGCAATCAGACTGCTGATCTCTATAGTCCCCAAGGGGGACTAGTAAAATAAAAATAACAGTAGAAACAAGTTTTGAAAACTAAAAAAAAATTCAAATCACCCCCCATTCACCACATTTTAAAAAAATATATATATACACACCTTTGGTATTGCCGCTTTCAGAAACGCCCGATCTACCAAAATATAAAATCAATTAATCTGATCGGTAAACTGCATTGTGGCAAAAAAAATTCCAGACTCCAAAATTACATTTTTTTGTCGTCGCAAATTTTGTGCAAAATGCAATAACTGGTGATTAAAAAGTAGCATCTGAACAAGAATAGTACCATCTGAAATGTCAGCTTGAGATGCAAAAAATAAGCCATCATTGAGCCCCATATACTAAAAAATGAGAACACTACAGATAGCGGAAATAGTGCAAAAAGTGTGCTACTTTTTTGGACAAACCTCTGAATTTTTTTAAATCACTGAGATAAAAGTAAACATATACATGTTTGGTGTCTCTGAACTTGTACCGACCTAAGGCATTATACACAAACACATCAGTTTTACCATTATAGTGAGCATGGCGACTAAAATATCTCCAAAACAATAAAACCTTTTTTCTACGTTTTTTATACAAGAAAATGCCATGGCAGATGACATTGCCAGTGATACCATAAATTCACCCTTGAATATTACCTGCTTAACCCAGCAGGAAGTACGCCGCCACCTCGAAATCACTAAGGTTGACAAATCACCGGGCCCGGATGGCATACACCCCAGAGTACTACAGGAATTGAGTTCTGTGATAGATAGACAATTATTTTTAATCTTCACAGATTTCTTAATAACAGGGTCGGTATCGCAGGACTGGCCCATAGCAAATGTGGTGCCAATATTCAAAAAGGGGACAAAAACTGAGCCGTGAAATTATAGGCCAGTAAGTTTAACCTCTACGGTTGGTAAAATCCTTGAGGGTTTCTTGAGAGATGCTATACTGGAGTATCTCAAGAAAAATAACCTTATAACAGAGTATCAACATGGATTTATGAGGGATCGATCCTGTCAAACTAATTTGATCAGCTTCTATGAAGAGGTAAGTTCAAGCCTGGACCAGGGAAATGCAGTGCATGTTGTGTATATGGACTTTTCAAAAGCTTTTCAAACGGTGTCACACAAAAGGTTGGTACAAAAAATGAGAATAATGGGGATAGGGGAAAATATGTGTAACTGGGTTAAAAACTGGCTCAGTGATAGGAAACAAAGGGTGGTTATTAATGGTACGTACTCGGACTGGGTCTCAGTTCATAGTGGGGTACCACAGGGGTCAGTATTGGGCCCGCTTCTTATCAACATATTTATTAATGACCTTGTTGGGGGCATGCGGAGTAGAATTTCAATATTTGCAGATGATACTAAACTCTGTAGGGTAATCAATACAGATGAGGATAATTTTATATTGCAGGGAGATTTATGTAAATTGGAGGATTGGGCTGAGAAGTGGCAATTGAAGTTTAATGTAGATAAATGTAAGGTCATGCACTTGGGTAGAGGAAATAAAATTTATAATTATTAGTGTTGAGCGAGTATGCTTGTCACTACTCGGTACTCGCACGAGTATCACTGTACTCGGGCTACTCGGCGGGGACCGAGTAATCTCGCGATACTCGTGCTGTACTCGTGGTCTTCATCCCTGCATGTTGGCGCTCTTTTGAGAGCCAGCCCTCATGCAGGGATTGGCTGGGAGACCACTGCAATGCCACAGCCCTGTTAGTTGTGGAATTGCAGTGATTGGCCGGCCTGCACAGCGTGACCGAGCCTTTATACCGGCGGGTGCGCTGTGCTCTGCACACAGCCATCCAGACAGTCAGTGCAGGGAGAGTGTTGCTGCTTCAGGGAAAGGTTTGCGGCCCTTTATAGTTATTTCCGTAGCAGGGCTGCAAACAGTGTGACCAGAAGTCCTTCTCAGGACTATTGTAGTTCTATACAGGCAGGCAGGGTATAGCCAGGTCGGAGTACAGGAGCAGAGTCCTTCTCAGGACTATTGTTGCTGTATACAAGCAGGGCAGGCAGGGTATAGCCAGGTCGGAATACAAGCTAGTGACCAGAAGAGTCCTTCTCAGGACTATTGTAGCTGTATACAGGCAGGCAGGCAGGGTATATAGCCATTCCTAGTGGTGACCGTATACCAGCCTTCATCATATCTGGGGCTGGTGTACACAGTCTAAAACAGTCCTGATAGTGTCAGACTTCTCAGTAATTGTCGCTCCTAAAAACCTGTTAGGTTCTTAGTGCATCCGTGCTTGCATTTAAAAACCGCACGTGTGTGCCTGTCGGTGGCAGCATACAGGTGCACTTGTGTGCGTTTTGCACAAACTAGTATATAACGCACAAGTCTAGTGAATAATACACGTCAGCAGTGTCTGATAGTGTCAAACTTCTCAGTAATTGTCGCTCCTAAAAACCTGTTAGGTTCTTATTGCGTCCGTGCTTGCATTTAAAAACCGCACGTGTGTGGCAGTCGGTGGCAGCGTACAGGTGCACTTGTGTGCGTTTTGCACAAACTAGTATATAACGCACAAGTCTAGTGAATAATACACGTCAGCAGTGTCTGATAGTGTCAAACTTCTCAGTAATTGTCGCTCCTAAAAAGCTGTTAGGTTCTTAGTGCGTCCGTGCTTGCATTTAAAAACCGCACGTGTGTGGCAGTCGGTGGCAGCGTCAGGCTCCACATTGTCCCTGGATAGAGACATGCATGAGGGCCTGTAAACCTGAAGTGACCATTGTAAGGAAGTGGGTCTATTGTAGTATAGCCCTTAGGCAGGGCAGCCAAAAATTTGGAGGCTCCACATTGTCCCTGGATAGAGACATGCATGAGGGCCTGTAAACCTGAAGTGCCCATTGTAAGGAAGTGGGTCTATTGTAGTATAGCCTTTTGGCAGGGCAGCCAAAAATTGGGAGGCTCCACATTGTCCCTGGATAGAGACGTGCATGAGGGCCTCAAAACATTGTTCCCATTGCAAAGGAGCGGGTCTCCTGTCGTTGTAATGCCCATTCTGAAAGAATGGGCGAAAAAATTTACCACTGGGGGTATACCTGAAACAACGGCCTAACTATTGTAACGGTCATCATGGTGGCGCATGAGGAGAAGGAGGAGCAGTCTAGCGATTATCCAAAGTCCAGAAGTGTGTACCCATGGGTGAGTGGAGGTACATGGCAAATTCCCGTTACAAACTTTAAATTCCGCTCTCATTTGCTGGTGGTGTGGTGAAGTCTGGCCCAATCCAACCCTTGTTCATCTTGATCAGAGTCAGCCTGTCAGCATTTTCAGTTGACAGGCGGGTGCGTTTATCTGTAATGATTCCACCTGCGGCACTAAAAACACGCTCTGACAAAACGCTAGCAGCAGGGCAGGCCAGGACCTCCAAGGCGTAGAGAGCCAATTCATGCCACATGTCCAGCTTGGATACCCAATAATTGTAAGGCACAGAGGAATGTCGGAGTACAGTTGTTCGATCTGCAAGGTACTCCTTGAGCATCTGGGCAAACTTAGAATTTCTTGTGGCCCTACCCCCCACCTCAGGGGCTGTGGTATGTGAGGGGCTGAGAAAACTGTCCCACATCTTAAAGACTGTTCCCCTACCTCTGGCGGATTTGGACTTGTGCCCCTCTTGGCTGTACGCCTTGGTTGTCCACTGATTCCTGACCTATGCCGCTAGCGTTTTGTGAGGGGAATGCTTTGCCTACTTCCGTGACTATGGTCTTCTGGAACTGCTGCATTTTACCTGACCTCTCCGCCTCGGGAATAACAGACATAAAGTTCTCCTTTTAGCGTGGGTCTAACAGTGTTACCAACCACTAATGATTGTCGGCCAAGATATTCTTAACGCGAGGGTCACGAGACAGGCAGCTTACCATAAAGTCAGCCATGTGTGCCAGACTCTTAACAGCCATCACTTCAGTATCCTGACCAACACGATGACTGAACATGCTGTCCTCCTCCTCCTCCTCCTCCTCATCATCTACCCTGTCCTCTGGCCAGCCACGCTGAACCGAGGATATGACTGAATGTCATATCCTCAATTTGGCCGGAGAGTTGCTCCATGTCTTCATCTTCCTCCTCGTCATAGTTCTCCACTGCACGTTGTGATGAGACTAGGCTGGGCTGTGTGTTATCACTCACACCCACTACTGTTTCTTGCTCCAACTCATCGCGCTCCGCCTGCCATGCATCATGTTTGTTTTTGAGCAGAGACCATTTTAGAAGGCAGAGAAGCGGTATGATGACGCTAATAATGTCGTCATCGCCGCTCACCATCTTGGTGGAGTCCTCAAAGTTTTGGCGGATGGTACATAGGTCGGACATCCATCGCCACTCCTCAGGTGTTCTGTGTGGAGTTTGACCCATTTCCCGACAGCTTAGGTGATGCAGGTACTCAACAACTGCCCTCTTCTGCTCACATATCCTGACCAACATGTGCAGAGTTGAATTCCAACGCGTGGGGACATCACACACCAGTCTGTGAGCCGGAAGATGCAAATGGTGCTGAAAGCCGGCAAGGCCGGCTGAAGCAGTAGGTGACTTTCGAAAATGTGCAGACAGGCGGCGAACTTTTACCAGCAGATCAGACAGCTCTGGGTATGACTTTAGAAACCGCTGAACCACGAGGTTGAGCACATAAGCCACACATGGAACATGTGTCAGCTGGCCTCGCCTCAAAGCCGCCACCAGGTTCCGGCCATTGTCACACACGACCTTTCCTGGCTTTAGGTTCAGAGGTGTGAGCCAGTGATCTGCCTGCTGTTTCAGAGCTGTCCACACCTCTTCTGCATTGTGGGGTTTGTCACCTATGCAGATTAGCTTCAGCACAGCCTGTTGCCGCTTCGCTGAGGCAGTGCTGCAGTGCTTCCAGCTTGGGACTGGTGTGGAGGGTAAAGTGGATGAGTATGCGCAGGAGGAGGAGGAGGCTGGGGAGCATGACATTCCGGAGCTGTAGAGTGTAGGTGAAACCCTGACTGAGGTAGGACCTGCAAACCTTGGTGTGTGAAGGACGTGTTCCGTCCCTCGCTCAGACTGGGTCCCAGCTTCCACAATATTAACCCAGTGTGCCATCAACGAGATGTAGCGGCCTTGCCCACAAGCACTTGTCCACGTGTCTGTGGTTAGGTGGACTTTGGCTGAAACAGCATTGTTCAGGGCACGTGTGATGTTTTGTGACACGTGGTTATGCAATGCGGGGACGGCACACCGGGAGAAATAGTGGCGGCTGGGGACCGAGTAACGTGGGACAGCTGCCGCCATCAGGTCGCGAAATGCTTCTGTCTCCACCAGCCTAAAAGGTAACATTTCCAGCGCAAACAGTCGCGAAATGTTAGCATTTAGAAGTGTGGCATGTGGGGCGTTGGCAGTGTATTTGCGCCTGTGTTCAAAGGTTTGCTGAATGGATAACTGAACGCTGCGCTGGGACAAGGACATGCTTGATGATGGTGTTATTTCTGCGGGGGGCAACTGCAGGTGCAGGGCCGGAGGACGCTTGTTGGACAGGGGATTGGCTCGCATGCACAACAAGCGAAGACGCATCAGTGACATCAGCAAGCACTGCTCTTCGACTCTGTTGTACATCCCACAAAGTCGGGTGCTTGGCTGACATGTGCCTGATCATGCTGGTGGTGGTTAGGCTGCTAGTTTTGGTACCCCTGCTGATGCTGGCACGGCAGGTGTTGCAAATGACCTTTTTAGAATCAACTGGAGCCAACTTAAAAAACTGCCAGACTCGGGAAGACCTAACATTTGTACAGGCACCTTGTGTCATGTTGTTGTTCCGTGGAACGGTTGCTTGACTTCTGCCTGGGGCCACCACCCTGCTTCTTACTGCCTGTTGGGATGCTACGCCTTCCTCCCCCTGTGCACTGCTGTCCTCGCTCTGCATGTCCTCCTGCCAGGTTGGGTCAGTTACTGGATCATCCACCACGTCGTCTTCCTCTTCCGCACCCTGCTCCTCCTCCTGACTTCCTGACAATTGTGTCTCATCATCGTCCACCCCTTGTTGAGACACATTGCCAACTTCGTGAGAACGTGGCTGCTCAAATATTTGGGCATCTGTACGTACAATCTCGTCATGACCCACTTCAACAAGAGCTGGCGAGAGGCCAGAATGTGTGAATGGAAACATGAACAGCTCTTCCGAGTGTCCATGGACGTGTACTCGGCCTGGTGGTAGGAAGGAGGATCAGGTTCTGAAATGTGCGGTGCAGTATCACGGCTACTGACACTTGACCGTGTGAAAGACAGAGTGTTTGTGGTGGTGCCAATCTGACTGGAAGCATTATCCGCTATCCAACTAGCAACCTGTTGACACTGGTCTTGGTTCAAGAGCGGTGTACTGCTGTGGTCCCCAAGAATTTGGGACAGGATGTGCGAGCGAGTAGATGTGGCCCTTTGTTGTGGCAAAATTAGAGCTTGCACACGACCTCGGTCTCTGCCTGCACCACCATCACGTCCACTTCCTTGTTCGTTGCCAACGCCCTTGCGCATTTTGCAATGCTGTGCTGATGTGTATTCACTAGACTTGTGCGTTATATCCATGTTTGTGCAAAATGCACACAAGTGCATCTGAACGCTGCCACCAACAGGCACACACGTGCAGTTTTTAAATGCAAGCACGGACGCACTAAGAACCTAACAGGTCTCTATCCAGGGACAATGTGGAGCCTCCCAATTTTTGGCTGCCCTGCCAAAGGGCTATACTACAATAGACCCACTTCCTTACAATGGGCACTTCTGGTTTACAGGCCATCATGCACGTCTCTATCCAGGGACAATGTGGAGCCTCCCAATTTTTGGCTGCCCTGCCAAAGGGCTATACTAAAATAGACCCACTTCCTTACAATGAGCACTTCTGGTTTACAGGCCATCATGCACGTCTCTATCCAGGGACAATGTGGAGCCTCCCAATTTTTGGCTGCCCTGCCTAAGGGCTATACTACAATAGACCCACTTCCTTACAATGGGCACTTCAGGTTTACAGGCCCTCATGCACGTCTCTATCCAGGGACAATGTGGAGCCTCCCAATTTTTGGCTGCCCTGCCAAAGGGCTATACTACAATAGACCCACTTCCTTACAATGGGCACTTCAGGTTTACAGGCCATCATGCACGTCTCTATCCAGGGACAATGTGGAACCTCCCAATTTTTGGCTGCCCTGCCTAAGGGCTATACTACAATAGACCCACTTCCTTACAATGGGCACTTCAGGTTTACAGGCCCTCATGCACGTCTGTATGCAGGGGCATTGGTGAACCTCACAATTTTGGACTGCCCTGGCAAAGGAAAATACTACAAAGACTCACTTCCTCAAAATGGGCACATTAGACTCAAGAGGCCTTCATGTACGTCTCTTCTCAGGGACATCGGAGTGCCACACAATGTTTTCACGTAAAATCTTTCATGTAATCTCCAAAAGTAACATACACCAGCTCTATCTCACTATTGGGTATGTGTCCTTAATATTTCCGCCATGAAAATTCATTTTGGTGTCATTTTTGAAGGTTTTCTGGTGAGTCCGTAAAAATGGCGTAAAACGCGGACAAAATTGTTCACAGCTGTGACTTTTGAGTGATAAATGCTTCAAGGGGTCTTCCCCATGCTGTTGCCATGTCATTTGAGCACTCTTCTGAGACTTTTGTGACATTTTTAGGGTTTCTACATGCTGCCGGGGGGTCATTTCATAAAAATACTCGGGTCTCCCATAGGATAACATTGGGCTCGGTGCTTGGGCCGAGTACACGAGTATCTTGGGATGCTCGGCCCGAGCCTCGAGCACCCGAGCTTTTTAGTACTCGCTCATCACTAATAATTATGTACTTAATTGTAGAACACTGGGTAAAACAGACACAGAAAAAGACTTGGGTGTATGGGTGGATGGTAATTTAAACTTAACTTTAGTGGACAGTGTCAGGCAACTGCTGCCAGGGCTAAGGGCTAATAAAATAATGGGATGTATTAAAAGAGGTATAAGTGTTCATGATAAAATATAGTTCTACCTCTGTACAAGTCACTAGTGCGACCGCACTTAGCATATTGTGTACAATTCTGGTCACCGATATATAAGAAGGACATAGCTGAACTGGAGAGGGTGCAGAGAAAAGCGACCAAGATTATTAGAGGAATGGGTGGGCTGCAACACCAAGACAGGTTATTAAACTTGGGGTTATTTAGTTTGGAAAAACGAAGGCTTAGGGGGGATCTAATCACAATGTATAAATATATAAGGGGACAGTACAGAGACCTTTTCAAAGATCTATTTACACCTAGGCCTGCGACTGGAACACGGGGGCATCCGCTACGTCTTGACGAAAAAAGGTTTAATCACAATCACAGACGAGGATTCTTTACTGTACGAGCAGTGAGACTATGGAACTATCTGCCGCATGATGTTGTAATGAGTGATTCACTACTAACATTTAAACAGAGCCTGGATGCCTTTCTTGGAAAATATAATATTACCAGTTATGTATATTAGATTTTATAACAGGGTGTTGATCCAGGGAACTAGTCTGATTGCCGTATGTGGAGTCAGGAAGGAATTTTTTTCCCCATTGGAACTTGTTTGCCACATTGGGGTTTTTTTTGCCTTCCTCTGGATCAACATGTTAGGCTAAGGGTTGAACTAGATGGACTAAGGCGGGCTTTGCACACTACGACATCGCAGGTGCGATGTCGGTGGGGTCAAATTGAAAGTGACGCACATCCGGCATCGCATGCGACATCGTACTGTGTAAAGCTTAGATGATACGATTAACGAGCGCAAAATCATCGTAATCGTATCATCGGCGCAGCGTCGGCGTAATCCATAATTACGCTGATGCGACGGTCCGATGTTGTTCCTTGTTCCTGCGGCAGCACACATCGCTGTGTGTGAAGCTGCAGGAGCGAGAAACATCTCCTACCGGCGTCACTGCGGCTTCCGTAGGATATGCGGAAGGAAGGAGGTGGGCGGGATGTTTACATCCTGCTCATCTCCGCCCCTCCGCCGCTATTGGCCGCCTGCCGTGTGACGTCGCTATGACACCGCATGACCAGCCCCCTTAGGAAGGAGGCGGGTCGCCTGCCAGAGCGACGGTCGCAGGGCGGGTGAGTGCATGTGAAGCTGGCGTAGCGATAATTTTCGCTACGCCAGCTATCACACGATATCGCACCTGCGACGGGGGCGGGGACTATCACGTGCGACATCGCAGCATCGGCTTGCGATGTCGCAACATGCAAAGCCCGCCTTAGAGTCTCCCTTCAACCTTAAAAACTATGATACTATGATACTATGATATAGCAGTTATTTTGCAATTTTTCCGCACTTGGAATTTTTTTGCTGTTTTCCAGTACACTATATGGTAAAATTTATGGGTTTCTTTAAAATTACAACTCATCACGCAAAAAAACAAGCCCTCATATGGCAAGATTGAAGGAAAACTAAAAAAAGTTATGGCTCTCTGAAGAAGGGGAGCAAAAAACAAAAAAACGGAAAATCAATGAAAAATCAGTTCAATGCAAGTAAAACGGGTTTCACACATACGATACTGAGATTGGAAGAGTTTCCCAATCTAAGCTAACTGCTTAATATATGCTTATGAAGCATTGAGCTCAAGACAGGAGATTCATTGATCTGAACACTGTCCTTTTCATGGATGTGTAAAATTTGCCTTAATAAGGAATTTTTGTTAGCAAATACATACATTTTTGCACATCTCACTCAAATAAATTGGGCAGTCAAAGACATTTAGAATCTCAATTTTATTAATGCAAATTCAATTTTAGCATATGTTTTATTGTCATTTAGTTACAAATTTAGAAATATAACATATAGAGGAGAAAACTGGTAAAAAAATGAAGGATAGAAGTCATGTAATGGCCAGAAATAGTGTTTTTGTTGAAATGAAAGCTTTTCTGAATAGCTACAAATACAGTTACTTTTTAAATGCACACTGCCGAAAATTTTATTTTTTTTATGGCAGAATCTGTCTTTCTAGTCAAATCAGTTCTCCAATATGATTGGTTTGATGTTTCCATTAGTTAAGTATTCGGGAGCACACTGTAGTCACTCACACATTCCAGAATCCCTTATGCAGTCTCCAAATCACCCTCTTCGTAACCTCAAATTCAAGCAGTGCAAAACTTGTCCACTAGACTTTTGTGCTTCTAACTAAAAAACATGACATATACAGTATGTGTGTGTAAAGAATGAAATATCAATGTGCTAGGGTCCCTAAAGGGTGTGTTATGAAGGTTCTAGGATGTTTTCTAAGGTAATGTCGCTACCTACTGGTGGGTTATTGTATTACAGGTATGTGATAGTATGATTAATAGTTAATGTGGGTGGAGACAGAGCATCTGACAAAGTCAGTAAGTGTGAAGACAGAGTGAAGAGAAGATGTAGGATGCTGAACTACTAGGCCAGTCGTGCGCGCTTCTGGTGGGTTTGACCTAAAAAATCCCGGGTGTGAAGACTACTTGAGGTACGTAGCCTCTGGCTCTGGGTTGGTGTTAGGAGAGCATCTGAAAGCCACCTTCTCTACAGGGGTAGTGAGACCATAAGGCACCGGGTGGGGTCTAAAGCAAGAGAGAGAGATTCTGCTAGGAAGTCCTCAAGCAATGAGCAGGAGAAGTCCAGGTGTAAAGCAGGAACAATATGAATGTGCATTGTAACTTTACTAAAAGATGTAATGCCTCACATACTATGAAGCTATATGTTGAATTGGAAATGTTGAGTAAAGTTCTAGTTGAAGAGAAGTCTCTGGTGTCCACTGAATTCTATGTGACATGTACTGAAACTGAGAAGTGGGAACCAGCTACTACTGGCAGCTTAGGAATGGTCTGGAAGATAGAGACAGTGGAGGTCTCCGGCCCACAAGTGAGTACCCGACACCACAAGTCCTAGCAAATAACCCCTCTCATTGTGGAGGTGGCCGGGGTGCAGACTAATACTGCAAGGCTGCGCAGCAGCTGGGATTCGTCCCCGCCCATGACTACAATTGCCCCGTGTCACCCCTACAGTCCGAAACAGTTAATCCACTTACCAGTCACTGAGCTCAGGGCCGGTTTAAGGCTGAATGGTGATCTTTGCAAAAATGCTCCTCGGTGCTTCTGTGATGCCCTGGACTATCAGGTCGTCACAGGGTATTGTGCAATCTGCCCTTCTGTGCAATATCCACCTCCTCCTTGGTTATGGGTCCCCAACTACACGGTGTTGCCTACATCAGCCAATTAAAGTCCTAGATACTCTCACCACACCCACCAAACACACCAGTGGACGGCCTGAGTAGGATAGAGTTGCCCACTTGGGGGGTTGGTTGGGAAGGTCAGGGGTGCAGTTAGTTGAAGTTGAGGTTGAAGTTGAAGTTGAAATTGGAAGTGGAAGTGAGGAGTGGAAGGAGAGAGGAGGTCAGGAGCCGGGCTCCTTGGAAACAACTAGGTGGCAGACGGTGGTCTGGACCTGGTAGGAACTGGACCCCTGGTCGCAGGGGATCATGACAAGGGGCACGGAACTGTCGGGGAGGACAGCCGATGGCCTTGTACCATCACCGGGCTGGGACCAGGGCATGACGGGGTAAGTGGACCCTAGGTCAGGGAGTAACTTCAGGCAACTGACAATTGACCAGATGAGGATGGAGCCTTCAAGATCCGTTCTCCAGCCGCTCCAAAATTGGGGTACTAGCGCAACGAGGGGGATAGGACTTTCCATTAAAACGGTCCAGAAAATCCCAAGCTTGAACCCTGAGAGAAAGCTCCCACAGTTAGCCACACTGGGGAGCGGAACCCGACTAGTTTCAAGCTACCGGGGCCAACCAAGACGTTAACTAAGTGCCAGGGAAAAGGGTCACAGATTATCAGGCAACACCATCGGGGACGGGACACAAACTAGCTCCCCTCAGCTGCAGCGGTGTCCAGAACTTTGGTTTATCCAGTTGTCAGTGTCAGATTTTTCGACTGTGTGAGTACATAAGTGTTCCCTTTTGTTCCCCACGGCACTCCCCAATCACCATCACAGAGTCCCGGGGCATTCCCCCTGCCCGTGGAGGGCTCTAACACCTGGCTGCCCCATTCCATCATCCCCGGGTGCTCCCAACTGCAGCGGTGGTACTCCATATTAACACACACCACGGGTGGCGTCACAAACTCTAATACATCCCCTGTAAATAACCCCTCCTTCATTTGAGCGGCCACACGACCCGAGGGGCCGGACGCCCCTCGAGCCACCGCGGATCGGATCCGAGCAGCCCGGCTGCTGAAACGGGGGCAGCACACTTCCCCACCTCATTGGTTTTTTTTTTATTTAGAGTATATGAGCAGGATGTTTCATATAAGAGGATCCCCTACACAGTGAATAGAGGTGTGATGTTCTTCATTTCTTGCTGCAGACAAACCTGAACACGGGTGAACATGGGGATAACAGGTGTCTGACCCCAAATGATCTGATATGGATGACTTATCCAAAAGATTACGATTCGCCAACAATATCTAAGTACTAGACCATTCCTCTTTGATTAATGTACAACATATATCTGTGGACGAGTGCATGAAAATAAGGACCATTTAATACACAAAACCAATGAGAAAAATACAAAATGAGCACATACCCTACAGTACGTAAATATGTAAATAGTAGTACATGTAAAGAGCAAACGGTACTTTGTTAACACTGTTTTTCTCTTCGGTCTTGTGGAATGACCACAGTGTGAAGATGGGGTGCTCTTACTATTGCACATATAACAACTTATGCTCTGGTTAATTTTTTTTGCTTTTTTTGTTTTTTTGTATTTTGTGCTTTGAATAAAAAAGCGGGCATAGTCACTCTCCACAGCAAGGAATTTCATCTATATAGCTTCCCAGGGCAGGTGGCTGCAGGTGGGGTCTTGTTCTTCTCTGCCCTTATTCACAATTATGTCACTGTCACAGGGTAAGGTTTCAATACTAGTGTAAGATCATCCCAACCAGGTACATCTTGTCATGGTGGGATGGCTTTTACGATTTTTGACCACCGTTAATGAGGTAGAATATGTTATTTACATGCACTACAGCTATTTACTTACTATAGGGTATATACTCATTATGTGTTTTTCTCTTGTGTTATATATATAGATATACCTCTATATATATATATATATATATATATATACAGTGCCTACAAGTAGTATTCAACCCCCTGCAGAATTAGCAGGTTTGATAAGATGCAAATAAGTTAGAGCCTGCAAACTTCAAACAAGAGCAGGATTTATTAACAGATGCATAAATCTTACAAACCAACAAGTTATGTTGCTCAGTTAAATTTTAATAAATTTTCAACATAAAAGTGTGGGTCAATTATTATTCAACCCCTAGGTTTAATGTTTTGTGGAATAACCCTTGTTTGCAATTACAGCTAATAATCGTCTTTTATAAGACCTGATTAGGCCGGCACAGGTCTCTGGAGTTATCTTGGCCCACTCCTCCATGCCGATCTTCTCCAAGTTATCTAGGTTCTTTGGGTGTCTCATGTGGACTTTAATCTTGAGCTCCTTCCACAAGTTTTCAATTGGGTTAAGGTCAGGAGACTGATTAGGCCACTGCAACACCTTGATTGTTTCCCTCTTGAACCAGGCCTTGGTTTTCTTGGCTGTGTGCTTTGGGTCGTTGTCTTGTTGGAAGATGAAATGATGACCCATCTTAAGATCCTTGATGGAGGAGCTGAGGTTCTTGGCCAAAATCTCCAGGTAGGCCGTGCTATCCATCTTCCCATGGATGCGGACCAGATGGCCAGGCCCCTTGGCTGAGAAACAGCCCCACAGCATGATGCTGCCACCACCATGCTTGACTGTAGGGATGGTATTCTTGGGGTCGTATGCAGTGCCATCCAGTCTCCAAACGTCACGTGTGTGGTTGCCACCAAAGATCTCGATCTTGGTCTCATCAGACCAGAGAACCTTGAACCAGTCTGTCTCCGAGTCCTCCAAGTGATCATGAGCAAACTGTAGACGAGCCTTGACATGACGCTTTGAAAGTAAAGGTACCTTACGGGCTCGTCTGTAACGGAGACCATTGTGGTGGAGTACGTTACTTATGGTATTGACTGAAACCAATGTCCCCACTGCCATGAGATCTTCCCGGAGCTCCTTCCTTGTTGTCCTTGGGTTAGCCTTGACTCTTCGGACAAGCCTGGCCTCGGCACGGGTGGAAACTTTCAAAGGCTGTCCAGGCCGTGGAAGGCTAACAGTAGTTCCATAAGCCTTCCACTTCCGGATGATGCTCCCAACAGTGGAGACAGGTAGGCCCAACTCCTTGGAAAGGGTTTTGTACCCCATGCCAGCCTTGTGACCCTCCACGATCTTGTCTCTGATGGACTTGGAATGCTCCTTTGTCTTTCCCATGTTGACCAAGTATGAGTGCTGTTCACAAGTTTGGAGAGAGTCTTAATTAGTCAGAAAAGGCTGGAAAAAGAGATAATTAATCCAAACATGTGAAGCTCATTGTTCTTTGTGCTTGAAATACTTCTTAATACTTTAGGGGAACCAAACAGAATTCTTGTGGTTTGAGGGGTTGAATAATAAATGACCCTCTGAATAAACTTTTCACAATTTAAAAAAAAAAAATAAAAAAAGAAATAACATTCTTTTTTGCTGCAGTGCATTTCACACTTCCAGGCTGATCTACAGTCCAAATGTCACAATGCCAAGTTAATTCCGAATGTGTAAACCTGCTAAATCTGCAGGGGGTTGAATACTACTTGTAGGCACTGTATATATATATATGTATGTATATATATATATATATATATATATATATATATATATATATATATATATATATATATATATATATATATATATATATAATATATATATACATATAATGTTTATTGCGTCTTCATTTCCCAAGGCCTGTAAAATTTTTATTTTTTTCCAGAGCAAGACAGCGTTTATTTTCATATCATTTTTCTAAATATACATGTTTTTCACTCCTAACTGTATTTTTTTTTTTTTTTGCAATGTTGTAATAGCCAGAAGATTTTTCCAATTACGATGTTTACCAGTCAGGTTAACTAAAGCACCAGTGTTTTTTTTTTTCTATTTCAGCGCTGAATTTGGGCTGCTAATGTAAGGTCCCTTACGCTAGTCTGATACTCTCCAGCTGGTATCTCAAGCTCTTTCTGACGCCGTTTTAATCCATGTCTTCTCATTGCAACTTCTGACTGAACAGAAGTCAGAGTTAATGGTCATGAACTCTCAATGTAACTCTGAGAGACTCGTTCTGGCCTTCATAGACTTAGGGGTACTTTGCACGCTGCGACATCGCCAGCCGATGACAGCGATGCCGAGCGCGATAGTACTCACCCCCGTCGCACATGCGATATCTTGTTATAGCTGCCGTAGCGAACACTATCGCTACAGCAGCTTCACATGCACTTACCTGGTCGGCGACGTCGCTGTGACTGCCGAAGAATCCCTCCTTCAAGGAGGCGGTGCGTTCGGCTTCACAGCGACGTCACCACGACGTCACTAATCGGCCGGCCAATAGAAGCGGAGGGGCGGAGATGAGCGGGATGTAAACATCCCGCCCACCTCCTTCCTTCTGCATTGCCGGTGGACGGCGGGCGCAGGTAAGGAGATGTTTGTCACTCCTGCGGCTTCACACACAGCGATGTGTGGAGCTGCAGGAACAACAAACAACATCGTTCCTGCGGACGCACCGCCATTATGAAAATGAACGACGTGACACAGATCACCGATTTTTGACTGTTTCACGCTCGTTCATCTTCTCTCCTAGGCTTTACACGT
This sequence comes from Anomaloglossus baeobatrachus, assembly GCF_048569485.1. Classification (NCBI taxonomy): domain Eukaryota; kingdom Metazoa; phylum Chordata; class Amphibia; order Anura; family Aromobatidae; genus Anomaloglossus; species Anomaloglossus baeobatrachus. Next base: position 341,005,579 of record NC_134353.1, on the reverse strand, counting down.
AGCGACGTCGTTACCGGCGCCGGATGTACGTCACTTTCAATTTTACCCCGACGATATCGCAGTAGCGATGTCGCAACGTGCAAAATACCCCTTACAGTGGGATGTGACTTCTGGATCGCCCAGCAAACACTGGAGTGATCTGGAAAATCACAAGCTGCTGAAGACCAACTAAAGGGGTGATGATAAGTGATAAAGACGGTGGGAGTAAAATATTAGCGGAAAGGACCTTAGGTTAGCAGCACCACTCCAGTACTGCAATAAAAATTATGCTGAAGTGGTGATTTAAGTGTATATATTGATTTTTATGGATGTGGCAATACTACATAAGTGTTTTAATATCTATGCTATTAATAGGAAAATAAGCGGAGATATTAATTTTTTTCATGTTTTTAAAACTATTTTCTTACTTTTCTCTATATTCTCTTAAGGAACTTGAAGGTGCGAGTTTATGATCACTGTGTTTCCCCGAAAATAAGCCCTACCACGAAAATAAGCCCTAGCAGGTTTTTCTTTAGCAAGGCTTAAATATAAGACCTACCCTGAAAATATGCCCTAGTGGCGGTTCAATAATGAAGTGTCCATGCACCTAAAAAAGTTAAAGAATAGTTCATAACAGAAACAGACACTCCCAAAAGAGAAAAAAAAGAAGAGAGAAGACCTCGCGATCATACTCACCAGACACTGATCGGGAGCAGTGGAATGCATCAAAGACCTGTGGTGGAACACACACCCACAAACATCAGATCGCACGCCCACACCCACACCCACACACACACACATCATATTACACACACACACACATGAGATCACACAAAAACACACACACAAAATCACACATCAGATTGCACACACAACCTCGCCACATCCAGCGATGTTGATTGCTTCTCACTGGCATAAGAACCTGGGACACTGTGCAGTGGAGTGCTAGGACCTGCGGGTGGAACACATGGAGGATCCAGTGGTGGAACACATCATAGAGACAAGAAAGCAGAGAGTCCCCTGCTGGCTCGAAGCAAATGAAGTCACCGGGTATGGTAAGTGTGTGTGCACGCAATTGTATATGCTATCTCATGAACGTGTGTGATTGTGTGTATGAGTGTGTGTTTAAGTGTGTGTGTGATCTGACATATGTGAGCGTCGACCAGAAGGAAGGAAAGACGGCGTGAAGAATACCTGTTTGTAGCACCCACCGAGGATCGCAGGAGGACCTGAGAGCCACGCAGACTCCTGGGGTCTGGTAAGTATGACGATCCTGGAAAGGGGGATCTGCCTTTTTGGGAAGATAAACTTTCCACCAACCATCTTTCCCCAAGAATAAGCCCTACCTAAAAAAATAAGCCCTAGTGCTTTCAGGGCAAAAAAAATATGACAGTGTTTTATATACGGGGAAACACGGTATATACTGTAATACCTAATGCTTCAGTACTGCTGTATATAGCAAAGTGTTCATTGAAGCCAAGACATGGCTGAGTTTAAACAGAGCTCTGTGATAGCAGGCATGAGAATCTTCAAGAGACTCTCAGCTGTCATAAGAACCCATTAGAGATTCATAAGCACGTCGCAGGACAGCCGATGGGTGATTAGAATTATGCCCCCCTATGCAGGCACATTGTTAAAGGAGTTGTGCACTCTACATGACTGCAGACTTCTAAATCTTCACAGCACGCATCACATATTGTGAGAATCCTCTAGTGTTGACGTTATGTGACCACATGTATGTGATTTCCATACTTTCAGCTACATTCAGACTAGTTGTTCGTGGCCTCGCTCAATACACATCTAGTTGGAATGGGATCTGAAGTATAGAAATCACATACTTATTATATGACTGTCCACTCTCACTGTCAACACCGGATAATACTCATAGCATGTGATGTGCAGTGTTAGGAGTCAGAAGTTTACAGTCACAGAGAGTGACTACACAAAAACATGTGGCAGAAGCAACTAAACAAAACCACTAAAGAATAAAAAATAAATAATGAATTTAATGAGAAATATTTAAAATATATACAACATTTATCAAATAATAAAGGTCAAAATAAGGAGGATACATAAACCCTAGGTGGAGAAAATCCAAGGAGGGAAGCAAATGCAGTCAAACTATAAGATGCTAATGCAACTAGTTAAAGCAACTGGATAAATAACCCATGAAAGCATTCACATTGTAATAAATAATAAAATAATAACATTGTACGTATTATTAATATAGAATCAGTGTGACCAATGAGATGCCACTAAAAGATTATATTCTTCACATACTTTGTTATACCATGTTTGATGAAGGGACTTGAGGAGTCTTGAAAACTTGCTCTGTAACATCATTTATTTTATTTTTGCTAGTGATTAAAAGGTATCATAACTACAAGATTATAATTTTGTTTCTCTCACTGAGAACAATCAATCATAACCTCTTCACAGGAAATCTAACACATTACTCTGGGGGTCCCACTACTAAGAACCTCCCAATTTTATTGGAATGGTGGTCAAGTATATGCACATCTGCTCTAATTAATAGCTATAGAACTGACGGAATAGCCCATTACAGCCCTATAGAATATAAATAAACTGCAGTGCATAAATGTTTTGATTTCAGCCGTGAAATTTGTACATCACATTCTCATAGTTGATAGAAATTCAAAAGGAGGGAACCTTATTGATCAGCAGCTTATTCCATATTTTAGTACTTTCACTTTTATTCCTGGATTAACCCCTTCACGATCTAGGACGTACATGTACGTCTTAGGTTGCCTCCCCTACTGTGAGTCCGCTGTCATCGCCCACAAGTCTGCTGATCCGATAAGTAGACATGTGCAGCTAACAGGCAAAGGTGGATAGGACATCCTCCCACAAATGTTAACCCCTTAGGGGGGCTTTACACGTTGCGACATCGCTACCGATATATCGTCAGGGTCACGTTGTTAGTGACGCACATCCGGCGCCGGTAGCGACTTCGCAAAGTGTAAATCCTAGGTGCGACGATGAACGAGCACAGAAGCGTACAATATCGCTGATCTATGTAATGTTGTTCATTTCCATAATGTCAGTTCGACCGCAGGTACGATGTTGTTTGTCGTTCCTGCAGCTCCACAGATCGCTGTGTGTAAACCCGCAGGAGCGACAAACATCTTCTTACCTGCGTCCCCACAGCAATGTGGAAGGGAGAAGGTGGGCGGGATGTTATGTCCCGCTCATCTCCACCCCTCCGCTTCTATTGGCCGGCCGATTAGTGATGTCGCGGTTATGTCGCTGTGACGCCGAACGCACCTCCCCCTTGAAGGATGGATTGTTCGGCAGTCACAGCGACATCGCCGAGCAGGTATGTGCGTGTGAAGCTGCTGTAGCGATAATGTTAGCTATGGCAGCAATCACCACATATCGCACGTGCGTCAGGGGCGGGTGCTATCGCGTTGGACATCGCTAGCAATTGTCGCAACGTGTAAAGCCCGCCTTAGATTGCGCTGTTTAACTCTTACGGCGCAATCTAATGTGCTCCGGTGGAGATCACACCGTTCCTCACCACCACCAGAGGCCCCATGATTCCGTCAAATGGATTGTCATGACAGGGAGGGGTCAGCTGATGAACCCTGTTGCTGCCATGGCGTTTTTCCTGTAAATGCCAGTAGAACGCTGGCACTCACAATAACACAGCATTTCTCCTGATCAGAGCAATGCTGAAACATCGCTGTGATCAGGAGAAGCGATCGGACTGTGCAGTCATAAAGTCCCCTAGGAGGACAAGTAAAATCAGTAAAAAAATGTAAAAAAAAGAGTTTTAAAAAAGTCTAAATAATAATAAAACCCTAACAGTTCAAATCACCCCCCTTTTGCTCCGTTCAAATCACCCCCCTTTTGCTCCATTCAGAATAAAACAATAAAAAAAATCACTTATTTGACATCGCCAGGTTCAGAAATGCCTGATCTATCAAAATATAAAATCAATTAATCTGATCGGTAAATGGCATAGCAAGACAAAAATTCCAAATGCCACAATTACGTTTTCCTGGCCACCACAACATTGCCTCAATGCAAAAATGGTACAACGCCAGCTCAAGATGCAAAAAATAAACCTTCACTGAGCCCCAGATCCTAAAAAATTAGAACGTTATAGGTCTCGGAAAAGGGCCACAAAAGGGCTATTTTTTTTGACAAACTTCAGATTTTTTAACCACCTAGATAAAAGTTAAACTATACATGTTTGGTATCTATGAACTCATAATAACCTGGGGAATCATACTGCCAAGTCAATATTACCAGTGCTTTTTTTGCGGTGGTACGTGCCGGTATGGCGTACTGGAAAATCTGAAGAGCGCTGAGGATAAGCACCTCTGGCTCTGTCCACATGGCTAATTTGTAAATTTGATATATCATCAGCCATTGGCTGGAGCAGGGTGACCTCTGTGTCTCCCCCCCTCCGATCTGATTGGAGCTAGCATCCATGTGACACTATCCCTCCAATCAGATGTGGAGGGGCGGTGGGTGGGTGCCCGCCCTCTTCAAAATGTCCATGGATGCTGAAGATCACAGTCACAGCCAGTCACCCCAATCTGCTGCCATCCGGTAAGGTATTTGCTCCCCTCTGCTGTCTTCCACTCCCGCCCGACCTCCGTTGCCCCCCGTCGTCCGCTTCAACCCCCCCACGACCTCCGCTCCCTCCCACCTGCCCTGTAATCACTGTGCTGCTCCTGCCGCCGGCAATCGAGTCCCCCAGTGCTCACCCCCCTGCTTCCCCCTGCTACCACAGGCGCCATGTCCGCTCCCAGCTGCTAAGCGGGAATACTAGAAAAAAAAATATCACACTTACCGGTTTGCAGCCTCCCGGGACACGTCTGATCGGCTTCAGGACCTGCCGGTAATCAGCTGATGCAGTCACGCTACGGCATTAGCTGACAGTCTAAGTGCAGTGGTGGGGCCGGCTTGATTACTGCGGAGGTGGGTTCTTTATTTCAATAAAGATGGAGTCACTAATTGTGTTGTGTTTTATTTCTAATAAAAATATTTTCTGTTTGTTGTGTTTTGTTTTTTTTATCTTTACAAAAAATTCATTGTGGCCATGTCTAATATTGGCGTGATACCATGAATTTCGGGCTTAGGGCTAGTTGATAATATACAGCTGGCCCTAACCCCTTATTACCCAGCGAGCCACCCAGCTCCAGGGCCGCTGGAAGAGTTAGATAAAGCACCAGAAGATGTCGCTTCTATGAAAGTGCCATTTTCTGGGGAGGCTGCAGACTGCAATTCGCAACAGGGGTGCCCAGAAAGCTTGGGCACTCTGCTTTGCGGATTCCAATCCCCAGCTGCCTAGTTGTACCTGGCTGGACACAAATTTTGTGCAAAGCCCACGTCATTTTTTTTCTTAAATTATTTCATGAAATTCATGAAATAATTAAAAAAGGGCTTCCCTATATTTTTGGTTCTCAGCCGGGTACAAATAGCCAGCTGGGGGTTGGGGGCAGCCAGTACCTGCCTGCTGTACCTGGCTAGCATACAAAAATATGGCAAAGCCCACGTAATTTTTTTTTTTTTTACATTTTACGTTTTTGGGCAAAAAACTCCTGCATACAGTCTTGGCTGAAGGATGCTGAGCCTTGTAGTTTGGCAGCTGCTGTCTGCTCTCCTGCATACACTAGTGGATGGAGTATGCTGATCCTTGTAGTTCTTCTCCCCCTGCCTCTCTCTCCTGCATACACTAGTGGATGGAGTATGCTGAGCCTTGTAGTTTTGCTCCCCCTGCCTCTCCTGCATACACTAGTGGATGGCATATGCTGAGCCTTGTAGTTCTGCACCCCCTGCCTCTCTCTCCAGCATACAGTACCATATTTAGTATGTAGTAAACCGTGCACAGGATCTCCCGGCAGCGCGACAGCAACGACAGCACTCCCTCCCACTCCTCAAACTCGGCCACCGGCTGACAGATCCCCCACCCTCTCCTCAATCTTGGCCGCCGGCGCCTAACAGCACCCCCCCCGCTCCTCATCTCAGAGATGCGTACCAGCAAATATTTTTTTTACAAAAAAAACACTGAATATTACCATATAGCGAACATGGTAAATAAACACCCCCCCTTAAAAAAACAATCGATCAATTACACTTTTTTTGCAATTTCACCTCACTTGGATATTTTCCCTATTTTCCAGTCCACTATGTACACCATATATGGTAAAATACTGGTTTCATTGAAAGTACAACTCCTCCCACAAAAACAAGCCCTCATACGGCTATATTGACGGAAAAATAAAAAATGAAAATGAAAAATGGAAAATTGTCGGGGTGAATGAGTTAATGTTATCCAATACCTAAACCTGTCTTCAGGGTATGTGACATAGAAGTTCTTTCTGCGGGTCTAGGATAAAGATAATGGGGACTATCTACAGGCTCTGACTTTAATCAGTCAGCTTCAATCTTCTGACTGCATTGTCTGTTTATTTTCATTCAGTTCAGGCGCTGCTATTCACGTGGATCTAACCTCCTCACCAGCAGCTCCGTACACTCCCGCTTTTTTCTACTGCAGTATCCTGTCCAGTGCTTCAAACAATAACTACATCAGTCTATTCAGTATTTGAAAATTAATATAACAACCAATTTTTTATCCTCCTTTAGTTATTTCTCCAGTACATATAAGAAAAAAAGGAACATTTTTAAAATAGTCTTTTGAAATTATAGAAACACTAGCTGTAGCACCCGGCATTGCCCGGGATAGTAATTGTCTCCCTTTTTCTATCCCAGTCTCTGTCTGTCTCCCTCTCTGTCTGTCTCCATCTCTGTCTGTGTCTGTCTCCCTCCCTGTCTGTGTCTGTCTGTCTCTCTGTCTGTCTCTCTCTTTGTCTCTTTCCCTGTCTGTCTCTCCATCGCTTTCCCTGTCTGTCTCTCTATCGCTTTCTCTGTCTCTCTATCACTTTCCCTGTCTGTCTCTCTATCACTTTCCCTTATCTGTCTCTCTATCACTTTCCTTGTCTGTTTCTCTATCGCTTTCCCTGTCTGTCTCTCTATCACTTTCCCTATCTGTCTCTCTATCGCTTTCCTTGTGTGTTTCTCTATCGCTTTCCCTGTCTGTCTCTCTGCCGCTTTCCCTGTCTGTCTCTTTCCCTCTGTCTCTTTTCCTGTCTGTCTCTTTTCCTGTCTGTCTCTTTTCTTGTCTCTTTGTCTGTGTCTGTCTCTTTCCCTGTCTCTTTGTCTCTGTCTGTCTCTTTCCCCGTGTCTGTCTCTTTCCCTGTCTGTCTCTTTCCCTGTCTGTCTCTTTCCCTGTCTGTCTATTTCCTTGTCTCTTTGTCTGGCTCTGTCTGCCTGAGTCTGTCTTTTTGTCTGGCTGCATTGTTACACACTAACATTTCATTTAAAGGCGTGGTTGCGTATTCTTCTGAAGTTCATGCTCCTGCTGCACTGTGGCTCCCAGCTCCTTTGGCTTTAAAAGAGGCAGTTTTTTTTGGCGAATAACTGTAAAGCGTGGTGTTAAAATTTCCCCTTAAAACATAGTCTATGAAATTCCCTGAGTCAAATGGAGTGTCTGTGCAAATTTTCGTGATTGTAAATGCGACGGTGTGAATTCCTTTAGTGGACATACATACATGCATACGTACATACATACACTCAGCTTTATATATTAGATTTTGAGCACCTTCGCAGATGTGTATAATGTCTGACCTGCAGTTACTCATCAGCACACTGGTCTATTACTTCCCTCTTATACAGTCGTGGACACAGACGGAAGAAGGCCCATGTGCAAGAATAGATTATACACACCTGTTTCTGCCTATCACAGGACCTGCTTACAGATTTCAAGGTGGTAGTAGGTCCCCTTACCTCTTTCGCCCTTGTACAGCTGTACAGGTTGCACTAGTGGTATGTCATCCTGCCCTGCACTAATGTACACTCAGCAATATCTTTAACCTCTTCAAGACTTGAGATGTACATCAAAAGTCATGTCCCTGCCATTGATGTGGGCCCGCACACAGGGCCCGCTTCATTAACCACACATGACAGCTAATTTAAACAACCATCATGTGCCTCTAAAAGCTGTGGTTAGATCAAAGATCTGTCCTTGCCTGTTAATAAGTTAAATCCTGTGGTCAATCTCTGACAGCAGGATTTAACACGTGTCGGCATAGGTGCGCGTCATTCCTCCTGCCCATTGGCGCACCCATGACATGATTGCAGGTTACCGTTGGGTTATCCGCTGATAGCCCCCATGCTTGTCATTATATGTCTTCTGTAAATGCTGGCCTGTGGCCGGCGTTCATAGGAGATTGTGATTTCTGATATTCATAATAGTGCTGTAGCGCTGCTGTTTATAGAACAGATGATCAGATGATTGGAAATACAGCAAAGAGCAAAAAAAAAGAAAAGTTTTTAAAAATATGAAAAAAAAATAGCAAAACCCCAAAGGTCAAATCACCCCCCTTTTTGCCCCATTAACAATAAATCAATTAAATAAAATAAAACATACACATTTGGTATCACTGCATTTAAAAGGTATAATCTTTCAAAATATAAAATAAATTAATGTGATCAATACAAATGTATGGACCAAAAGAATCAAAGCCAGGTATTTTTTGGTTGCTGCAACATTGCAAAAAAATACAATAAGAGGAAATCAAAATATCGTATCTACCCCAAAGTGGTATCAGTTAAAATGTCAGCTCAGGGTGCAAAAAATACATATTCGTACTGACTTGGAAAAAATCATATTGCTAAGTCAGTTTCACCATATAGTGGACATGGTAAATGCGAAACTTTAAAAAAAAAAAAAAAAACCAATTGTGGAGCTGCATTTTTTGCCATTGTAACATAATTTGATTTTTTTTTTCCCATTTTGCATTTGACTATACCATAAAATGAATAGTCATTCAAAAGTATAAATCGTCCTGCAAAAGAACAACCTCTCATATGCCTGCAGAATTATTAGGCAAATGAGTATATTGATCACATGATACTTTTTATACATTTTGTCCTACTCCAAGCTGAATTGGCTTGATAGCCAACTACCAATTAAGTAAATCAGGTGATGTGCATCTCTGTAATGAGGAGGGGTATGGTGAATGACATCAACACCCTATATAAGGTGTGCTTAATTATTAGGCAACTTCCTTTCCTTTGGCAAAATGGGTCAGAAGAGAGATTTGATGGGCTCTGAAAAGTCCAAAATTGTGAGATCTCTTGCAGAGGGATGCAGCAGTCTTGAAATTGCCAAACATTTGAAGCGTGATCACTGAACAATCAAGCATTTCATGGCAAATGGCCATGGTCGAAAGAAGCGTGTTGGGCAAAAAAGGCGCAAAATAACTGCACATGAATTCAGTAAAATCAAGCGTGAAGCTGTCAAGATGCCATTTGCCACCATTTTGGCCATATTTCAGAGCTGCAACGTTACTGGAGTATCAAAAAGCACAAGGTGTGCCATACTCAGGTACATGGCCAAGGTAAGAAAGGCTGAAAAACGACCACCTTTGAATAAGAAACATAAGATAAAACGTCAAGACTGGGTCAAGAAATATCTTAAGACTGATTTTTCAAAGGTTTTATGGACTAATGAAATGAAAGTGACTCTTGATGGGCCAGATGGATGGCCCAGAGGCTGATCAGTAAAGAGCAGAGAGCTCCACTCTGACTCAGACGCCAGCAAGGTGGAGGTGGGGTACTGGTATGGGCTGGTATCATCAAAGATGAACTTGTGGGACCTTTTCGGGTTGAGGATGGAGTGAAGTTCAACTCCCAGACATACTGCCAGTTTCTGTAAGACAACTTCTTCAAGCAGTGGTACAAGAAGAAGTCGGTATTGTTCAAGAAAAACATGATTGTCATGCAGGATAATACTCCATCACATGCATCCAACTACTCCACAGCATGGCCAGCCATTAAAGGTCTAAAAGATGAAAAAATAATGACATGGCCCCCTTGCTCACCTGATCTGAACCCCAAAGAGAACCTGTGGTCCCTCATAAAATGTGAGATCCACAGGGAGGGAAAACAGTACACCTCTAGTAAGAGTGTCTGGGCGGCTGTGGTGGCTGTTGCACGCAATGTTGATCGTAAACAGATCAAGCAACTGACAGAATCTATGGATGGTGGCTATATTTGGTCACTAATTTTTTGGGGTTTTGTTTTTGCATGTGTGGCGCCCCTGACCTGGTCAGGCGCCACAGAGTATTGCACCCATGCGGGAGCAATGCTTCCAGGTAATCTCCAAAGGCCAGGATGAGGTGCACACACAAACATATAGTGACCAGGCCTCCCACATCACCAGAGGGGACCCTTGGGTAGCCAGAAGGGGTTAACTTTCAATTCCCAGCTGGGGGTGTGTTCAGGGGCTGGTTGCTAGGAAGCAGGGCAGAGAGAGAGAGGAAGTGAGGAGTCGAGAGGAAGAAGTTGAAGTGTATGGAGGGGGAGCAGAGAAGCTCCCGTGCAGACAGGTCCTGAGGAGTGCTGTAGCTGAAAGCGGAGGAGAACGGAGTACTGTGGGTCGGCCTGAAGAGCATCCAGAGAAAGAGGGGTGGCTGAGTACGGAGATCCCGGTATCCGAGCACACAAGGGGAACTAGGTCCCCAGTACAGGCAGCAGATCATCCAGAGCTGCTTAACCTACAGGTTGGGGGGGTACTTCATGCCCTCACCACGACTACACAGAGCTTGAGCCAAGCAGCACACCAGGCCCATAAGGGGACAGGGCCAGAAGCCATCCCACCAAGGCCACGCTGCCGGCAGACGAGCCAGAGAGAGGGGAGCAGGGTGGTAACAGCTTCCCTGGAGGGGTCCTACCACGCTTCAAGCAAAGGATCCTCCTAAAACAGAAAGAGTGCAAGGAAGGCGAGTGGACAGCTACCCTCAGAACGGCCTCCTGGAATTCCTGGTTCCACCTGGTTATCACAGTGTCGCCCGGGCATCTCACCGTGACCTCCAAACAGTGAGTAAACACGTTAAAAGACTTCTTGGACTGTGTTTGAGTCATTCTGCGACTTGTGGTACTACAAACTCACACCGGGCCCTGGGGCTTGCCTCACTCTCAGGAGGCTACTATATCCGACTGCACCCACCATCAGCCCCAGGCGTCCCCTAACCTGCAGTGGCGGTCCCCACTGACCGCAATACTGAGAGTGGCGTCACGATCAAAACTGAAGATTCCCTACCTGTGACCAGCACCAGCTACGTGGAGTCCCTGAAGGTATGCACCGATACAACACCTGTGGGGCTTCACACATGTCAGAAATGTTTATTTCTAAATTTCTTGCAGTTATATTGGTTTACCTGGTGAAAATAAACAAGTGAGATGGGAAAATGTTTGTTTTTTATTAAGTTGCCTAATAATTCTGCATAGTGATATTTACTTGCAAAAACAGATATCCTCCTAATATAGCCAAATCTAAAAAAAACACTCCAACTTCCAAAAATATTAAGCTTTGATATTTATGAGTCTTTTTGGGTGATTAAGAACATAGTTGTTGATCAATAATAAAAAAATCCTCAAAAATACAGCTTGCCTAATATTTCTGCACATGGTGTATTGATAGAAACATAAAAAAAGTTATTGCTAAAGGAAAAAATGAAAAAAAAACAAACTGAAAAATCACATATGGTGAAGGCATTAAGGAGCTTGTCTAGGACTTTAACATTAAATATTATTATTATTTATGATAGAACCATTTATTCCATGGTGCTTTACATGTAAAAAAGGGGGAGCATATATAGATAAGTACAATAATTATGAACAATACAAGGCACAGACTGGTATAGGAGGAGAGAGGATCCTGCCCGCGAGTGCTCCCAATCTACAAGGGATGGGTGAGGATACAGTACGTGAGAGTAGAGCTGGTTGTGTAGCTGTGTTGGACTGAGGGTTACTGCAGGTTGTAGGCTTGTCGGAAGCAGTAGGTGTTCAGGTTCCTATTGAAGGTTTACACAGTAGAGAAGAGACTGATATGTTGCGTTAGAGAGTTCAAGAGTATGGGGGAGGCATGGGAGAAGTCTTGATGATATACTTAACATCTGATTGGTGGGGGTGCAACACCCGGCACTCTTGCCAATCAGCCGTTCCCAGTGTCCATTACTATTCAGTTGCATAGCTGCACAGTAAAGCTTTGTCAACTGGATTGTGGCCACAGCTGGGTACTGCATATCCACTTCCTCTTTGAATCATTAGGGGGCGGATGAGCAGTACCTTCCCGCAGACACAATTCCTTTAACAGAGCTGTGCTGTACAGTTACGCAACTGAGTAGTTCCGTCCTGCAACAGCACCAGGAACAACTGGTCTGCAGTGGTGCTGGGTGTTGCACTCCAACCGATCAGACATTGATGGCCTATACTAAGGATAGGTTATCAATGTTAAAGTCCCGGACATCCTTTTTTACTGTTATGCTAATCTTTTAGATGTAGACATCTATTTAGAAACCTGACAAAGACCAACACTAAAATTGTCTGTGATAAAAGTAAACTGTCATATATAGATTTGTTTTTGCTTCATAGTGGTTTACGGAAACTCAAGGTTAATTTTATCTTCTGTAATTCTCATTAATTATGTCAGATATCTGTACCTAGTCCTATCCTATTTCTGTCTTCCAAGGACTAGTCACTGTTTGAAATGAATAAAAATGTAAGGCAAAGTTGCATAAATTATGAAGGTTAATGATGTTGCATTATTAGGGTAACAAGAATAACATGATTGTTGCAAACCTTTGCACTATTTCCTACTGTGTCATTAATCAAAATTTTCTGTGGGTTAATGGTTCACAATGATAGATTATTACACAGGCTTCATTAAGAAGAGTAGACTTTTATCATTAGCTTTGACAATAAACAGCATTCACCAAACAGTTTGATTTATGTGGGTATAAAACATTTACTTATATGATGATAATGGGAGTGCGATTATTACAAGTATGTTTTTGTCATCTAATTTAAGCCGGAGATCTAACAAATCTTTATTATGCTTAGATTTCCTGTTATGAATTGACCTGTTATGCCTTTTAGGTATTACTGTATATATTTTCTAGCCACATACTTAGTGTCCTATATATATAGGACAGCATCTTAGAATAGTTCTCGTTTAAATGATGCATACCCCATTCAATATTTCCACACACAAAAATAGTTATCTGTCTATGTGGGCTGTGTCTCTGAAGAATTGGCAGTGTGCACTAGGGACTGCGATGAAGTCAAAGATTTGCAGGTTTTGGATTAATAGAAGCACACACACGAACAGGTTGTATATCTTGCTCAACATTCCTACCGGTGTAACGTCATTATCTAAAAATATGTCAGAAAATACCAGAATAAATTTGGTGATGTAGGATTAGAGTAAGCTACACAAATAATGATATATATTTTTTTCTTATCAGCATATTATATTTCGCATGGTCAATAAATGGTCAAGAATGGAATAATACCACATTCAAGGGATTGTTTTCTACTAAACATTAATAACTCAGAGCTTAATCTCCTGAAATGCCACCATTCGTCTTTGTTCACATGGCTGCAGTAGCGATGACATGCCAACAGCATATGACTGTTATTGTCAGTGACTGCACTCAACACTATTTCCAAGGTGAAGGGTGCAGAACTGTTAAGCCCAGTAATTAGTGCCCCCTGAGGAAGACTTAATGCACAAAACGCGCGTCGGGGTTTGCAGCACGCAAGATAACCAGACCATCTACTAAGGTAGCGAGCTCTTACATACACCTTGCATATATCGCTTATTTACTTTGCCGGTTCTTACATAGATCAGATCTTATTGGTTGCACAAGGTATATTGCTATTACAGCACCAGGGCACTAGCACCTTACATGATATGATCTAATATTATAAAAGTCCTATCCGTTTGGTAGTATAAGTGGTCTGTGTTTGCACTTTGTACTTTATATACCTGTCTAATTGCTGCTAATAGGGAATATCTTTGTTTATATTCTGCAATTGACAATAATTTGCATGACTTGGTTTTTAATATTTTTTTACAATAAAGTATGTTATTTTATCGGCACTTTGCTGTCTTGGTCACTATCCTTATATTTTGGTATCGATTGCCTGAACATAATTGGGGATTTTTTGATCTGTAAGTTTACCACAGTGACTAAATTTAGAGTTTCTGATTATTAAGCCCAGTAATTGGCTGCAATAACCACACCCGGTAGACTTGATGTCATCACTGCAGCCTTGTCAACAAAGACTGAAGGAAGATGCAGCTCTAAAGTGGCGCAAAGGAAAATAATGATTTTATTACTTTAATGAATACTGAAAACACATATGGATAATATTATATTTAATTACTGAAAACTTGGCAATCAGAAATTTGTAAAATATAACAGTCATGGCCAAAAGTGTTGGCACCCTTAAAATTGTTCCAGAAAATAAAGTATTTCTCAAAAAATACTATTGCAATTAAATATGTTTTGTGATACACATGTTTATTTACTTTGTGTTTAATGCAACAACACAAAAAAAGGAATGTTCACTGTGTGCTCCATGGTGAAATTCCACTCTGCACATGTCACAGCGACTGCTGCAACAGCAACGAGCCCTGGTGCAGTATGTCATGATGCATAGCCTAGGCCAATGTAGTCTAGTCGTGGGGCAAATCACACATGGACACAAATTTAGGACATCTGCACTCTTCTGCCCAGTTTTGAAATAACTACTAGGATGGTTAACGCTGATGATGCCATCATCAGTATCATTATTCCGGTCACCTACATGTTGGAGCACCCTTTAAATAGTCTGTGTGAGGTGGGGGTGATTGCAGAGGAAGAGGAGGAAGCAGAGAAAAATGCAGAAGGGATATCAATATCTCTAAGGTCAGGACTGTTATCGCACAGACAGGTGGTGTGGGAAGGTGGAGTGCAGCGATCGAGGGGGGACTTATAGTACCAGACAAACTTTTAAGTAAGCTGAGGAACAAATGGAGGAGGTCGAGAAGGAAGAGTTGATGGGCGAGCAACAGTCAAGAGATGAAGAAGATAATGATCCCCTCTCTGTTGTCTATGGTTAATGGGAGGGGAGAGAGGAAGCAAGATTTAATGTTACTCCACCACCAACCCATCATAGCCTTGAACCTCACAGAAGCTCGTGACTAGTGATGAGCGAGTATGCTTGTTACTACTCGGTACTCGCACGAGTATCACTGTACTCGGGCTACTCGGCGGGGACCGAGTAATCTCGCGATACTCGTGCTGTACTCGTGGTCTTCATCCCTGCATGTTGGCGCTCTTTTGAGAGCCAGCCCTCATGCAGGGATTGGCTGGCAGACCACTGCAATGCCACAGCCCTGTTAGTTGTGGAATTGCAGTGATTGGCCGGCCCGCACAGCGTGACCGAGCCTTTATACCGGCGGGCGCGCTGTGCTCTGCTCACAGCCATCCAGACAGTCAGTGCAGGGAGAGTGTCGCTGCTTCAGGGAAAGGTTTGCAGCCCTTTATAGTTAGTTCCGGAGCAGGGCTGCAAACAGTGTGACCAGAAGTCCTTCTCAGGACTATTCTAGTTGTATACAGGCAGGCAGGGTATTGCCAGGTCGGAGTACAGTAGCAGAGTCCTTCTCAGGACTATTGTTGCTATATACAGGCAGGGTATAGCCAGGTTGGAATACAGACTAGTGACCAGAAGAGTCCTTGAGGACTATTGTAGCAGTATACAGACAGGCAGGCAGGCAGGCAGGGTATATAGCCATTCCTAGTGGTGACCGTATACCAGCCTTCATCATATCTGGGGCTGGTGTACACAGTCTAAAACAGTCCAGATAGTGTCAGACTTCTCAGTAATTGTCTCTCCTAAAAACCTGTTAGGTTCTTATTGCGTCCGTGCTTGCATTTAAAAACCGCACGTGTGTGCCTATCGGTGGCAGCGTAAAGGTGCACTTGTGTGCGTTTTTCACAAACTATTATATAACGCACAAGTCTAGTGAATAATACACGTCAGTCAGCAGTGTCTGATAGTGTCAGACTTTTCAGTAATTGTCGCTCCTAAAAACCTGTTAGGTTCTTATTGCGTCCGTGCTTGCATTTAAAAACCGCACGTGTGTGCCTGTCGGTGGCAGCGTACAGGTGCACGTTTTGCACAAACTATTATATAACGCACAAGTCTAGTGAATAATACACGTCAGTCAGCAGTGTCTGATAGTGTCAGACTTCTCAGTAATTTTTTCTCCTCAAAACCTGTTAGGTTCTTATTGCGTCTGTGCTTGCATTTAAAAACCGCACGTGTGTGCCTGTCGGTGGCAGCGTACAGGTGCACTTGTGTGCGTTTTTCACAAACTATTATATAACGCACAAGTCTAGTGAATAATACACGTCAGTCAGCAGTGTCTGATAGTGTCAGACTTCTCAGTAATTGTCGCTCCTAAAAACCTGTTAGGTTCTTATTGCGTCCGTGCTTGCATTTAAAAACCGCACGTGTGTGCCTGTCGGTGGCAGCGTACAGGTGCACTTGTGTGCGTTTTTCACAAACTATTATATAACGCACAAGTCTAGTGAATAATACACGTCAGTCAGCAGTGTCTGATAGTGTCAGACTTCTCAGTAATTGTCGCTCATAAAAACCTGTTAGGTTCTTATTGCGTCCGTGCTTGCATTTAAAAACCGCACGTGTGTGCCTGTCGGTGGCAGCGTACAGGCTCCATATTGTCCCTGGATAGAGATGTGCATGAGGGCCTCAAAACATTGTTCCCATTGCAAAGGAGCGGGTCTCCTGTCGTTGTAATGCCCATTCTGAAAGAATGGGCGAAAAAATTTAACACTGGGGGTATACCTGAAACAACGGCCTAACTATTGTAACGGTCATCATGATGGGGCATGAGGAGAAGGAGGAGCAGTCCAGCGATTAGCCAAAGTCCAGAAGTGTGTTTGTTACCATGGGTGAGTGGAGGTACATGGCAAATTCCCGTTACAAACTTTAAATTCCGCTGTCATTTGCTGGTGGTGTGGTGAAGTCTGGCCCAATCCAACCCTTGTTCATCTTGATCAGAGTCAGCCTATCAGCATTTACAGTTGACAGGCAGGTGCGTTTATCTGTAATGATTCCACCTGCGGCACTAAAAACACGCTCTGACAAAACGCTAGCGGCAGGGCAGGCCAGGACTTCCAAGGCGTAGAGAGCCAATTCATGCCACGTGTCCAGCTTGGATACCCATTAATTGTAAGGCACAGAGGAATGTCGGAGTACAGTTGTTTGATCTGCAAGGTACTCCTTGAGCATCTGGGCAAACTTAGGATTTCTTGTGGCACTACCCCGCACCTCAGGGGCTGTGGTATGTGAGGGGCTGAGAAAACTGTCCCACATCTTAAAGACTGTTCCCCTACCTCTGGCGGATTGGACTTGTGCCCCTCTCGGCTGTACGCCTTGGTTGTCCACTGATTCCTGACCTATGCCGCTAGCGTTTTGTGAGGGGAATGCTTTGCCTACTTCCGTGACTATGGCCTTCCGGAACTGCTGCATTTTGCCTGACCTCTCCGCCTCGGGAATAAGAGACATAAAGTTCTCCTTTTAGCATGGGTCTAACAGTGTTACCAACCAGTAATGATTGTCGGCCAAGATGTTCTTAACGCGAGGGTCACGAGACAGGCAGCTTACCATAAAGTCAGCCATGTGTGCCAGACTCTTAACAGCCAACACTTCAGTATCCTGACCAACACGATGACTAAACATGCTGTCCTCCTCCTCCTCCTCCTCCTCCTCATCATCTACCCTGTCCTCTGGCCAGCCACGCTGAACCGAGGATATGACTGGTGTGCATGTCATATCCTCAATTTGGCCAGAGAGTTGCTCCATGTCTTCATCCTCCTCCTCATCATAGTCCTCCACTGCACGTTGTGATGAGACGAGGCTGGGCTGTGTGTTATCACCCACACCCACTACTGTTTCTTGCTCAAACTCATCGCGCTCCGCCTGCAATGCATCATGGTTGTTTTTTGAGCAGAGACCATTTTAGAAGGCAGAGAAGCGGTATGGTGACGCTAATAATGTCGTCATCGCCGCTCACCATCTTGGTGGAGTCCTCAAAGTTTTGGCGGATGGTACATAGGTCGGACATCCATCTCCACTCCTCAGGTGTTATGTGTGGAGTTTGACCCATTTCCCGACGGCTTAGGTATCATAGTATCATAGTTTTTAAGGTTGAAGGGAGACTCTAAGTCCATCTAGTTCAACCTGTAGCCTAACATGTTGATCCAGAGGAAGGCAAAAAAAAACCCCAATGTGGCAAACAAGTTCCAATGGGAAAAAAATTTCCTTCCTGACTCCACATCCGGCAATCAGACTAGTTCCCTGGATCAATACCCTGTGATAAAATCTAATATACATAACTGGTAATATTAAATTTTTCAAGAAAGGCGTCCAGGCTCTGCTTAAATGTTAGTAGTGAATCACTCATTACAACATCATGCGGCAGAGAGTTCCATAGTCTCACTGCTCGTACAGTAAAGAATCCTCGTCTGTGATTATGATTAAACCTTCTTTCCTCAAGACGTAGCAGATGCCCCCGTGTTCCAGTCACAGGCCTAGGTGTAAAAAGATCTTTGGAAAGGTCTCTGTACTGTCCCCTCATATATTTATACATTGTGATTAGATCCCCCCTAAGCCTTCGTTTTTCCAAACTAAATAACCCCAAGTTTAATAACCTGTCTTGGTATTGCAGCCCACCCATTCCTCTAATAATCTTGGTCGCTCTTCTCTGCACCCTCTCCAGTTCAGCTATTTCCTTCTTATATATCGGTGACCAGAATTGTACACAGTATTCTAAGTGCGGTCGCACTAGTGACTTGTACAGAGGTAGAACTATATTTTTTTCATGAACACTTATACCTCTTTTAATACATCCCATTATTTTATTAGCCCTGGCAGCAGCTGCCTGACACTGTCCACTAAAGTGAAGTTTACCATCCACCCATACACCCAAGTCTTTTTCTGTGTCTGTTTTACCCAGTGTTCTACAATTAAGTACATAATCATAAATGTTATTTCCTCTACCCAAGTGCATGACCTTACATTTATCGACATTAAACTTCAATTGCCACTTCTCAGCCCAATCCTCCAATTTACATAAATCTCCCTGTAATATAAAATTATCCTCCTCTGTATTGATTACCCTGCCGAGTTTAGTATCATCTGCAAATATTGAAATTCTACTCCGCATGCCCCCAACAAGGTCATTTATAAATATGTTGAAAAGAAGCGGGCCCAATACTGACCCCTGTGGTACCCCACTATGAACTGAGACCCAGTCCGAGTACATACCATTAATAACCACCCTTTGTTTCCTATCACTGAGCCAGTTTTTAACCCAGTTACACATATTTTCCCCTATCCCCATTATTCTCATTTTATGTACCAACCTTTTGTGTGGCACCGTATCAAAAGCTTTTGAAAAGTCCATATACACAACATCCACTGCATCTCCCTGGTCCAGGCTTGAACTTACCTCTTCATAGAAGCTGATCAAATTAGTTTGACAGGATCGATCCCTCATAAACCCATGTTGATACTCTGTCATAAGGTTATTTTTCTTGAGATACTCCAGTATAGCATCTCTCAAGAAACCCTCAAGGATTTTACCAACCGTAGAGGTTAAACTTACCGGCCTATAATTTCCCGGCTCAGTTTTTGTCCCCTTTTTGAATATTGGCACCACATTTGCTATGCGCCAGTCCTGCGGTACCGACTCTGTTATTAAGGAATCTGAGAAGATTAAAAATAATGGTCTATCTATCACAGAACTCAATTCCTGTAGTACTCTGGGGTGTATGCCATCCGGGCCCGGAGATTTGTCAACCTTAGTGATTTCAAGGCGGCGGCGTACTTCCTGCTGGGTTAAGCAGGTAATATTCAAGGGTGAATTTATGCTATCACTGGTCATGTCATCTGCCATGGCATTTTCTTGTATAAAAACCGTAGAAAAAAAGTCATTCAGCAGGTTGGCTTTACCCTCATCCCCTTCCACCATTTCACCAAGACTATTTTTAAGGGGGCCAACACTATCGCTTTTCAGTTTTTTACTGTTTATGTAGTTAAAGAATATTTTAGGATTATTTTTACTTTCTCTCGCAATGAGTCTCTCTGTCTCAAACTTAGCTAACTTACTTTGCTTTTTACATATTTTATTTAATTTTCTATAATTATATAATGCCTCATCACTACCTACCCTCTTTAATTCTTTTAAGGCTTTCTGTTTTTCTTTTATTGCTTCCCTTACAGCTCTATTTAGCCATAGGGGTTTCCTCCTATTTCTAGCATGTTTGTTCCCATAGGGTATATTTTCTGCACAAGCCCTATTCAGGATGCTCATAAAAGTCTCCCATTTGCTTTGTGTACTTTTATTACTTAGTACATCATCCCAGTTTATTGCACTAAGATCATCTCTCAACCGTTTAAAATTTGCTTTCCTGAAGTTTAGTGTCCTTGTAGCCCCTCTACTATACATCTTACTAAAGAATACATGAAAACTTATTATTTTGTGATCACTATTCCCCAAGTAACCCCCAACTTGTATATTTGATATGCGGTCTGGCCTATTGGTTAGTACAAGGTCTAGTAGTGCTCCCCCTCTTGTGGGGTCCTGTACCATTTGTGAAAGGTAATTATCTTTCATTGTTATCAAAAATCTATTTCCTTTGCTGGAACTGCAAGTTTCTGTTCCCCAATTGTGATTCTGTTCCCCAAAGGTGATGCAGGTACTCAACAACTGCCCTCTTCTGCTCACATATCCTGACCAACATGTGCAGAGTTGAATTCCAACGCGTGGGGACATCACACACCAGTTTGTGAGCCGGAAGATGCAAATGGCGCTGAAAGCCGTCAAGGCCGGCTGAAGCAGTAGGTGACTTTCGAAAATGTGCAGACAGGCGGCGAACGTTTACCAGCAGATCAGACAGCTCTGGGTATGACTTTAGAAACCGCTGAACCACGAGGTTGAGCACATGGGCCACGCATGGAACATGTGTCAGCTGGCCTCGCCTCAAAGCCGCCACCAGGTTCCGGCCATTGTCACACACAACCTTTCCTGGCTTTAGGTTCAGAGGTGTGAGCCAGTGATCTGCCTGCTGTTTCAGAGCTGTCCACACCTCTTCTGCATTGTGGGGTTTGTCACCTATGCAGATTAGCTTCAGTATAGCCTGTTGCCGCTTCGCCGAGGCAGTGCTGCAGTGCTTCTGTGTCGCCCTGGACAAGCCAGGGGCCACAGAGCACAACACTTACACACCCCACACTCCCTGCAGGCATATCATAGTCAAAACACAAAATCCTTGTTGCCTTCCCCAGGGGCTGTTGTCCACACCAGGGGGTGGAGCCAGGCGGTTGGTCTCCACCCACCAAGGAGGAGGGAAAACACAGGCAGTGAGAGTTAAGCTAAGGAAGTGGAAGGAGGAAAGTAGTAGAGAGGAGAAAAGTGACAGCAAAGAGCCTGAAGTTGGTCCGGGTGTGTGGCCGGACAGGACAGCATCTTGGCAGGATGTGGTGACCGTCTGCAGTGGAGGCCGATTGGAGTCTGCCGTAAGGACCGTGGACGGGTGGTGACCCGGCCGTACCAGACCGGTATACAAAGAGAAGCCAGCACCATTGGCAGGGGCCTTTCGGATCCCGGCAAGGCTTGGTGTCGCCGTGAATTTGCCAAATCCGTTAGTGAAGGGGACCTCAGGGTTTCCAAACAGCCAAGTCCCGATAGAAGGCAACAGTCCAACCGTGAAGGGGAGACACCGCCACCACCAAGGGCAACCGTCTCCCAGGACCAGCGCCTGTGGGCAAAAGGGGCTCCTCCGGCCCATATCCAGGTCGGGGAGCGGGTTACCGGTGGGAAACCATCACTACCAACACTGAACTTAGGTGCAGGGAGAGACAGTCATCACTAACCTGCAGGGAGGAACAACCGCAGCCGTCCGAGGGACCCGTACATCCCGCAACTTGTTTTACCGTGAACTGTGTCATCATCATTGGGCTGAGTGAGTACCTCCGTGCCGTGCGGCACAGCACTGCCCCTGCGACCCTGCACCTCATCAGGCCCCGCAACCCGCCTGTCATCCATCTCTACCCCATCACCGGGCCCCGGGACAACCAACCCCCCTACCCACGGAGGGGAGAAATAACAACAAAGCTGCTCCCTGTCACAGGCTCCCGGGATCCCCGTCCAGAGCAGCGGTGGTGTCCACACAATCACCACAACCGTGGGTGGCGTCACGGACAATATCCTCAAAACCCAAACGACCCCTTTTCACTCACGGGCGATGAGCGCCGCTCGAGTCCCCGGGATCCGGCCATCGCTCGAGCCACCGAGCAGCAGCCGCCGTAGAGCAGCGGCAGCCGGACCCGAGCAGTGGGAGAGCGCAGCGTCCCCTCCTCCGCCCGCGACACTTCCAGCTTGGGACTGGTGTGGAGGGTAAACTGGATGAGGATGCGCAGGAGGAGGAGGAGGCTGAGGAGCATGACATTCCGGAGCTGTAGAGTGTGGGTGAAACCCTGACTGAGGTAGGGCCTGCAAAACTTGGTGTGTGAAGGACGTGTTCCGTCTTTCGCTCAGACTGGGTCCCAGCTTCCACAATATTAACCCAGTGTGACGTCAACGAGATGTAGCGGCCTTGCCCACATGCACTTGTCCACGTGTCTGTGGTTAGGTGGACTTTGGCTGAAACAGCGTTGTTCAGGGCACGTGTGATGTTTTGTGACACGTGGTTATGCAATGCGGGGACGGCACACCGGGAGAAATAGTGGCGGCTGGGGACCGAGTAACGTGGGACAGCTGCCACCATCAGGTCGCGGAATGCTTCTGTCTCAACCAGCCTAAAAGGCAACATTTCCAGCACAAGCAGTCGCGAAATGTTAGCATTTAGAAGTGTGGCATGTGGGGCGTTGGCAGTGTATTTGCGCCTGCGTTCAAAGGTTTGCTGAATGGATAACTGAACGCTGC
Organism: Anomaloglossus baeobatrachus; assembly: GCF_048569485.1. Lineage (NCBI taxonomy): Eukaryota > Metazoa > Chordata > Amphibia > Anura > Aromobatidae > Anomaloglossus > Anomaloglossus baeobatrachus. The sequence continues at coordinate 340,982,721 of NC_134353.1, read as the reverse complement.
GCTGGGACAAGGACGTGCTTGATGATGGTGTTATTTCTGCGTGGGCAACTGCAGGTGCAGGGCCGGAGGAGGCTTGTTCGCGGGCAGCATGGACAGGGGATTGGCTCGCATGCACAACCAGCGAAGACGTAGCAGTGACATCAGCAAGCACTGCTCCTCGACTCTGTTGTACATCCCACAAAGTCGGGTGCTTGGCTGACATGTGCCTGATCATGCTGGTGGTGGTCAGGCTGCTAGTTTTGGTACCCCTGCTGATGCTGGCACGGCAGGTGTTGCAAATGGCCTTTTTAGAATCATCTGGAGCCAACTTAAAAAAACTGCCAGACTCGGGAAGACCTAACATTTGTACAGGCACCTTGTGTCGTGTTGTTCCGGGGAACAGTTGCCTGACGTCTGCCTGGGGCCACCACCCTGCTTCTTACTGCCTGATTTGATGCTACGCCTCCCTCCCCCTGTGCACTGCTGTCCTCGCTCTGCATATCCTCCTGCCAGGTTGGGTCAGTTACTGGATCATCCACCACGTCGTCTTCCTCTTCTGCACCCTGCTCCTCCTGACTTCCTGACAATTGTGTCTCATCATCGTCCACCCCTTGTTGAGACACATTGCCAACTTCGTGAGAATGTGGCTGCTCAAATATTTGGGCATCTGTACATACAATCTCGTCATGGCCCACTTCAACAGGAGCTGGCGAGAGGCCAGAATGTGTGAATGGAAACGTGAACGAACAGCTCTTCCGAGTGTCCAAGTGTGGGATCAGTAATGTCCGTGGATGTGTACTCGGCCTGGTGGTAGGAAGGAGGATCAGGTTCTGAAATGTGCGGTGCAGTATCACGGCTACTGACACTTGACCGTGTGGAAGACAGAGTGTTTGTGGTGGTGCCAATCTGACTGGAAGCATTATCCGCTATCCAACTAACAACTTGTTGACACTAGTCTTGGTTCAAGAGCGGTGTACTGCTGCGGTCCCCAAGAATTTGGGACAGGACGTGCGAGCGAGTAGATGTGGCCCTTTGTTGTGGCGAAATTAGAGATTGCACACGACCTCAGTCTCTGCCTGCACCACCATCACGTCCACTTCCTTGTTCGTTGAAGCTTGCGCATTTTGCAATGCTGTGCTGATGTGTATTCACTAGACTTGTGCGTTATATCCAAGTTTTTGCAAAACGCACACAAGTGCAGCGGAAAGCTGCCACCAACAGGCACACACGTGCGTTTTTTAAATGCAAGCACGGAGGCACTAAGAACCTAACAGGTCTCTATCCAGGGACAACGTGGAGCCTCCCTATTTTTGGCTGCCCTGCCAAAGGGCTATACTACAATAGACCCACTTCCTTACAATGGGCACTTCAGGTTTACAGGCCCTCATGCACGTCTCTATCCAGGGACAACGTGGAGCCTCCCAATTTTTGGCTGCCCTGCCAAAGGGCTATACTACAATAGACCCACTTCCTTACAATGGGCACTTCAGGTTTACAGGCCCTCATGCACGTCTCTATCCAGGGACAACGTGGAGCCTCCCAATTTTTGGCTGCCCTGCCAAAGGGCTATACTACAATAGACCCACTTCCTTACAATGGGCACTTCAGGTTTACAGGCCCTCATGCATGTCTCTATCCAGGGACAACGTGGAGCCTCCCAATTTTTGGCTGCCCTGCCAAAGGGTTATACTACAATAGACCCACTTCCTTACAATGGGCACTTCAGGTTTACAGGCCCTCATGCACGTCTCTATCCAGGGACAACGTGGAGCCTCCCAATTTTTGGCTGCCCTGCCTAAGGGCTATACTACAATAGACCCACTTCCTTACAATGGGCACTTCAGGTTTACAGGCCCTCATGCACGTCTGTATGCAGGGGCATTGGTGAACCTCACAATTTTAGACTGCCCTGGCAAAGGAAAATACTACAAAGACTCACTTCCTCAAAATGGGCACATTAGACTCAGAGGCCTTTATGTACGTCTCTTCTCAGGGACATCGGAGTGCCACACAATGTTTTACGTAAAATCTTTCATGTATTAATCTCAAAAAGTAACATACATTAGCTCTATCTCACTATTGGGTATGTGCCCTTAACATTTCCGCCATGAAAATTCATTTTGGTGTCATTTTGGAAGGTTTTCTGGTGAGTCCGTAAAAATGGCGTAAAACGCGGACAAAATTGTTCATAGCTGTGACTTTTGAGTGATAAATGCTTCAAGGGATCTTCCCCATGCTGTTGCCATGTCATTTGAGCACTCTTCTGAGACTTTTGTGCCATTTTTAGGGTTTCTACATGCTGCCGGGGGTCATTTCACAAAAATACTCGGGTCTCCCATAGGATAACATTGGGCTCGGTGCTCGGGCCGAGTACACGAGTATCTTGGGATGCTCGGCCCGAGCCTCGAGCACCCGAGCTTTTTAGTACTCGCTCATCACTACTCGTGACAAATGAGCACCTTCTTGTTGCACTGCAACATGATGTCAACATTGTTATGATTAGAAATAGTGCTGACTATTGGAGTGCCACTCTATTATATCCACGGTCAAGAGTAAATTTTGCCAGATACTTTCCTCCTGGCAAGTAATGCACCCATGCTGGAGTATTGAAATAAGCTTGTAGACAATCTCAAAAGTGGTTTTCCCCAAGACAGCAGTGAGGCACACAGTGAGCATTGCAGTTCTAGACTGAGAAGACTTCCAACCCCCGGAACATCGAGTCGTTTTCGAAGAAAGATTAGCAGCAGTTTAAGTGGCCAAAACAATTTCTGTGATATGTGACACACATTTTTTAGATCCCATGCAGCAACAGAACAGAGTACAAGTCTGACACATAGTGAACGACTGGAGAGGATGGTGCAGGAGTATCAAGAGCTCAATATTTATTTTATCTGGAAGGGTTGGATCCTTTTGCCTTTTGGTCTTCAAAAATGGAAGTGTGGTCTGAGCTCATTAGTCTCACTGTCACCAATGTGTCACGGCCTGTCATGGAGGTATCACGGCAGGCTGACAATCTAGTGGCAGCGAGTGTTAGAAGGTCACAGAGATTGGCAGCACTTGTTATCTGACAGATCCCTGTTTTTGCAACATGTGAACTCTATGACCTTGGAGAACTGTCATCCTCCCTCTATGTTGCTATTGTAATGCTCCTGTAAACGGGTCATTACAGGGTATTAAATGTTACCCCATTTTTCCAGAGCAGGAGGAAGAAGAGTCCCCACAACACACACTCACATCACACTGGCAGGAAGGAATTAATAGCTTTTGCAGCATGAAGTTTTGAGTCCATAACTCATCCTGTCTCATTAATGAGCAGGTGGCTGGACACAGGCAGGTCCCCATGACAACCAAGGGGAGGGGGGCCTGAATAGAAGTGAGTTTAGTGCAGAACACACAGAAAGTTTGTCAGAACGTCAGAGGCTGCAGAAGCGTGCAGACTTACACAGGACAGCTCCTGCTGAGGAGATGCCATGAGACCAGGGCTGATAACACCTAGAGGAGGGGAATGGAGCTGAGGACTGGGGATCCCTGGAGAAAGTTGTACCCGGTGGTGGTTGTGTTAGGTCCGCTACCGGGGATGAGAGAGACAGAGAGGCGGCGAGTTCCCAAGATGCTCTATGCCATGGGGACGGCACTAACGCACCGAAAGGGAGAGATCCCCAGAACACCTCACCGGACCCTCTTCCTCCTACCTGGCCGGGACCGACCAAAGGCTACAGGCGGCGAGGACCAGCACCCGGGTGCGATGTGGGCCGGAGTTTAAATAAAGAACAACTGGAACTGCACTCCGTGACTGCTGTGAGTAATGCCGCCGCCCTGTGCCCCCGGTGTCCCTGAGGACTGTTGCCCTGGGTCTCATAAACCTCCCGGGGCCACCTCGCTCCACCCGTGGGGAGCGATTCCATCCGGCTGCCCATAACACCTGCCCCAGAGAGAGACTGCGCAGCGGCGGCGGAACACCTGGCCGCAAACCACGGGTGGCGCTGCAAGCATCCCCCGCCCCGTCCCGTGCCATTTCCTGGGGGAGAGCGATGGCAAGCTCCCCGGGAACCCCGTTACCCTCCTTCCATCCCCCTTGTAACACCGGACTGATGGTCGGACTTTCCTTTTATTGAAACCCGCCGGGGGTCACGGAAGCCGGGTCGAGCCACTCACAGCCTGACCCCGAATACCACCGGCCCGGTGACTGTGCGAGCCCTGCAAGCCCCGGCGCGGGCGTTTCACTATCCTCAGACTTCTTTTATTAACCTAACCCTGGAATAGTTTGGGTGCGGTTTATAATTTGTTCTTTATGAGCTCTGGAGAGGTCACCTTCTGCTGCTCCAGACTTTTGTGGTTGCTGCAGCTCAGATAAGTGTTTGTCTTTTGCTATCTACCAGGACTCTGGTGATTGCAGTTGTGTTTTCCCTGTATTGTTCCGTTGTGTCTTCCTTCAGTGTTAGTGGTGTTAACTTAATGCTCATTCCATCCATCCTTACTTAGGGCCCATTTGTCAGGGTAAGACATGGCCCCAGGTATTCCGGCTCGGGGACAGACGCGGCACCTGTATAGGGTTGGTGAGGGCAGTAAGTGTGAGCAGCAGGTTGTAATCAGGGGTCACCACTTCTCCCTTTCCCTAGCTATAAGACATTACTTCCCCCTTCCTGAGTGTTGACCTATATGGCTGGTATAGCCTCTCTCCTCTGCTATGACAGTCACGACTTGAAGGTTTTGTCATTTTGTCATGCCCGGTAGTGAACGTTCTCTCAGAATGGGTCTTCTTCAGCGGTGCTGGTGGTATCCTGATGAATAAGTGCATCTGGCTGTCCCCTGAAAGTGTAGACTGCCTAACTTTCATCAAGATGAACAAGTCACGGGTCTCCAATAACTTTTCCACCCCAGTCGAAAACTGTTCATACAACATACCACAAGGCAAAAATGCAATACCAGAAAACATTGTTATTGTGTAGTTTGGTGAGGACAGTGGCAGAAAGGAAAAAACACCAGCTTTTTGCTACATGTGAACACGGTCTTACAGACACAAAAAAGCAACATCGTATAGTGAAGCTTATAAAAATATGAGAAAGTTCTGGCTGATACGACTATAAATGAATGAACAATCTGGGGCATCTGCTGAAAGTATTAGGCATGGCAAAAAATGATCTATGTGTTTCAACATTTGGTTTTATTCATAATCTGAACACAAACTGAACCTAGCCTACTAAAAAGGAAGGCAATGCCTATCGCTGATTGTGTCACTTGAAAGATAGGTGTTGAACTTAATGTGTGCATAATAGTCGGTTCACAAGTTAAAATAAATAATTAAAATGAGCAAGAGAAAGGGATAACACATAAAAAACATACATTATAATAAATTGGAAGAACCTTAAAGTCAGTCAACTATTAATAGTACAATATAATTTAAGTGCATCATGGATAAATATTATTCAGATACAATTTCCTATTAAAAATAGGTAATCATTCTGATCATATCTGTATGCAAGAATTAGTAAACATAAATTACTAGCTTTGTAATTAGTAATATAAGATCAAATCTTGCCTGCTGTTCAAACCGTTAGGGTGCCGTGTTTCAAGTGTAAAGATCCAAAAAGTCTCCCTATTCAGTAGTTTCCTTTTGTGATTTCAAATTATCTTTGTGTACGTTAGAGAAATGCCTTGATACCGCAGAGGGAGATACTGCTACAGGGTTCACCGCATCACAGAGATGTGTTCTGATCCTTTAAGCGGACCTGTGGTACATCCTACATATTGGAAATTACAATTCATATAGATTATTAGACAAACAATATAATCACTATTGCAATTACTAAGATTATGAATTTTAAATTCCTTGTTGTTATATGTAGATTTAAATATCTTGGTTTTACAGGCATATTCACATATATGCAGTGATTAGACCCACATTTATTAAAACCTTGGAACTCCAACCATGAAGATTTTACCTTCTTTAATTTTTGGTTGCTAAAAAGGCTGGGTGATAGCATACTACCTAGTGTAGGTGCCCTTCTAGCTACAAAATGGATTATTAACTTAACTGAGTTATTTTAACTTATGATCCTCCTTTAATATGGTTAAATATTTTCTGATTATTGTCATAGTAGTCTGAAATTTGGGGCTGTAATTGGTGGTTAACTTGGTTATTACATTTACCACCAATTACAGCCCCCAATTTCAGACTATTACGGCAAAAGGGAAGATGTCAGGTATGGGTTGCTGTCTGGGTCTATCGTCACACAGCAAAGGGAGTCCCCGTTCTGCTAAATGTGATGCCGTTACTAGGATGCCGTCAGCCGATGCACAGTGTGCATAGTCTGCAGAAGCTGTAGCAGGTGACGTCACACCTGAGTTTGGCCTGGAATGGTCAAAAATCCAACACTTTTTGATACACGTGTTTCTTTATCAGGGATATTTAAAATTTAGATATAAACTTGTTCCCTCGATCTTAAACCACATTGGAAGGGACTCAGTGAAGCTTTATGATTTCACTGATAAAAACATAAGCCAAAGTTTTGGCATTTGGAAGAGAAGATAAGACAATTGTAATGCTCACCACTGGTGAAGTTGGCGAGAAGGAGTGGACCCCTCGACCCCAGAGGGGACCCAGGCTTATTATTTCATAGGAGAGGCTCACCGAAGTGACCACCGTGAGGCAAGGTGCCACTTCCTGAGCAGTAACCGGGACTGTGGCAGCTGAGCAGTCTAGGGAGACAGAAGGAAAGGTGGATGCAGTCATAAACAGGATGTAAACTAGCAGGATAAACAGGGCAGAACATGAGGCCCAGTCTGAATGGGGAATGGCTGGTCAGGCAGGGGCAGGTAAAAACTTCCCCCCTGGGTCATCAGGCTCATGTCACCAGGCATGGGACATGAGGCACTAGACATCAGACACAGGTGGAGCTGGGACAGGATATCTGGAGTAATTCCAGTCATCATGACCAGGGTCATCTTTCACAGGACTATGGTCATCAATAGCCAAGTCATCAGGCACACATCACCAGGCACAGGACATTACACACAGAATATAGGAGACAGGTGCAGCTGGGACAACTGAGGCAGACAGGATGACAGGTGCAGGATGAGAGGGACACAGGTGCAGAAGAAAGGGTGGCACCAGGGAACAGACAAGACAGGTCCAGGGAAACCAACAGGATAGACACAGCAGAGCAGAACTGGTAGCATGCAGGACTGGTGCTGGAGGCTGGGAGACCAGAACAGACAGAACCAACACACAGGCTTTCTAATGTATTTCTCTGGCCTCTTCCATCAGCTGAGGGAACCTTAAGTACCTGGTGCCTCCCAGTGGTATGCTGGGGATACAATTTCAAGGTGTGCACACTTCCTCTTAAAGGGACAGATAGCGTGTGCATGTGCCCCTTAGGCTAAAGGCCAGGAAATCTCAGCCTGGGGCCCAGGCAGAAGCTGAAGACTGAAACACATGTGAACATCTGTGGGGGGGAAGAGCCGGAGACTGCACTACAAATGGACGGCAATGAAGGGATGCAGAGGACCACTTGACACGTGGATGAAAATGAGGGGGAAAAGCCAAGGATCACACAACACGAGGATGGTCATGCGGGAGTGCAGAGGACCATGCTACACATGGACGGCCATGCATATAAGCAGAGGACTGTGCAGCATGAGGATAGCTGTGCAGGCAAGAGAAGGGGGCAGAGGCATTGTGCTAGAATACCGCGGAGAGCCGGCGCACTAGGGAAGCTAACGTTACATCAATGAAGAGTGCTATCTTACTAAACCTATTTACCACCACTAAAATCGCTGTTTTTCTAGTGGATGAAGGAAGGTTGGTAACAAAATCCATAGGCAGATGTGTCCATGGTATATTAGGAAAAGCCAATGGTAGTAGAGACCCGGATGGATGGGTATGTAGAGTCTTAGAACATGCACAAGCATTACAGGTAGACAGAAAATAAACAACATCTTGATGTAATCTTGGCCACCAAAAATTACAAGAAGGGAGGTTCGAAGTTGCTTTACTATCCAGATGGGTTGCAAGAACAGAGTTATGATGTTCATCTAAAAATTTGAAATGGAAATTCAAAGGTACAATAATTTCCCTGAAAGACAGGAAGCAGGGGCATCTTTCGGAACCTTCAACAACTCATCCTCAAGATCCGAGCACACAGTGGAAAGGAACACCCCATCTTGTAAAATAGGAACAGAGTCATCAAAACTACCTGCTCCAGGGAAACTCCAGGACAAAGCATCAGTCTTGACATTCTTAACCCCAGGACTGCAAGTGACAAAAATATTAAACCTTGTGAACAATAAAGAACACCTAGCTTTTGTAGGAGTCAGATGTTTAGTCAATTCTAGAAACAACAGAGTCTTATGATTAGTAATCAGTATGATAGGGTGAGCTGTCACCTCCAAAAAATGATGCTACTCTTCAAAAGCCAGTTTAATAGCCAACAGTTCTCTATTGCCAACATCATACTTTCCCTCAGATGGTGATAATTTTATTGATAAGTAAGCGCATGTATGTCACTTACCAGCACATGACACCTGTAACTTCAACAATAAATGATAAAGAAGGATCTCGCTGAATGAGTACAAATGCCTTGGCAAAACACTTTTTTAGAGAAGTGATAGCAATAATTTACAGGAACAAAAGGGCCGCAAAACCCCTTAATAAAGATGGAGGTGTGCCGCCCCCGTGCCAGCAGCCGTCGCTGTTCGGATCCTTACCTCCAAAAGGGGGTGGCTCGAGGGTCTCCGGACCCGGGGGTCTCACGGACACGCCGAATAAATGGGGGGACGTAGATGTACGGGCTAGGCCGTATTAAGTTCGTGACGCCACCCACGGTGTGTGGTGAGTTGGGACATCACCGCTGCTGTTATGGGGCACCCGGGGGAGATGTAGTGGCAGCTAGATGTTAACCCCTACGTGGGTAGGGATGGTTGCCCCATGACCCAGTGTCTTCGTGCAGGGTATAGCGACGGCAAGGGGATGTTTGATTACTCACAGTCAATAAATCACACGAGTCTTTGGTAAACCAAGGTGATGGTGGCCGGCGCCATGGCCGGTTGCATTCGGATCCCCCATCCGGGCTGGTGATCTCTATCCTTTTCCTCTGCACTGACTTTGTGTAAGGTGGACTTCCTAGTCTGGAACTCAGGAGTCCACTCTCGGCTGGATGTGGCCTAAGGAGCCGTGCCCACAGACGCTGGCCTATGGGTCCTGGCGGTGACCTCCTATCCCTATTGGTGGGCTGTTGTCTTCTATGAGGGACTTTGGGTGGGACAGGACCTCTAGTCCTGGCCTCAATTGGTTAATTAACCAGGCCGCTGGTTTCTGGTCCTGGCTTCAGGGTCCGAGTACCCCCCTTTTGTGCTCTGGTTTCCAGGTCGGTTCCCCGTGTCGGTACCGGCGGGCTACAACCCTGTTCCGGTCCACCTCGGTTCTGCCGAGCCGTTTTCCTGTCTCCTGCTGACGGAGACCACCATCTGCCACCTAGCCAAAGGCACCAGGGCTCCTACCCTGGCACTGTTCAACTTGAACCTCCTCTGCTGGAGCTACTCCTAGCTCCAGCCCACACTCCTCTCAATTTGAACTACAAACCAGACTGAAGCTAAAACTGCTTGTGTTTTCACCCCAGGCTGTCCAGACCCCTGGGTTTGTGTGTCCAACTGCCTGGTCCCGCCCACTGGTGTGTCTATCGTTCCCTAAGGGGGGGTGACTAGGGTTTCAGGTCGGCTGTGTGTTTCCTCAGTGAGGGAAGGTGTTAGGTGGGGGCCTGACTACCTGGTTTTGCCAGGGCATCACATTCCCCCTTGGTTTAATACAGACCGTCCGCGGGCTGTCTGACCACCAACATTTATTGAACAGGAACTGAAAAAGATGAAAAAGGGGTAAAACACAATACAAGTATACTAACATATTTACATCGAAGTATATTTGATTTCTTCCCTTACGGGAGGCATTTTTCTTAAACGTTGCACATTAAAACCGGGACAGACCAGGTCCTTCTCACCTCACCCACCCAAAACAACCTTCCCCATGGTGCCACCGCTAAGCACTGGTGCGCACCCCCTTGCCCAAGTCCAGGAGAGGTCCGGGTGTTGCCCATATGGGCCGGGTAAAAGGTTCCTTACTTGGCAGTCCTTTTTCAAGGGCCCCACGTCCAGTGAACCCCTGACCTGGTGGCTAGTCACTGGTTTTGCTAGTGATAGGACCTCGGCCGACTCTACCGCAGTCCCTTTCTTCAATCAGCCTCTCCAGAGACTGCTGCAGATGAGAAGGTTGGTCAGGGACTATTTACAAGACCCAATAGTTTATGGATTTGGTCTGCAAGTTCACGGCCATTGTCTTTTAACTGTAAAACGGGAACAACAGACGGTCCCAATGGGGACTTTACTTAGGGTAGCCTGGGAACCGCTACCTAAACATCATCTTCTGGGCTGGAGAGTGGCGGAGAGGGGCGGAGGTAGTACCTTTCACCTTCGCTCTCCCATCTTTTTACATCCAGGGCGAACCACCCCCTCTCTCCGCAATGCCGGGTGTACGTCACCAGCTCTCCAGGCTTCAGGTACCAGTCTGGGTGGCCGACAGGCAAATGAGGGGCCACGTCCCTCCGGGACACAAAGATTTCGGCCTCCAGGCCTGGCTCGTAAATAAAGCCCCACCTGTTGTGAATGTTAGTTATGTTTTGGCTGCTGGGAGGCTCCCTCTGGTGGCCAGGAATGGTTTGGACTTGGACCAGGTGTGTTGTGCAGTGGGTGTTTCCTTTGCTAACTCTCTGCTTATTTAAGTCCTGGTCTGATTGCAGGCTGTTGCCGGATGTCAGTTGTTCCTTGTATCTCCAGCCTGCTTAATCCTGCTTTACACCACATCTACTCCAGATAAGTGCTTGCTCTTTATTTATTGTCTGGTTCTTTTGCTTATTTGGGTTTGTAATTTGTTGTGGTTGGTTTCAGTTTATTTCCTTCCAGGGATTTTCCCCCTCAGTGGATTGTTGAGGAACTCCCTGCAGTTCTGTGTGGAGTATAACTCCTTTGGGTCCATGTGTTTGTGGCTTGTTGAATTTGTTATAATTCTTGTTTTCTGTTCATTGGTATGACAAGGGCACCTGGTATAGGACGGAGTTCAGATCGAGCGATCTGAGGGCCTTTTTGTACTATCAGGAAGTTGGTATTTTGCAGGGTTTTTCTCTGGTCACCATCAGTCCCTTTCCTGTCCTTTCCTATTTTAGTCAGCGGGGGCCTCACCTTTTGCTAATCCTGTCATCTACCTGTGTATTGTGTTTTTCCTACATCACCGCAGTCTTTTAATGTGGGGGGCTTGCTATTCTTGTCTATTTTCTGAGGCAGAGAGTTATTCATCTTTCCTACCTTTAGGATAGTTAGTTCTCTGGCTGGGTTCGCGGTGCACAGGATGTTAGTTCACCCCTCGGCTACTTCTAGTTGTGATGGTTAGTAAGGGGATGGCGGCCAGATTAGTTGCCAATGCTCTTGTCACCTTTTGCCAATGATTTGTGGTGGTCTTCCATGGTTCTGGATCATAACACCCACCCCTTCTGGGGGTTAAAGTGCCAGACCAGGCCTTGATACGTCGGGCCCTGCACCCGGAAAGTGGCGTTCCTCAGATGGTCCTTCTCACTGTAGGTCCGAGACAGGACCTCCGCCTTCCTTTTCTCCCGGGCTGCAATCTCCTTGACCAGCTGGCACCGCTGCCGCTCCCAGTACAGAGCATCTGCTGCCTGCTCTGTTTCTACCTGCGCAGGGGCCAGGCCCAGCCGGAGTCCCTCCATGCCGGCCAAGACCGGCACCTTTGGCAATGGAGGGCCCCGCTGTGACATAGCCCGCTCTGCTACCCCGCAGGTGCATCCCTGCTGTGCCTCAGCCGAGGACAGGAGTTTGGGAGCGGTCAGTGTCTCTGGCGGTGCTGGCTTCCAGTTGGGGACTGTCTCCACTGTGGCCGGGTGGATGGCCGGGGCCGTTGTCATCGCGGGCACTGCTTCCTCTGGGACTGGGACCGATGTCATCTGGTTTGCTGCCGGGCTCGGGTCCGGACGGGACACCTTCCAGGCTTTAAGCTGGCGTGGAGCTGGTACGGGTGCAGGGGCGGTGACGGACTCGCTGCCGGTGGCTTCTGCTGGCGGGCCCTCGTGGGCAGACGGGACGGGTACCGCTGCCGTTGTTGGTGGCAGCGGACCGAGCGGGTGTCGGCAACAGGTGCGGGCGGCAAGGGAGGCAGTGTGGCGAGCAGGGGCAGACCGGGCCCCTCAGCCTGGTCGGCCGGTCCCTGGGGGACATAGGGGCGTGGGTCGCTTACTCCGAGGCTGCCTCCACTTCATGGGCCCAAACGGCTGCAGCTCACTCCGCCATCTTGGCCATCCATGGCTTCAGCAAGAAGCTCGCCTGTGCCTGGATCCTCCGGCACATGCGCTCGATCTGGGCTTCTACCCAATCGGTTGTTTTTGGCATGGGCTCCTCCACTGCGGGCTTGCCAGACTTGTCAGCCATAATGCGTTGTTGGTGTGCAGGAACAAAAGGGTGAAAGAGTCCTGGAGTCCCTGCCCTTTATCTGCACCGGTCACATGCTGCAAAATCTTCACCCGCCCCCCTTGGTCCTTTGTCGGCACTCTCTTTTGCGGCTTGTTAGTTTCGTTTTACGACCTCAGGGTTCACCTTCTGGCCGTGTTCCCAGGGGGTGGGGCTTCAGTTTCGCACCCTTTTCTCGGGGAAGAAGACGATGGGCTGTGGTTTCATGCCCAAAAATGGCGGCAAAAATGGCGACTTCTGAAAAGTTTTGAACGGATCACCGCTGACTGTCCAATTCAAGGCGCAGTTCCACCAGGTAAGTGGATGGGTAAGTATCCTGTTCGTGACGCCAAGAATTAAGAGGGTGCAGCCCCTGTGCCAGCAGCCGCCGCTGCTTGGATCCGGACCTCCAAAGGGGGGGTGGCTCGAGAATCTCCGGACTCGGGGGTTTCGCAGATGGGGGGGGCGTAGATGTATGGGCTAGGCTGTATTAAGTTTGTGACGCCACCCACGGTGTGTGGTGAGTTGGGACACCACTGCTGCTGTTATGAGGCACCCGGGGGAGATGTAGTGGCAGCTAGATGTTAACCCCTCCGTGGGTAGGGATGGTTGCCCTGGGATCCAGTGTCTTCGTGCAGGGTATAGCGACGGCAAGGGGATGTTTGATTAATCACAGTCAATAAATCACATTAAACCAAGGTAAACCAATGTGCTGGTGGGAGGCGCCGTGGCCAGTTGCATTCGGATCCCCCACTCGGGCTGGTGGTCTCTATCATTTTCTTCTGCACTGACTTTATGTAAGGTGGACTTCCTAGTCTGGAACTCAGGAGTCCGCTCCCGGCTGGATGTGGCCTAAGGAGCCGTGCCAGCAGACGCTGGCCCGTGGGATCTATGGGCCCTGGCGGTGACCTCCTATCCCTATCGGTGGGCTGTTGTCTTCTATGAGGGACTTTGGGTGGTCAGGACCTATAGTCCTGGCCTCAATCGGCTAATTAACCAGGCCGCTGGTTTCTGGTCCTGGCTTCAGGGTCCGAGTACCCCCCTTTTGTGCTCCGGTTTCTGGGTCGGTTCCCCGTGTCGGTACAGGCGGGCTACAAACCTGTCCCGGTCCACCTCGGTTCTGCCGAGCCGTCTTCCCGTTTCTTGCTTATGGAGACCACCATCTGCCACCTATCCAAAGGCACCAGGGCTCCTACCATGGCACCATTCAACTTGAACCTCCTCTGCTGGAGCTACACCTAGCTCCAGCCCACACTCCTCTCAACTTGAACTACAAACCAGACTGAAGCTAAAACTGCTTGTTTTCCCGCCCCAGGCTGTCTAGACCCCTGGGTGGGCGTGTCCAACCGCCTGGTCTCGCCCACTGGTGTGTCTATCTTTCCCTAAGGGGGGGTGACTAGGGTTTCAGGTCTAATATATAGAATAGAATCTGGCTCACATATGGGTTAGGTGCCTCCGAGAAAAGAGTGGACTCCTCGGGCTCCCACCTCATACACAGCCTCTCATCCCCTCGGAATCACCACTGCATCTTGCACACCCAGATCTCTACAGGGGGGCTGTAGATACAGGGCTTTCATACCCTAAGGAGACCTTGACAGTGGAATAAGTTTCAAGGACTTGGGGTCTTATTCTTATACTACATAATATTGATCTTGACACGTATTGTGCAACCTGGTGGGTCCTACACTACAGCAATTTAATGAACATGAAGCCCATGTGAGACTCATTCCATAGGTAATAGTAAAGTGGGCCATACGCTGCAGCACTCTAATGAACGTTGTGTCCCCAAGAGTAGTGATGAGCGAGCATGCTTGTCACTACTCGGTACTCGCACGAGTATCGCTGTACTCGGGCTGCTCGGCGGGGACCGAGTAATCTCGCGATACTCGTGCTGTACTCGTGGTCTTCATTTCTGCATGTTGGCGCTCTTTTGAGAGCCAGCCCTCATGCAGGGATTGGCTGGCAGACCACTGCAATGCCACAGCCCTGTTAGTTGTGGAATTGCAGTGATTGGCCGGCCTGCACAGCGTGACCGAGCCTTTATATCGGCCGGCGCGCTGTGCTCTGCTCACAGCTATTCAGACAGTCAGTGTAGGGAGAGTGTCGCTGATTCAGGGAAAGCTTTGCGGCCCTTTATAGCTTTTTCAGTTGCAGGGCTGCAAACAGTGTGACCAAAAGTCCTTCTCAGGACTATTCTAGTTGTATACAGGCAGGCAGGGTATAGCCAGGTCGGAGTACAGTAGCAGAGTCCTTCTCAGGACTATTGTTGCTATATACAGGCAGGGTATAGCCAGGTCTGAATACAGGCTAGTGACCAAAAGAGTCCTTGTCAGGACTATTGTACCAGTATACAGGCAGGCAGGCAGGCAGGGTAGTGGTGACCGTATACCAGCCTTCATCATATCTGGGGCTGGTGTACACAGTGTAAAACAGTCCAGATAGTGTCTGACTTGTCTGTAATTGTCGCTCCCCAAAAAAACCTGTTAGGTTATTATTGCGTCCGTGCTTGGTTTTTAAAACCGCACGTGTGTGCCTGTTGGTGGCAGCGTACAGGTGCACTTGTGTGCAATTTCCACACACTTTGATATAACGCACAAGTAGTGAATATACACGTCATCAGTGCACAGCATTGCAAAATGCGCAAGGGCATTGGCAAGGAACAAGGAAGTGGACGTGATGGTGGTGCAGGCAGAGGCCGAGGTCGTGGGCAAGCTCTAATTTCGCCACAACAAAGGGCCACATCTAGTCGCTCGCACGTCCTGTCCCAAATTCTTGGGGACCGCAGCAGTACACCGCTCTTGAACCAAGACCAGTGTCAACAGGTTGTTAGTTGGATAGCAGATAATGCTTCCAGTCAGATTGGCACCACCACAAACACTCTGTCTTCCACACGGTCAAGTGTCAGTAGCCGTGATACTGCACCGCACATTTCTGAACCTGATCCTCCTTCCTACCACCAGGCTGAGTACACGTCCTCCTCGGACATTAATGATCCCACACTTGGACACTCGGAAGAGCTGTTCACGTTTCCATTCACACATTCTGGCCTCTCGCCAGCTCATATTGAAGTGGGTCATGAGGAGATCGTCTGTACAGATGGCCAAATATTTGAGCAGCCACGTTCTCACGAAGTTGGCAACGTGTCTCAACAAGTGGTGGACGATGATGAGACACAATTGTCAGCAAGTCAGGAGGAGGAGCAGGGTGCGGAAGAGGAAGACGACGTGGTGGATGATCCAGTAACTGACCCAACCTGGCAGGAGGATATGCAGAGCGAGGACAGCAGTGCACAGGGGGAGGGAGGCGTAGCATCACAACAGGCAGTAAGAAGCAGGGTGGTGGCCCCAGGCAGAAGTCAGGCAACCGTTCCCCGGAACAACACGACGACACAAGGTGCCTGTACAAATGTTAGGTCTTCCCGAGTCTGGCAGTTTTTTAAGTTGGATCCAGATGATTCAAAAAAGGCCATTTGCAACACCTGCCGTGCCAGCATCAGCAGGGGTACCAAAACTAGCAGCCTGACCACCACCAGCATGATCAGGCACATGTCAGCCAAGCACCCGACTTTGTGGGAAGTACAACAGAGTCGAGGAGCAGTGCTTGCTGATGTCACTGCTACGTCTTCGCTGGTTGTGCATGCGAGCCAATCCTCTGTCCATGCTGCCTGCGAACAAGCCTCCTCCACTCCTGCACCTGCAGTTGCCTATGCAGAAAGAACACCATCATCAAGCACGTCCTTGTCCCAGCGCAGCGTTCAGTTATCCATTCAGCAAACCTTTGAACGCAGGCGCAAATACACTGCCAACACCCCACATGCCACAGTTCTAAATGCTAACATTTCGCGACTGCTTGCGCTGGAAATGTTGCCTTTTAGGCTGGTGGAGACTGAAGCATTCCGTGACCTGATGGCGGCAGCTGTCCCACGTTACTCGGTCCCCAGCCGCCACTATTTCTCCCGGTGTGCCGTCCCCGCGTTGCATAACCACGTGTCACAAAACATCACACGTGCCCTGAACAACGCTGTTTCACCCAAGGTCCACCTAACCACAGACACGTGGACAAGTGCTTGTGGGCAAGGCCGCTACATCTCGTTGACGGCACACTGGGTTAATATTGTGGAAGCTGGGACCCAGTCTGAGCGAGTGACGGAACACGTCCTTCCCACACCAAGGTTTGCAGGCCCTACCTCAGTCAGTGTTTCACCCACACTCTACAGCTCCGGAATGTCATGCTCTTCAGCCTCCTCCTCCTCCTGCGCATCCTCATCCACTGTGCCCTCCACACCAGTCACAAGGTGGAAGCACTGCAGCACTGCCTCGGCGAAGCGGCAACAGGCTGTGCTGAAGCTAATCTGCATAGGTGACAAACCCCACAATGCAGAAGAGCTGTGGACAGCTCTGAAACAGCAGGCAGATCACTGGCTCACACCTCTGAACCTAAAGCCAGGAAAGGTCGTGTGTGACAATGGCCGGAACCTGGTGGCGGCTTTGAGGCGAGGCCAGCTGACACATGTTCCATGCGTGGCCCATGTGCTCAACCTCGTGGTTCAGCGGTTTATAAAGTCATACCCAGAGCTGTCTGATCTGCTGGTAAAAGTTCGCCGCCTGTCTGCACATTTTCGAAAGTCACCTACTGCTTCAGCCGGCCTTGCCGGCTTTCAGCGCCGTTTGCATCTTCCGGCTCACAGACTGGTGTGTGATGTCCCCACGCGTTGGAATTCAACTCTGCACATGTTGGTCAGGATATGTGAGCAGAAGAGGGCAGTTGTTGAGTACCTGCATCACCTAAGCCGTCGGGAAATGGGTCAAACTCCACACATAACACCTGAGGAGTGGAGATGGATGTCAGACCTATGTACCATCCTCCAAAACTTTGAGGACTCCACCAAGATGGTGAGTGGTGATGACGCCATTATTAGCGTCACCATACCGCTACTCTGCCTTCTAAAACGGTCTCTGCTGAAAAACAAACATGATGCATTGCAGGCGGAGCGCGATGAGTTGCAGCAAGAAACAGTAGTGGGTGTGGGTGATAACACACAGCCCAGCCTCGTCTCATCACAACGTGCAGTGGAGGACTATGACGAGGAGGAGGATGAAGACATCGAGCAACTCTCCGGCCAAATTGAGGATATGACATGCACACCAGTCATATCCTCGGTTCAGCGTGGCTGGCCAGAGGACAGGGTAGATGAGGAGGAGGAGGAGGAGGAGGAGGACAGCATGTTCAGTCATCTTGTTGGTCAGGCTACTGAAGTCCTGGCTGTTAAGAGTCTGGCGCACATGGCTGACTTTATGGTAAGCTGCCTGTCTCGTGACCCTCGCGTTAAGAACATCTTGGCCGACAATCATTACTGGTTGGTAACACTGTTAGACCCACGCTACAAGGAGAACTTTTTGTCTCTTATTCCCGTGGAGGAGAGGTCAACCAAAATGCAGCAGTTTCGGAAGGCCATACTCACGGAAGTAGGCAAAGCATTCCCCTCACAAAACGCTAGCGGCATAGGTCATGAATCAGTGGACAACCGAGGCGTACAGCCGAGAGAGGCACAAGTCCAATCCGCCAGAGGTAGGGGAACAGTCTTTAAGATGTGGGACAGTTTTCTCAGCCCCTCACGTACCACAGCCCCTGAGGTGCGGGGTAGTGCCACAAGAAATCCTAAGTTTGCCCAGATGCTGAAGGAGTACCTTGCAGATCAAACAACTGTACTCCGACATTCCTCTGTGCCTTACAATTATTGGGTATCCAAGCTGGACACGTGGCATGAATTGGCTCTCTACGCCTTGGAAGTCCTGGCCTGCCCTGCTGCTAGCGTTTTGTCAGAGCGTGTTTTTAGTGCCGCAGGTGGAATCATTACAGATAAACGCACCCGCCTGTCAACTGAAAATGCTGACAGGCTGACTCTGATCAAGATGAACAAGGGTTGGATTGGGCCAGACTTCACCACACCACCAGCAAATGAGAGTGGAATTTAAAGTTTGCCATGTACCTCCACTCACCCATGGGTACACACTTCTGGACTTTGGATAATCGCTGGACTGCTCCTCCTTCTCCTCATGCGCCACCATGATGATGACCGTTACAAATTGCAATACTTAGGCCTTTGTTTCAGGTATACCCCCAGTGGTAAATTTTTTCGCCCATTCTTTGCAGAATGGACATTACAACGACAGGAGACCCGCTCCTTTGCAATGGGAACAATGTTTTGAGGCCCTCATGCACGTCTCTACCCAGGGACAACGTGGAGCCTCCCAATTTTTGGCTGCCCTGCCTAAGGGCTATACTATAATACACCCACTTCCTTAAAATGGACACTTAATGTTTAGAGGCCCTCATGCACGTCTCTACCCAGGGACAACGTGGAGCCTCCCAATTTTTGGCTGCCCTGCCTAAGGGCTATACTATAATACACCCACTTCCTTAAAATGGACACTTAATGTTTTGAGGCCCTCATGCACGTCTCTACCCAGGGACAACGTGGAGCCTCCCAATTTTTGGCTGCCCTGGCAAAGGGCTATACTGAAATAGACCCACTTCCTTACAATGGGCACTTCAGGTTTACAGGCCATCATGCACGTCTCTATCCAGGGACAATGTGGAGCCTCCCAATTTTTGGCTGCCCTGGCAAAGGGCTATACTGAAATAGACCCACTTCCTTACAATGGGCACTTCAGGTTTAAAGGCCATCATGCACGTCTCTATCCAGGGACAATGTGGAGCCTCCCAATTTTTGGCTGCCCTGGCAAAGGGCTATACTGAAATAGACCCACTTCCTTACAATGGGCACTTCAGGTTTACAGGCCATCATGCACGTCTCTATCCAGGGACAATGTGGAGCCTCCCAATTTTTGGCTGCCCTGGCAAAGGGCTATACTGAAATAGACCCACTTCCTTACAATGGGCACTTCAGGTTTAAAGGCCATCATGCACGTCTCTATCCAGGGACAATGTGGAGCCTCCCAATTTTTGGCTGCCCTGGCAAAGGGCTATACTGAAATAGACCCACTTCCTTACAATGGGCACTTCAGGTTTACAGGCCATCATGCACGTCTCTATCCAGGGACAATGTGGAGCCTCCCAATTTTTGGCTGCCCTGGCAAAGGGCTATACTGAAATAGACCCACTTCCTTACAATGGGCACTTCAGGTTTACAGGCCATCATGCACGTCTCTATCCAGGGACAATGTGGAGCCTCCCAATTTTTGGCTGCCCTGGCAAAGGGCTATACTGAAATAGACCCACTTCCTTACAATGGGCACTTCAGGTTTACAGGCCATCATGCACGTCTCTATCCAGGGGCATTGGTGAACCTCACAATTTTGGACTGCCCTGGCAAAGGAAAATACTACAAAGACTCACTTCCTCAAAATGGGCACATTAGACTCAAGAGGCCTTCATGTACGTCTCTTCTCAGGGACATCGGAGTGCCACACAATGTTTTCACGTAAAATCTTTCATGTATTAATCTCAAAAAGTAACATACACCAGCTCTATCTCACTATTGGGTATGTGCCCTTAACATTTCCGCCATGAAAAATCATTTTGGGGTCATTTTGGAAGGTTTTCTGGTGAGTCCGTAAAAATGGCGTAAAACGCGGACAAAATTGTTCACAGCTGTGACTTTTCAGTGATAAATGCTTCAAGGGGTCTTCCCCATGCTGTTGCCATGTCATTTGAGCACTCTTCTGAGACTTTTGTGACATTTTTAGGGTTTCTCCATGCTGCCGGGGGGTCATTTCACAAAAATACTCGGGTCTCCCATAGGATAACATTGGGCTCGTTGCTCGGCCCGAGTACACGAGTATCTTGGGAGGCTCGGCCCGAGCTTCGAGCACCCGAGCTTTTTAGTACTCGCTCATCACTACACAAGAGGTGTACCATATAGATAATAACAAAGGTTGATTACTAAGGTCCATTTGCCAACACATGTGAACTCAATTTCACCAGTCTAGCTTCATAAACGTTTCCTGTGTGATCATTTATTTGATAAAGGCCTAATTGTATAGCCGAAACGTCATATAAATATACCTTTGCATGAATAAAATTGGAATCAAAAGCATCAGCATTCTCTATTTTTTCATGTTCTTTGAGTGCCCGAGCTGACTCTTTATGTAGCGTTTCAGGTCGGCTTTGTGTTTCCTAAGTGAGGGAACATGTTAGGCGGGGGCCTATCTGTGACTACCTGGTTTTGCCAGGGCATCACAAAGGCAACACAGGTGCTAAACACTGATGAAGCAACCACTCACATGTGTGAACCGCGTCCTATACAAGTCTATTTGTGTGCCTGGGAAGGTAACACTTTTTCCCGTTTGTTGCTGTGAGTTGTTATTGAATTTGTGAGAGAAAATTTAATACCTCTTTTTATGGTTTAGCTTTTATATTAGAGAAGTGATAGCCAGGCAAGCAAGGTCAGACCAATTAGAAAAATCAGTATCCTTTTTTGTTATGTCTGTGAGAGGTTTGACAATCAAAGAAAAGTTCTGAATAAACTTCCGATTGTAATTAGCAAACCCCAGTAAGCATTGTACGTTTTTGAGATTATCTGAATGATCCCACTCCAGAACTCCACAGACTTTTTCATGGTCAATCCGAAAACCGGAAGGCGATATCAGATATCCTAGAAATTGCACCTACTGTATGGCAAAAACACACTTTTCAAATTTATTATATAGCTTATTAGTAGAGTTGAGCGATGTTCGAGGTTCGCCAATTTCATGTTCGAGTGATTTTGGGGGTGCTCGAGATCGAACTCGAACGGAAGCTTTTTGCTAAAAGCTCGAAAGCTCGAGTTATGTTCGAGAACGGTTCGATCAGCAAAAAGCCTAGCTAGTTACTAGCTGGCTTTTCACTGTAATAGTGTGAGTCACTCTGTGATTCACACTATTATCAAATTTCAGCGTATAGTGTGCGGGGGCAGCGCGTTTAGATCAGTGCAAATGGGATAATGGAGATTGCCATTATTTTTTTTTTTCCCTAAGCGCGCATGCAGGGGGCGGGCCAGCATGTCAGCCAATCACAGACACACACACAGCTAATATATACCCAAATTGAGAAGTTTTAACCGGATTTAATCAAAATCTATCATTCATTAATCCTATCAGGATATACAACCAGCAATATTACACCAAAATATCCCAATAATAAATAAAGCCAATATAAAAGGAGTTTTTTATTAATGGTAAATATTTATTAAAACCATACATGAAATTTGACATACAATTAAAACCTACATAAAACCCAAAGGCAGGGAAAACAGGCTGTGCAACCCAGCATGGACATGAGGTGTAATGTTTATATATGTATATATATGGGGAGCAGTTAAAGTATACCTTAAATGAAACAGTAATGCGGTCATTAATACGGTCACAGGTTGACCTTTTAATAGTAAAATACTATAACCGCAAAACCAACTGCCCCATTAAAACACAAATAGCAAACCTGTAGCCATGGTGGATCGCACAACCAGCCTCCCCGCCTCTCACTCCAACGCACGTTTCACACTGCTGCTTCCTCAGGGAGGGGTAAGGAGGCAGGCGGTGGACCCATTTTATATGTCCGGTGCACATGTGTGTCATAATTAATGCTCCCGTACCTAATTACAGAGCGCCGCCAGAAAGCACCCGGACTGGAAACCAGCGACACGTCACCATCGGTCGCGTCATCGGACATGCGCATAGGCACGCGATGACGCGAGCGAGAGCAAGCGGGTCGCATAGCAACCCCCAGGAAAACAACCAAGCGGCGCTCAGCACAGGATTGATCACATGATCGCAACATCCGGACATAGAATACCGAAGGGACTAGGGAACATAAGAAATTTCAATACAATCTTTATTAACACATTTTGTTCATATACTGTATTATTAAAACTACAATTCATACCATTTTATACCATAATCATAAAGTGAAAAAGGTGCACATGTATAATTATATACCATATACTGTATATTATATACCACATACTATATATGTCAAAATACCCATACCAACCATACCAACAATATTATATTATATATACATCTATCACACACTAATACATACATCTGATAAACTTTAGCTAGGTGCCCTATTACAAATACATATCAAATAAATAATTAATTAAAAAAATATATAATAAATATGTATATATAATTTTGTAAAAATACAAAAATCAAAAAATATATATATATGTACATATATATGTGTAAACCATTGTATTTTACGTGCAGCTATATAAATCAATCTCCATATACTCCACTACCATTCAATAAGGAACCATACATACCATTCACCAATGCAAGGGTTATATACATAACACCATACAGTACCCCACAAATGAATAAAAAATCTCACATTATGGTGAAACCACATATAACCATGTGAACAACCATGATAACCATATTAGCACGTGCAATACCAACATATAAATAACCACCATCTACCATACTTCATTAAAAATTACATAATGCTATTCAACCCAGTATAAAGTGCATAAAGCACAAAGTGATTATATCTATATGCATAATATCTAATGTAAGGATTAGCTAATTGTAACCTATGAATGTGAATAAATAAAATGTGAAAAATAAAAAATATATAAAAAATATATTAATATATAATATAAGAATACATTAGTGTATATTAATTAGTGATATACAAAAATTTACATGTTACTGGTGAAAAGTGAATTGCCTGAATGTATATAGCCCTCAATATAAATTAACAACCTATTAAACCATCACACACAATATACAAGATAGAAATCATGCAAATAGTATCATACATGCACACAAAAATACCATATATGCACCAACTTACACTCATTACTATTACCATAAATTTGATACCTCATAACCATATATACTTTATATGAGAAACCAATCATTATTTTTACAAACCTCACTCTAATATTAAATCTATTCATATTCACAATCCAAATAATAAGGAGAGGAAAATCAGATGTTCTGTCCCTACCTAACACTATGTGAGCACACCACCAACAATAGAGAACAATTACATATATCATATTTATTATCCATAGTCATGAAATTTTATTATTAAAATACTATAAAATCTGTATTTCTACCACCGACCGTACCAAGTACCTCAGCATTCTTAAACCAACTACTAACCCCAAAACCAGAGGAATCAAAAACCAGATCACAGGAAACTACCAAATCCCCATTGTTCATTAAGACCAAAGGGTGAAATTGTTCTCAAAATTGTAATCCACCGGCACTCTTTCTGTAGTAATCGTGTTTTGATGTCACCTCCTCTTGAGCCCATATAGACACGATCAATTCCCTGGACTCTAAGACCTTTCCATGTATCAGGATGCTTATTCCGAAAGTGTCTTGCCAATGGTTTTAGTTTCTTTATTGCCTCATGATCATCCGTTCTGATTTCATATGCAGCCTTGATGTCCCGAATACGTTCTTGAATCCGGACCCTCAATTCTCTTGAGGTCATACCCACATAGAACAGTCCACATGGGCATGTCACAAGGTAAATTACTGCTTCCGTCTTGCAGTTAATATGATGGACAATCTCATACTCCCGTGTTCTTGTAGAATTCCAAAAGGTCTTTGTTTTCATAATCACAGGGCAAATAGAACAGCTACCACATATCCATGATCCCCATTTTGGACCTGAAGATTGAAATAAAAACTTAGATTTAGATGGCACATAATGACTTCTTGCAATACAGTCACGAATGGTTCTATTCCTTCTGGCCCTAATAGAAGGAGTATCGGATATGAATTTCTTAATATCATGATCTTGATGTAAAATCGGCCAATATTTCTGAAAGATCTTGATCATATCATTCCATCTTCCATGGTAGTTAGTAATTAAACGAACCATCTCTTGGTCATCAGATCTTTTCTTGGGGATCAAAAGATCAATTCTTTTACTATTTCTAGCCCGATTGTATCCTTTCAGAATACAATCATTTTTATATCCCCCCTGTACAAACCTTTTTTGAAGTTCTTCTGCCTCTTTCTCAAATTCATTATCTTGATCACAAATACAACATGCCCGAATGAACTGCCCAGTGGGTATCGCCTTTATCACATGTGCCGGATGCGCAGATCTTGCATGTAAATAGGCATTGACACTAGTTTCCTTCCGGAAAATTGTTGTATGTACACTACCATCCTGATCAACAGATATCTTCAAATCCAAGAAATCAATCGCTCTTTGTTCAATCCTGTAGGTCAAACGAATATTGTTGTCATTCACATTCAGGGTAGACAAAAAAACATCCAAAGAGGTCCTCGACCCTTGCCATATAAACAGGACGTCATCAATAAACCTCATCCAGGAAATGATAACTCCACCCATGGATAACTCATTTGTAGGTATGCAGTTCCTTTCCCATAACCCCAAAAATAAATTTGAATAGGATGGGGCGAATGCCGCCCCCATGGCCACGCCTCTCCTCTGCAAATAATATTGGTTTTTAAACAAAAAGAAGTTATGGGTTAAAGCAAACTCCATCAGTTCCATCAACAAATCCAAAAGTTCCTTCTTAAGTCCCCGGGGACATCAAGATCATGATATTAAGAAATTCATATCCGATACTCCTTCTATTACGGCCAGAAGGAATAGAACCATTCATGACTGTATTGTACGAAGTCATTATGTGCCATCTAAATCTAAGTTTTTATTTCAATCTTCAGGTCCAAAATGGGGATCATGGATATGTGGCAGCTGTTTTATTTGCCCTGTGATTATAAGACAAAGACCTTTTGGAATTCTACAAGAACACGGGAGTATGAGATTGTCCATCAAATTAACTGCAAGACGGAAGCAGTAATTTACCTTGCGACATGCCCATGTGGACTGTTCTATGTGGGTATGACCTCAAGAGAATTGAGGGTCCGGATTCAAGAACGTATTCGGGACATCAAGGCTGCATATGAAATCAGAACGGATGATCATGAGGCAATAAAGAAACTAAAACCATTGGCAAGACACTTTCGGAATAAGCATCCTGATACATGGAAAGGTCTTAGAGTCCAGGGAATTGATCGTGTCTATATGGGCTCAAGAGGAGGTGACATCAAAACACGATTACTACAGAAAGAGTGCCGGTGGATTACAATTTTGAGAACAATTTCACCCTTTGGTCTTAATGACCAATGGGGATTTGGTAGTTTCCTGTGATCTGGTTTTTGATTCCTCTGGTTTTGGGGTTAGTAGTTGGTTTAAGAATGCTGAGGTACTTGGTACGGTCGGTGGTAGAAATACAGATTTTATAGTATTTTAATAATAAAATTTCATGACTATGGATAATAAATATGATATATGTAATTGTTCTCTATTGTTGGTGGTGTGCTCACATAGTGTTAGGTAGGGACAGAACATCTGATTTTCCTCTCCTTATTATTTGGATTGTGAATATGAATAGATTTAATATTAGAGTGAGGTTTGTAAAAATAATGATTGGTTTCTCATATAAAGTATATATGGTTATGAGGTATCAAATTTATGGTAATAGTAATGAGTGTAAGTTGGTGTGTGAAGCCCCGCGAACGCTGTGTCGGTGCATTACCTTCAGGGACTCCACTGGCTCTGTCTGGTCACAGGTAGGAAATCTTCTATTTGTCGTGACGCCACTCTCAGTATTGCGGTCAGTGGGGACCGCCACTGCAGGTTGAGGGACGCCTGGGGCTGATGGTGAGTGCAGTTAGTTGGAATAGCCTCCTGAGAGTGAGGCAAGCCCCAGGGCCCTGTGTAGGTGCATAGTACCACAAGGCGCAGAATAACTCCACACACGCAGGATGTCTTTCAGGGGTTTTACTCACTTCAGGTGGCAGGGTGAGTAACCCGGGCTTAGCTGGGATGAACCAGGCGGGAACCAGGTATCCTTCAGGCTGACTTCTGATGGTGACTACCAACTCGCCTTCCTTAGCCCTTGGTGGTTTGAGGTAACCCCGACTTTTAGTCCCTATGGGGGTCACCCAGGGAAGTTGCTGAAGCCTCTCTCCCCTTCGTTTGCCGTTTGCTTGTTGCCTGGGCCAGATCACTCCAGCTGCTTGCCTCCTGTGAACTATGGGCCCTAACTGTGGCTACGTGGCTGCGGCTTTTAGGTGTTGTGGTGTGGGCTTTGAGGGCCCCACACCGGCAGGTTTAGCAAGGAAAGGTGGATCTATCCCCGCTCCGGGATCTGCCGCCCGTTTGGGCCTGGTACTCCCTAGCAGTCTCCTTACTTCCCACTCTGTGCTCTCTCTTTAGCTGGAGACGGGTTTCGGGTAGCACTCCTAGGTGACCGTTCTCCCCCGTCGGTAGCCACTGCGCGGACGCTGTCAGACTGCAACAGCCCCAGGGGTAGGGGTCTGCTCCTCTCGGAGCTCCCTGGACTCTGCCCTGAACCGGCTCACTGCTCCTCCTCTCCTGTTCTTGCCTACGCCACCTAGCAACCAGGCTCTCTTACCACACCCCTTGAGAGGAGATGGAGGCTTTTGGCCCCCTCCACTATTCCAGTGGAGGTGAAGGCTTTTCCCCCTCCTGGGATCCCCAGGGGTCCTCTCATAGGTACATGTGTGAGACCTGATCACTATGCGCCTGTGTAGTCACACCTCGGTCAGCCTTCTGGATTACCTGTATTGTACTGTCCCCAGCATGGGTGCAGTACTCAGTGGTGCCTGACCAGGTCAGGGGCGCCACATTCCCCCTTAGTTATCACCAGCACGTCCTCGGGCTGCAAGACAACATTTTAAAATGCATAAAACATTAAAACATGTAAAACATTTTTAAAACCACCAGGTACCATACATCACCACCCTCCACCCACAAGTCCGTTAACCCACCCAAAACCCTCTCACGTTGGCCGCGCCTTCAGCCACTTCTGGCAGGATGTAGAGGCGGCTTTCATGGGCTGGTGGTTTCAGGGTATACCTGGCCTGGTGGATCCGCGCCTTCAGCCTCTTCTGGCAGGATGTAGAGGCGGCCTCCACAGTTGGTGCTGACCAGGTACCCTCTTTGTGGTGGAGAGCCAGGCCCCATAAACAGGCATGCTCTCTGGTTGCAGGTGAGCCAAGGCCCTATATACGGACGTGCTCCCTGGTTGCAGACGAGCCAAGCCCCTAAACAGGCTGACTCTGGTGGTGGTGGTGCCCTCTGGTGTAACTATTTACACTGCGAGAGTTTGTGGCTATAGCCAGTTCATAGCCTTAAGGTTCATTTCTCACATTAGTTTATGTGGGCACATTGCTTAAACTTGAAAACGTTGCAAAACTTCAAACTTGTCAAACTGGGAACTTCTATGCTTCTTTCTGTACTTTATGTGGATTCCTCCTCACCAGGGCTTGGGCCTGTAGGGCTGTGGCACCTGTTGGTTTCTCGATCTCTTTCTTCGTCTGTGGTAGTCTCATCAGTGGGTTCTTTGTCTTTCCTTTCTTCTTCCGTGTCTGTTTCTTTTTCTTTAGGACATGGTGTTACATCTAGCGCATACCAGCCTCTTTCGCCTTGATGCATGGTAAACTGCACTGTGTCTCCCATCCTTAGGTTTCTTCCAGGATGTCCTCTGGGCAAATGAGCTCTCACGTCTCTTCTGTTGACAAAAATGCCTTCTTTCATACCAGGTGCTACGATGAAGCCGTATCCTGATTTTAGGCTGAAATCTTCCACTACTCCTCGACAAAGGGGTCCTCTGACCTGGGCTTTGGCTCTTCTCAGGAACCGTTTCTCCTCTAGGTCTCTGGCCGTTATTTCATCTCTCTGCTCTGGGGACTGCGGTGCAGGGAAAGACTGGGTTCTGTTACGGCGCCGTGTCTTGCGGGCTGGATTCTGCGAGGTACAGCTTACAAGCTCCCAGGTGAGGCTTTTGGGCAGATCTTCTTCAGCGGAAGGTATCGGGTCTTCTTCGTCCCAGCGGGAGTATGGCAACATCTCTGGCTCGGGGTATGAATCCACTGCTGATGGCTCCGGAGTCAGCTCCTCAGCTTCCTGGCCTCCCCTCCCCCTTAGTTCTTCTGAGCACTCCTTTGGTGGCAGTGCTGGGGATGGACTTTCATCAGCAGGCCCGGGCGGGGGACTCTTTGGCGTGGTTGCTGCAGGGGTTGCCGGAATCCTCTTGGGGGTATGCGGAGGTAGCATGTACCGGTCCACCATCTCCTGTGGGAACTTGGCCTCCAGGTCAGCCTTCAGCTGCCAGTATGCGGGGTCCTCACCTATCAGGGACTTCCTTGCAGGGACTTCCTTGGACTGGGGAGCGGTGTCTGCTCTGGCCTTGCAGGCCGGGGTAAACAATGATACGTCTGTCTTTTCTTGGCGGGCCGCGCCCGATATGGCGGCGGCCTGGTCTTGGCGGGCCGCGCCTGGCATGGCGGCGGCCTGGATGGGCGTTTCTGCAGGGACCGGGTCTCGGTGGGCCGAGCAGGGCATCGCTGCGGCGGCCTGGGCTTGGCGGGCTGCACCTGGCGTGGCTGCGGCCTGCTTCAGCGTCGCCGCGCCGGACGCCTCTTCAGGGACCGCGGGCATGGCAGCAGGGATTGGGGCACTCGCGCTGGCAGGGGCAACACTGGACTCACCCATCGTTGGCAGCATCGGGGTCTGAGTCGTCACCGCCCGGTCTGGCACTCGGCGCGCGGCTCTCCCCTCATAGGCCTGAACCGCCGCGGTCATTTCCAGAAACTCCGCACGTCCCTCTCTGATCTGCCTTCCGATCCTGGCCTCCAGTTGATCGCAGAACTCGGCAAGCTCCCGACACCACCAGGCAGCGGAGCCTGGCTCTGGGTCTCTGCATTCAGACGCCATTTTCTCTAACAACAAGCTGCTGGCTTCTTTTCCGTTCCGCCGTCTCTGGACGCTTCCGCTCTCTTCACAAGCGAGGTCAGAACTCTGCAGGGGATCTCTGGGTAGCCACACCTCTTCGTGGGCGGTAACTTCTCCCAGCGCGGGCTGCTGTTGTTTTTCGGCGCGCTTTTCATGGTGGCAATATGGCGGCGCTTCCAATTTTTCAAGCGGACCGCCCAGGCACATGGTCACCTGTCTGGACAGGTCTAGTCCTTATCCTGTTCGTGACGCCAGATGTGAAGCCCCGCGAACGCTGTGTCGGTGCATTACCTTCAGGGACTCCACTGGCTCAGTCTGGTCACAGGTAGGAAATCTTCTATTTGTCGTGACGCCACTCTCAGTATTGCGGTCAGTGGGGACCGCCACTGCAGGTTGAGGGACGCCTGGGGCTGATGGTGAGTGCAGTTAGTTGGAATAGCCTCCTGAGAGTGAGGCAAGCCCCAGGGCCCTGTGTAGGTGCATAGTACCACAAGGCGCAGAATAACTCCACACACGCAGGATGTCTTTCAGGGGTTTTACTCACTTCAGGTGGCAGGGTGAGTAACCCGGGCTTAGCTGGGATGAACCAGGCGGGAACCAGGTATCCTTCAGGCTGACTTCTGATGGTGACTACCAACTCGCCTTCCTTAGCCCTTGGTGGTTTGAGGTAACCCCGACTTTTAGTCCCTATGGGGGTCACCCAGGGAAGTTGCTGAAGCCTCTCTCCCCTTCGTTTGCCGTTTGCTTGTTGCCTGGGCCAGATCACTCCAGCTGCTTGCCTCCTGTGAACTATGGGCCCTAACTGTGGCTACGTGGCTGCGGCTTTTAGGTGTTGTGGTGTGGGCTTTGAGGGCCCCACACCGGCAGGTTTAGCAAGGAAAGGTGGATCTATCCCCGCTCCGGGATCTGCCGCCCGTTTGGGCCTGGTACTCCCTAGCAGTCTCCTTACTTCCCACTCTGTGCTCTCTCTTTAGCTGGAGACGGGTTTCGGGTAGCACTCCTAGGTGACCGTTCTCCCCCGTCGGTAGCCACTGCGCGGACGCTGTCAGACTGCAACAGCCCCAGGGGTAGGGGTCTGCTCCTCTCGGAGCTCCCTGGACTCTGCCCTGAACCGGCTCACTGCTCCTCCTCTCCTGTTCTTGCCTACGCCACCTAGCAACCAGGCTCTCTTACCACACCCCTTGAGAGGAGATGGAGGCTTTTGGCCCCCTCCACTATTCCAGTGGAGGTGAAGGCTTTTCCCCCTCCTGGGATCCCCAGGGGTCCTCTCATAGGTACATGTGTGAGACCTGATCACTATGCGCCTGTGTAGTCACACCTCGGTCAGCCTTCTGGATTACCTGTATTGTACTGTCCCCAGCATGGGTGCAGTACTCAGTGGTGCCTGACCAGGTCAGGGGCGCCACAGGTGCATATATGGTATTTTTGTGTGCATGTATGATACTATTTGCATGATTTCTATCTTGTATATTGTGTGTGATGGTCTAATAGGTTGTTAATTTATATTGAGGGCTATATACATTCAGGCAATTCACTTTTCACCAGTAACATGTAAATTTTTGTATATCACTAATTAATATACACTAATGTATTCTTATATTATATATTAATATATTTTTTATATATTTTTTATTTTTCACATTTTATTTATTCACATTCATAGGTTACAATTAGCTAATCCTTACATTAGATATTATGCATATAGATATAATCACTTTGTGCTTTATGCACTTTATACTGGGTTGAATAGCATTATGTAATTTTTAATGAAGTATGGTAGATGGTGGTTATTTATATGTTGGTATTGCACGTGCTAATATGGTTATCATGGTTGTTCACATGGTTATATGTGGTTTCACCATAATGTGAGATTTTTTATTCATTTGTGGGGTACTGTATGGTGTTATGTATATAGCCCTTGCATTGGTGAATGGTATGTATGGTTCCTTATTGAATGGTAGTGGAGTATATGAAGATTGATTTATATAGCTGCACATAAAATACAATGGTTTACACATATATATGTACATATATATATATATATATATATTTTTTTATTTTTGTATTTTTACAAAATTATATATACATATTTATTATATATTTTTTTAATTATTTATTTGATATGTATTTGTAATAGGGCACCTAGCTAATGTTTATCAGATGTATGTATTAGTGTGTGATAGATGTATATATAATATAATATTGTTGGTATGGTTGGTATGGGTATTTTGACATATATAGTATGTGGTATATAATATACAGTATATGGTATATAATTATACATGTGCACCTTTTTCACTTTATGGTTATGGTATAAAATGGTATGAATTGTAGTTTTAATAATACAGTATATGAACAAAATGTGTTAATAAAGATTGTATTGAAATTTCTTATGTTCCCTAGTCCCTTCGGTATTCTATGTCCGGATGTTGCGATCATGTGATCAATCCTGTGCTGAGCGCCGCTTGGTTGTTTTCCTGGGGGTTGCTATGCGACCCGCTTGCTCTCGCTCGCGTCATCGCGTGCCTATGCGCATGTCCGATGACGCGACCGATGGTGACGTGTCGCTGGTTTCCAGTCCGGGTGCTTTCTGGCGGCGCTTTGTAATTAGGTACGGGAGCATTAATTATGACACACATGTGCACCGGACATATAAAATGGGTCCACCGCCTGCCTCCTTACCCCTCCCTGAGGAAGCAGCAGTGTGAAACGTGCGTTGGAGTGAGAGGCGGGGAGGCTGGTTGTGCGATCCACCATGGCTACAGGTTTGCTATTTGTGTTTTAATGGGGCAGTTGGTTTTGCGGTTATAGTATTTTACTATTAAAAGGTCAACCTGTGACCGTATTAATGACCGCATTACTGTTTCATTTAAGGTATACTTTAACTGCTCCCCATATATATACATATATAAACATTACACCTCATGTCCATGCTGGGTTGCACAGCCTGTTTTCCCTGCCTTTGGGTTTTATGTAGGTTTTAATTATATGTCAAATTTCATGTATGGTTTTAATAAATATTTACCATTAATAAAAAACTCCTTTTATATTGGCTTTATTTATTATTGGGATATTTTGGTGTAACACACACAGCTAAGTAGTCTTTTTTGCCAGACAAGCAAGGGCATGTGTCATAGGCTGTGAATGTCACATGTCCTTGCATTATAAATACGGCCATTTTCCCTCATGGCGAAATTATCTGCTTCTTGCGTATAGGTAAAAGTCACCGCTCACGCAGCTCCTGTCTCCGCTCCGGCTGTGTACGCTATACACACAGCGCTCTACAGATTAGGGATAGAAGTTTATTTCAGGCCTTTTCAGGGCTCATTTCCTCGGGCTCAGAGCCATAGGTGACAGTCAGGTCCGTGGAAACGCTGTATACAGCTTCAGATAACAGCGTCTGTGTACCTAAGCTCAGGGAATTCCTTGCTGCATTTCACCATTAGGAGGGATAGAAAGTGAAGCTTCCTTTCCTGTCCACTGACCAAGAGAACCCGGCCACTGTACCCACCTGCCCCCTTTTGCCACGTTATTTTTATAGCAAACAGTGCTGAAACTTAGTGGCATCCAAAAAGTGGCTACTATACTCCATTGTTGTCCCACTGGTGCCAAGCCATTTCCAGAACCTCTCCATTCAACCCTCATGCACATTTTGCTACGCTATTCTTATAGCAAATAGTGCTGAAAATTAGTGTCATCCAAAATGTGGCTGCTATACTCCATTGTTGTCCCACTGGTGCCAAGCAATTTCCAGCACCTCTGCATTCAACCCTCATGCACATTTTGCTACGCTTTTTTTATAGCAAACACTGCTGATAGTTAGTGGCATCCACAAAGTGTCTGCTATACTAATTTTGTGTCCCACTTGTGCCAAGCAAGTCCCAGCACCCCTGCATTCAACCCTCATGCATATTTTGCTATGCTATTTTTATAGCAAACAATGCTGAAACTTAGTGGCATCCAAAAAGTGGCTGCTATACTAATTTTGTGTCCCACTGGTGCCAAGCAATTTCCAGCACCTCTGCATTCAACCCTCATGCACATTTTGCTATGCTATTCTTATAGCAAACAGTGCTGAAAATTAGTGGCATCCAAAAAGTGTCTGCTATAATCCATTGTTGTCCAACTGGTGCCAAGCAAATTCCAGCACCTCTGCATTCAACCCTCATGCACATTTTGCTACGCTATTCTTATAGCAAACAGTGCTAAACATAGGTGGCATCCAAAAAGTGGCTGCTATACTCCATTGTTGTCCCACTGGGGCAAAGCAAATTCCAGCACCTCTGTATTCAACCCTCATGCACATTTTGCTATGCTATTCTTATAGCAAACAGTGCTGAAAATTAGTGGCATCCAAAAAGTGGCTGCTATACTCCATTGTTGTCCAACTGGTGCCAAGCAATTTCCAGCACCTCTGCATTCAACCCTCATGCACTTTTTGCTACGCTATTCTTATAGCAAACAGTGCTGAAAATTAGTGGCATCCAAAAAGTGGCTGCTATACTCCACTGTTGTCCTAATGATGCCAAGCAATTTCCAGCACCTCTGCATTCAACCCTCATGCACATTTTGCTACGCTATTCTTATAGCAAACACTGCTGAACATAAGTGGCATCCAAAAAGTGGCTGCTATACTCCATTTTTGTCCCACTGGTGCATAGCAATTTCCAGCACCTCTGCATTCAACCGTCATGCACATTTTGCTACGCTATTCTTATAGTAAACAGTGCTGAACATAAGTGGCATCCAAAAAGTGGCTGCTATACTCCATTGTTGTCCCACTGGTGGAAAGCAATTTCCAGCACCTCTGTATTCAACCCTCATGCACATTTTGTTACGCTATAGTTATAGCAAACAGTGCTGAAAATTAGTGGCATCCGCAAAGTGTCTGCTATACTAATTTAGTGTCCCACTGGTGACAAGAAAGTTCCAGCACCTCTGCATTCTACCCTCATGCACATTTTCCTACGCTGTTTTTATAGCAAACAGTGCTGCCAGTATTAGGGCCATAGTTGCATTGTCAGAGATAGTCAATGTTGGTTCTTCAGCTGTCAATAAAGGTAGACCACCTCTGCAAACTACACCACCTCTCAATTTTTGCTACCACATTTTAAGTGGCTAATCTTGTCGCTAACAAAATGAGTGGCAAAAGGACAGATGCTGGTGGAAAGGGGAACAGGCGTGTTGGAAAAGGAAAAAAAAGTTTGTGTCCATGGGGAAGGTGGCAAAGCTACATTAACATCTGCTGAAGATAAGCTATCTTCCAGCAAAAGTAAGATGTCTACTACTTTCTGTGGACAATCCGATGTGCTCCCTTTTTTACGGACCCGAACAACTGTAAGAAAGGTAGATGATGCACAAAAAAAGAACATGCTTGAATGGATCTCAAGTGCTCCAACAAGTGCCCTCTCCACCACCTCAACTACCACATAAAAAAAAACAGTCCTCTGAGTTGTCATCCCAATCACACTTGCTTTCTCTCAGCTCTCAAGTCTCCACCCGCCCTGCACAGTATGGTGTAACAGAGATGGCTGAGTCTGCAGAGCTTTTCAGTCACACTATAGCCTGGGAATCAGAGGTCTGCTCCCAAGCTACAGTGAGTACAGACCAGGAAATGGTCTGCAATGATGCCCAGAAGCTTTGTAACTCAGATTCAGGCCCTGATGACCAAGTTTATGAGCATAATGTTGACCCTCATTCACAAACTGTAACACCTGTTAGTGGAGGCAATGAGGAACATACTGATGACGATGAGACACAAATACCAGATTGGGATGACAACTTAAATATTCGGTCAGGGCAGGAAGAGGCTAGGTCTGAGGGGGAGGGGAGTGCAAACACAACGCTTGATGATGAAGTTTTAGATCCCACTTAATGTCAACCCACAGTCAGGCACTTAAGGAGGTCAACAGAGGCGGTGGAGGAGGATGCAACTGACGACGAAGTTACCTTGCGCCTTCCTGGACAGAGTCGGAGTACTGGTAGCACGTCTACAACTGCATCCTCAGCCACCACTCTGCCTCTGAGCACAAGTTGGGGTGGCTCTGCAGGTCACATGTCCTCTAAGCCTTGCCTAGCCTGGTCCTTTTTTGACCTTGCAAAGGATCTCTGAAATCATGCGATCTGTAAAATTTGTCGGGAATTTATAAGTAGAGGCAAAAAGCTCACCAGTTTGACAACTTCTTCCATGAATCGTCACATGAATACCAAGCATAAGTCCCAGTGGAAAGCTCACTGTGCTGCAATGCGGCCTAGCGTAGCAGGCCAACCACCGCCTGCCCCTTCCAGTTCATCCTTGCACTCTTCATCTTTTATGACTGTGGGGACAGCTGTCACACTTGGTTTTCCACGCACACCTTCCACCACTGTAACCGCAACAGGCAGTTTGCTTGGTAGGTCGTCAGTTGGTTTGGAAGGGGAAACAAGTGCGGGTGTACAGCTCTCTCAGACATCGATAGCACCAATGTTGGATGAAGGCAACATCATGTCTACAACTGCACTTTCCTCACAAACCTGCATTTTTCCAGGGACACCATACTCAACACCGTCTACACACAGCAGCCAGATCTCTGTCCCTCAGATGTGGACAAATAAAAGGCCATTTCCTCCGACCCATGACAAAGCTAAGAGGTTGACTTTATCCCTCTGTAAGCTCTTGGCTACCAAAATGCTGCCTTTTCGCCTGTTGGACACACAGGATTTTCGAGACCTTATGTCTGTCGCTGTGCCCCAGTACCAGAAGCCCAGTCACCACTACTTCTCTAAGAAAGGTGTGCCTGCGCTACATCAGCATGTCGCACACAACATCCCCGCTTCCTTGAGAAACTCTGTGTGTGAATGGGTGCATTTAACCACCGATACTTCGACCAGTAAGCATGGACAGGGGCATTACATGTCGCTGACTGGGCACTGGATAACTATGGTGATAGATGAAGAAGGGTCTGCTGAACAAGTCTTGCCGTCCCCACGACTTGTGCGTCAATCCTCTTTATGTATAAGTTCCTCCAACGCTTCGGCCTCCTCAACCTCATCTGGGTCCTCCATCTCCGCCCAAGCCTGTCTGTTCAGGTCACCAGCGTTGTAACTGCGCACAAGGAATCACGCACACGTCCTTACTATGCTGGCAGCAGAGCTCAACGGCATCAGGCGGTCTTTAGCTTGAAATGTCTTGGAAATAAGAGTCACACAGCGGCTGAGTTGTGGTCAGCTCTGCTGCCCGAGTTTCATAAATGGTTGTCTCCACTCAACCTGCAGCCTGGTAAGGCCGTGTGCAACAATGCTGCAAACCTGGGTGCGGCCCTTCGCCTAGGCAAGGAGACACACGTGCATTGTATGGCTCACGTGTTGAACCTTGTTGTCCAGCAGTTTTTAACACACTATCCCAGCATAACTGGCCTTCTGCACAGGGCACGAAAACTGTCTGCTCATGTCCGCCGTTCAACCGCCGCAGCTGAGCGACTTGCATCGCTCCAGAAGTCTTTGAAATATGATGTGCCGACACGCTGGAATTCGACTCTCCACATGTTACAGCGACTGCGGCAGCACCGCCGAGCACTGGTGCAATACGTCATGACGTTGGCCTGGGCCTGGGCCAACTTGATGCAGACGTGGGGCAGATCACCCTGATGGAGTGGTCTCAGATCAAGGACCTATGCACCCTTCTGCACAGTTTCGACATGGCGACGAATATGTTAGTTTAATATGTTACCTACAACATGACCCTCGGATTGTCAAAATTAGAAGTGATAATGACTGCTGGGTTGCCACACTATTAGATCCCCGGTACAAGTCCAAATTTTGTGAAATAATTCCAGCCATAGAAAGGGACGCACGTATGCAGGAGTATCAACAGAAGCTGTTACTCAATCTTAGCTCGGCTTTTCCACCAAACACCAGTGGTGCACGGAGTGAATCTCCCAGTTGTAACTTGACAAACATGGGACGGTCTCGTCATCAACAGTCTAACCGTACCAGCAGCACCGTATCTGGTGCTGGTAACAGCAATTTTATTGAATCGTTTCATAATTTTTTTAGACCATCCTTTGCAAGGCCAACAGAGACAAGAAGTCTGACACATAGTCAACGGCTGCAGAGTATGATACAGGAGTATCTCCAAATGAACATCGATGCCATGACTTTGCAAATGGAGCCTTGCTCATTTTGGGCTTTAAATCTTGAAAAATGGCCTGAGCTCGCCACTTACGCCTTGGAGATCTTGTCATGTCCCGCAGCCAGCGTTGTCTCAGAATGTGTCTTCAGCGCTGCTGGGTGTGTGCTGACAGATAAGCGCATGCGTCTGTCCATTGACAATGTGGACAGACTAACGTTCATCAAAATGAACAAGTCATGGATCTGCAAGGACTTTACTACCCCTGTGTCATCCTGGGGAGAGTAAAGGCTTGTGAATTTGGAATGTGCTTGATGCAAATGTACCTGTGAAGTGTACAACAGGGGCACAAGTGCTGCCACTGAAGGGGTGTCTGTGTGGCCCAATTTTTGAAATAAAAAGGGAGACTCTGCTTGGAGTCCCCCTGCTGTGTTTTTAAAAACGAGCCAAGATGAACAAGTCATGGTTCAGCAAAGACTTTGCTACGTACCCCGGTGGCATCCTGGTGACAGTTAAGGCTGGCATATTTTGGAATGTGCTTGATGCAAATCTACCTGTGAGGTGTACAACAGGGGCACAAGTGATGCCACTGAAGTGGTGTCTGTGGGGCCCAATTTTTGGAAAAAAGGGAGACTCTGCTTGGAGTCCCCCTGCTGTGTTTTTACAAATGAGCCAAGATGAACAAGTCATGGTTCAGCAAAGACTTTGCTACCTAACCCGGTGTCATCCTAGGGACAGTTAAGGCTGGCGTACAGTTAGGTCCAGAAATATTTGGACAGTGACACAATTTTCGCGAGTTGGGCTCTGCATGCCACCACATTGGATTTGAAATGAAACCTCTACAACAGAATTCAAGTGCAGATTGTAACGTTTAATTTGAAGGTTTGAACAAAAATATCTGATAGAAATTGTAGGAATTCTACACATTTCTTTACAAACACTCCACATTTTAGGAGGTCAAAAGTAATTGGACAAATAAATCAAACCCAAACAAAATATTTTTATTTTCAATATTTTGTTGCAAATCCTTTGGAGGCAATCACTGTCTTAAGTCTGGAACCCATGGACATCACCAAACGCTGGGTTTCCTCCTTCTTAATGCTTTGCCAGGCCTTTACAGCCGCAGCCTTCAGGTCTTGCTTGTTTGTGGGTCTTTCCGTCTTAAGTCTGGATTTGAGCAAGTGAAATGCATGCTCAATTGGGTTAAGATCTGGTGATTGACTTGGCCATTGCAGAATGTTCCACTTTTTTGCACTCATGAACTCCTGGGTAGCTTTGGCTGTATGCTTGGGGTCATTGTCCATCTGTACTATGAAGCACCGTCCGATCAACTTTGCGGCATTTGGCTGAATCTGGGCTGAAAGTATATCCCGGTGCACTTCAGAATTCATCCGGCTACTCTTGTCTGCTGTTATGTCATCAATAAACACAAGTGACCCAGTGCCATTGAAAGCCATGCATGCCCATGCCATCACGTTGCCTCCACCATGTTTTACAGAGGATGTGGTGTGCCTTGGATCATGTGCCGTTCCCTTTCTTCTCCAAACTTTTTTCTTCCCATCATTCTGGTACAGGTTGATCTTTGTCTCATCTGTCCATAGAATACTTTTCCAGAACTGAGCTGGCTTCATGAGGTGTTTTTCAGCAAATTTAACTCTGGCCTGTCTATTTTTGGAATTGATGAATGGTTTGCATCTAGATGTGAACCCTTTGTATTTACTTTCATGGAGTCTTCTCTTTACTGTTGACTTAGAGACAGATAAACCTACTTCACTGAGAGTGTTCTGGACTTCAGTTGATGTTGTGAATGGGTTCTTCTTCACCAAAGAAAGTATGCGGCGATCATCCACCACTGTTTCCATCCGTGGACGCCCAGGCCTTTTTGAGTTCCCAAGCTCACCAGTCAATTCCTTTTTTCTCAGAATGTACCCGACTGTTGATTTTGCTACTCCAAGCATGTCTGCTATCTCTCTGATGGATTTTTTCTTTTTCTTCAGCCTCAGGATGTTCTGCTTCACCTCAATTGAGAGTTCCTTAGACCGCATGTTGTCTGGTCACAGCAACAGCTTCCAAATGCAAAACCACACACCTGTAATCAACCCCAGACCTTTTACCTACTTCATTGATTACAGGTTAACAAGGGAGATGCCTTCAGAGTTAATTGCAGCCCTTAGAGTCCCTTGTCCAATTACTTTTGGTCCCTTTAAAAAGAGGAGGCTATGCATTACAGAGCTATGATTCCTAAACCCTTTCTCCTATTTGGATTTGAAAACTCTCATATTGCAGCTGGGAGTGTGCACTTTCAGCCCATATTATATATATAATTGTATTTCTGAACATGTTTTTGTAAACAGCTAAAATAACAAAACTTGTGTCACTGTCCAAATATTTCTGGACCTAACTGTATTTTGGAATGTGCTTGATGAAAATCTACCTGTGAAGTGTACAACAGGGGCACAAGTGCTGCTACTGAAGGGGTGTCTGTGTGGCCCAATTTTTGGAAAAAAGGGAGACTTTGCATGGAGTCCGCTTGCTGTGTTTTACATGATTTTATAAGGGCATGCCATGCCTATATCTGTGTCTCCTCCTCTTTTTCCTCGTCCAGCTGTTTAGTTTTGCATGAATATTTGTCCTTGTCACTTTCCCATGTGTTTGTGTTGTCTTGGGAGTTGTTTGTCACGTTTTGGATACCTTTGAGGGTGTTATCCAGGTGTTTTTAAGTGTTTCTGATTGC
Organism: Anomaloglossus baeobatrachus; assembly: GCF_048569485.1. Lineage (NCBI taxonomy): Eukaryota > Metazoa > Chordata > Amphibia > Anura > Aromobatidae > Anomaloglossus > Anomaloglossus baeobatrachus. The sequence goes on along the minus strand of NC_134353.1, from coordinate 340,942,642 downwards.
CTCCCATTGTTTTCAATGGGGTTCGAGAGGTTCGTCGAACAGCTCGTTGAACGGCTCATCGAACGGGGAACCATTTGTTGAACCGAACCGAACTCGAACTCTAGGGGGTGGCTCATCTCTACTTATTAGGCAATTATATCTGTTGACCTCCCTGACATGTACTTGATGTGTCACAAAATTTTTTGAGTAAATCAAAATTTTATCAAGGTCTACAACCACAAATCTGCCGACCAAATTGTAGCACAACACCGCTGCACGCCTTGTTCTCTCCCACTGCAGGAATGCGCTGTCACTCACCACCACATCAGGCTCCCTTCACGCTGCTCAGCATCCCTGCGCTCCTCGATTTGTATTCCTCCTTGTCCCCCCTCCCAGAGTGTATCACAGGTTCTCCGGGAGTGCTCGTTGGGAGTGTGTGCACACTGCTGCCGATCTCTTAAAGTGCCAGCATGACACTCAAAGGAATTGCATCTCAGCCTATCGCTGAGAGGCATTGGGTATTTAAGGCATGCTGGGAACTGATCTGATTGCCCTATGTGGAGTCAGGAAGGACTTTTTTCCCCTAATGTGGAGCTTACTGTCTGTCACATGGGGTTGTTGCCTTCTTCTGGATCAACATGTTAGGTTAGATCATGAGTTGAACTTGATGGACTTAGGTCTACTTTCAAACTTAAACAGTATGAATCTAAAACTGGAAGACTGGAAGAATGGATGAAAATCCCTCAATTTGAAAAGGAAACTATAGGCCAGTAAGCTTAACATCTGTTGTGGGTAAAATGTTTTGAAGGGTTTTTAAGGGATACTATTATGGAATATTTCAATGTTAATATATGTTTAACTCCATATCAACATGAATTTATGAAGGATTGCTCCTGTCAAACTAACCTGATCAGCTTCTACGAGGATGTAAGCTCCCAAATGGACCGAGGAGAATCATTGGATGTCATTTATCTCGACTTCGGTAAAGCATTTGACATTGTCCCACATAAAAGATTGATAAGTAAAATGAGAAATCTTGGGCTAGGGGAAAATGTGTGTAGATGGGTAGGTAGCTGGCTTAGTGATAGAAAACAAAGAGTGGTTATTAATGGTGCATACTCAGATTGGACCAGGTGTTATGATCCGGAACCATGGAAGATCACAATAGATCATTGGCAAAAAGGTGACAAAAGCATTGGCAACTAATCTGGACGCCATCCCCTTACTAACCATCAACACTAGAAGTAGCTGAGGGGTGAACTAACATCCTATGTTCCGCGAACCCAGCCGGAGAACTAGCTATCCTAAAGGAAGGAAAGATGAATAACTCTCTGCCTCAGAAATAGACTGCAGAAGGTATAGCAAGCCCCCCACATTCAAAGACTACGGTGATATAGGAAAATACAATACACAGATGGATGATAGGATTAGCCAAGGTGAGGCCCCACTGACTAAATAGGAAAGGATAGGAAAGGGGCTGATGGTGGCCAGAGAAAAACCCTACAAAAACCCAAATACCTGATAGTACAAAAAGGTCCTCAGATCGCACCATCTGCACTGCGCCCTATATCAGGCACTCTTGTCAAACCAATGAACAGAAAACAGGAACAATTACAAATTCAAGAAGCAACAAACACATGGACTTATAGGAGCAAAACTCCAAACATAGCTGCAGGGAGCTTCCCAGATAAGCCACAGAGAGGGAAGATTCCTGCATGCAAATAAACTGACAATAACTACAATAATTGACAACCCAGATAAGAGCAAAAGAACAAAAACAACATAGGAAAGAATCAAGCACTTTTCTGGGGTAGATGTGGTCAGAAGCAAGATGAAAAGGCTGGTGAACTACAGGACAATGATAAATAGCTCAGACTGCCGGGAGGCCAAGATTTAAATAGGCAGAGAATTAGCAATGGAAACGCCCATTGCTCCAGCACACCTGGTCTCTGTCCAAACCATTCCTGGCCACAAGAGGGAGCCTCACAGCAGCAAAAGCATATCTGACATTCACAACAGCCAGGGTTACTAGTGGGGTACCACAAGGATCTGTATTGGGTCCCCTACTATTTAATATATTTATTAATGATCTGGTGGATGGCTTACAGAGTAAAATATCAGTATTTGCAGATGATACAAAACTATGTAAGGTAGTTAACCCAAAGTTGGACAGTTTGCAACTACAGATGGATTTGAGTAAATTGGAGAATTGTTCTGAAAAATGGCAAATGAGATTGAACACAGATAAGTGTAAGGTTATGCATATGGGAAGGAAAAACAGATGCTACAATTACTTACTAAATGGGAAACTGCTGGGGAAATCAGACATGGAAAAATACTTAGGCATCTTAGTCAATAAGAAGCTAAATTGGAGTGCCCTGTGTCAGGTAGCTGCCACCAAAGCAAATAGGCTCATGGGATGCATTACAAGAAGTCTGGGGGCACGAGATGAAAACATCATTCTCCCTCTGTACAAATCACTCGTCAGACCACACTTGGAGTATTATGTGCAATTTTGGGCGCCGGTGCTCAAGAAAGACATTATTGAACTTGAAAGGGTTCAGAGGCAGGCTACTAAAATAATAAATGGAGTGGGTGCACTACAATACCCAGAAAGATTATCAAAATTAGGTCTATTTACTCTAGAAAAGAGAAGACTTAGGGAAGACCTAATAAATATGTACAAGTATATCAGAGGGCAATACAGAGATCTCTCCCATGATCTGTTTGTACCAAGGACTGTGACAAGAACAAGGGGGCATTCTCTTCGTTTGGAGGAAAGAAAATTTCTGCACCAGCATAGAAGAGAGTTCTTCACGGTAAGAGCAGTGAGGCTCTGGAATGCTCTTCCTGAGAAAGTGGTGATGGTCAACTCACTGAATGAATTTAAGAGAGGAATGGATGTTTTTCTTGATAGCAACAGTATAGAAGATTATGAATAGCATAATATAGGTAGATAGTGACCCAGCTTAGGAGTCGGGAAATATGTTTTTTTCCCTATGAAGAAAATTGGATTCTACTCTGTGGGATTTTGCCTTCCACAGGTTCAACACTGGAGAACAGCGGCACTAAAAATAGGCTGAACTAGATGGACATAAGGTCTTCCTTCAGCCTTAGAAACTATGTTAATATGTTACTATGTAAGAATTGAAAGACTCTTGGCTGGCTACAAAAAGTATTTACAAGCTGTGATACTTTCCAAAAGGGGGGCTGCTAGGTACTAAACATGGAATGTGCCCAAACTTTTGCATAGGAACATTTTTCCTTTTTGTTAATTTTAAAATGTAAAAGAGGAAAATTATTTTTGGGGACCTAAAATGCAAAGGAAATGTGTCATCTTTACCTTTATGCCTTTTAGAGCTCATTTCATCTACAACTTGCTTAACTGTTCCCAATAGCAGTAATTTTGATAAGGGGTGCCCAAACTTTTGCATGCCACTATGCGTACACGGAGGACCACAAAGATGGTCAAAACGGAAAGTGCCACACGTGTGTTTTTTTTTAATGAATGTGTGAACAGGGCCTTAGGCAGTATTCAGTTGTATCTTTGCCCTGGGAATACAAATACAATGTGAAGAAGTGGAGTTTCTTTGAAGAAGAGAAGAAAACGAGCTATGCATTGTATTAGAGCTACAGTGTCAGACTTCTTTTATGTAATCATAGTTGGTGTAATATATTATATTAGCAAATTGACATGATTAAAATCCCAAAATAAAGTTTAATATAAGTGTTTATAAATTGACAATTAAAGAAACATTACACTAACTCCAATAAATTGCAATAATGAGCAAATACTCAACCAGCAAAAAGTGAAGATGTAAATCAAACACTCAAATTGAAAGGCAATTTATATGTTGCAGAATTAGATGGTTCTGTTTAGAGAAATCTTAAAAAATGAATGAATGTGCGAATTTATTAAATAGAAAAATGTAAGCCATGCTAGAACAGGATTTGGAGAAAGTTAATTCTGCAGGGCCAAGTTAAACTTTTATTAAAATCAATTACGGTTATGAATCTTTAGCAGAATTACAATGATAATGACTCAGTAAATCTTTCTAATAAAGTATAGTAAAACAAAGCTTGTAATAAAGCATAGCTTGCCACAGTCGTGCACACTATAAAGTAAATTAAAAGAATAAATTGTTGGTGTCAAAAACACATTTGAATGAGGAATGTTCATAGCCATGGTTGAATTGTTAAATTAGACACATTTTCCTAAGATTTTTTATGATTACCCAATTAAGTGATTTCTTACTTGAATAATCTCAAATGTAATTATTAATGTTATTTTACACTGAGTAGTTAAAAGAATTCTCTGTGGCAACGTGTGTAGGAATCTAGCTTGTTTCTTACTGTTTTGTCATGATCCCTGAGAAGTTTAATAATGGACTCGTTACGACTTTGCTAATTTGTGGTTTGGCTTTAGGAAATTAAGCTCATTAGTAACTTGTTTCTTGATGCCTAATTTTCTGGCAGGATGTTGAGTTGGCTAGACCACACAAAACTATTGCCATTTTTTGGACCGATATGATGTGGCTTATGTAATGCTGGAGTAATGCTTCTCAATTTTCAGCCCTGAATAATGTTATTCACTTAACTCAATGTTTTAAAAAAGTATTTATAAGATTCGCTTTTCCTTTGCTAATTAGGGCTTTGACTAGTCGATGTAGCATAACGGCTTTGACTAGTCATCCTTTATTCCATGTCATCACACCCCTATGATGTCATCATCAGCTCCAAGAAATATTGCTCATTTCGGCAGAATCACAGCACCTCTGAAGCAGGGTATATGCATCCTGGCTAAAGAAAGGCGCTTTGAGCATGTTTGGAAAAACAATGTCACAGTAAAAGGATGGCGAGAATAGGCATACACTCACTGTCCCCAGAACAAGGTTTACCAGGAGGGGAGTGACTAAGTGCCCAGTTTTCACCAGAGCCCCTGATGGTGAAGTTGGACTTTACTGATAATAGGCACCAGGTTACACTCCAGGGTAGTCCTTGGTTGTCTTGCTCGACCATGAGGCTGAACAGCACATAGCAAGAAGGATGGAGTGGGAACCACTGCCTATAGGTGAACCAGTGGAAGGATAACTCCTGTCACTTATCCTCAGCAACCCTAAGCTCCCTGACATTCCAAGACGGGTTCTTTCACTGGATGCGATGATTACGATCCTATCCCTATCTTATCCTAATCTTGACTCTGTGTAATGACTATGGCAGCAGGAACACAATATTACTGCACTATGATAAATACACAATGGGAAAATGACAGGGAAGGTAAAAAGAAACTGCATACACTTAACATGCAACCCAAACAACATGGGTAAAAAAGGGAATGAAAGGAAATAAATAAAAAGGGAGATAATGACTAGGAAGACACCAAACAAATTTCCAAGCAGATAACTCCAGGATCAAGTGCAAGATGATTTATTTTTCCACAACCCACACCTTCACTCCAGGCCCACTGAGCAGCAATCTATCACTGGCAGCTACTGTACTAAAGCAAAGTGGTAAGTACTTATAGCAGAGGTGAGTGGAAAAATCAGAACAGCTGAGACAACTCAAGATGACAAGCCAAGAAATGCAACCGGAACTGCTTAACCCTCTAACAGTGCCAGCATAAGGAAAGTCTGCATAGCAAACTGCAAGGCACAGAAATCCAACCAGCGCAGGCGAGCATGCAGCCACTTGCTACTACCTTGTGACCCCTGGAGTAGAGCAGACTTCTCTATGTCACGATACCCCCATGACAAAAAACTTCTGCACTTCCGATCATGCACAGCAGTGCGCCTCTCTGAAACCAGGACGCATACACCCAGCTTCAGAGGTGCAGTGATGCTTCTGAAATGAGCCAAGCGAATGCGGCAGAATTCTAGTAGCTGATGATGCCAGTTTGTGGAAATCATGTTATCAAATATCACACCCACAGGGGCTTGATAAAATGGAAAGAGGGCAAACTAGTATGGGAACTAAAACCCCATTGACCCTACAAAATCCTAATTAGCATAGGAAAAGCAGAGCTTATAAATACTTTTTAAAAACATTGAGTTAAGTGAATAATATTACACAAAGCTGGTTAGATAGGGAATTTAGTCATACAGATTTGAATTCTGCTGGGTTGGAGGGCCTGACAGGTTACCTTTAAATGGCCTAAAATCATAATAAAGAAAAATATGCTATAAAGTTATGTAACAGTAGTTGTGGGCGAGCACTGCATCTTCTACACCCTGGCACACTACATGAAAGATGGGGTCTTGGTTGGATATTTGAAACTGTATTGTGAGGGTGGTACACCCAAGAAGCCTGCATGCTGCCGTTGATGTTGGCTAGCCAGGAACAGATCTAATTAAGTCACAAAAGCAGACCACCAGTTTATACAGTTTATAAAACACAGTTTATTACTTAACATCAGTATGACAACAATTATGTACACTGGATTGTGGGCAATCATCTTCTTGAATCCTTTTTTAGCAACATAGAACGTTTTCAAATTGTTTCCTCAATGGTTCTGAGTCTTTCACATTATTCACCAATCAGCTCAACATAACAGCACAGTCCTTGAAAGTCATCCTGTCCTCCCTTTGGTTCCACATCTAATCCCTCTTGATGTGACTATGTCAATATGGTCAGACTAAGTTCGACACTTACTAATGCTTCAGGGATACCTGACCCAGACACTTAGGGGTACTTTGCACGCTGCGACATCGCTAGCCGATGCTAGTGATGCCGAGCGCGATAGTACCCGCCCCGTCGCACATGCGATATCTTGTGATAGCTGCCGTTGCAAACATTATCGCTACGGCAGCTTCACACACACTTACCTGCCCTGCGACATCGCTCTGGATGGCGACCCGCCTCTTTCCTAAGGGGGCGGGTCGTGCGGCGTCACAGCGACGTCACACGGCAGGTGGCCAATAGAAGCGGAGTGGCAGAGATGAGCGGGACGTAAACATCCCGCCCACCTCCTTCCTTCCACATAGCCGGTGGAGGCAGGTAAGGAGATGTTCCTCGCTCCTGCGGCTTCACACACAGTGATGTGTGCTGCCGCAGGAACGAGGAACAACATCGTATCTCCTTTGGTGCGACATTATGAACATGACCGATGCTACACAGATCACCGATTTACGACGCTTTTGCGATCGTTTATCGGTGCATCTAGGCTTTACACGTTGCGACGTCGTTACCGGCATTGGATGTGCGTCACTTTTGATTTGACCACGACAATATCGCAGTAGCGATGTCGCAGCATGCAAAGTACCCCTTACAGTGCCTTGCGAAATTATTTGGCTCCCTTAAATTTTTCAACCTTTTCCCACATTTCAGGCTTCAAACATAAAGATAAAAATTTTAATGTCATGGTGAAGAATCAACAACAAGTGGGACACAATTGTGAAGTTGAACGAAATTTATTGCTTGTTTTAAACTTTCTTAAAAAATAAATAACTGAAAAGTGGGGCATACAATATTATTCATGCCCTTTAGGTTAACACTTTGTAGCACCACCTTTTGCTGCAATTACAGCTGCAAGTTGCTTGGGGTATATGTCTATCAGTTTGCACATCGAGAGACTGAAATTCTTGCCCATTCTTCCTTTGCAAACAGCTCCAGCAGAGTGAGGTTGGATGAAAAACGTTTGTTAACAGCAGTTTTCAGCTCTTTCCACAGATTCTCTATTGGATTCAGGTCTGAACTTTGACTTGGCCATTCTAACACCTGGATATGTTTATTTGTGAACCATTCCATTGTAGATTTTGCTTTATGTTTGGGATGATTGTCTTGTTGGAAGACAAATCTCTGTCCTAGTCTCAGGTCATTTGCAGACTCCAACAGATTTTCTTCAAGAATGGTCCTGTATTTGGCTCTATCCATCATACCATCAATTTTAACCATTTGCCCTGTCCCTGCTGAAGAAAAACGGGCCCAAACCATGATGCTGCCACCACCATGTTTGACAGTAGGGATGGTGTGTTCAGGGCGATGAGCTGTGTTGCTTTTATGCGAAACATATTGTTTGGCATTGTGCCCAAATAGTTCAAGTTTGGTTTCATCTGACCAAAGCACCTTCTTCCACATGTTTGGTGTGTCTCCCAGGTGGCTTGTGGCAAGCTTTAAATTACACGTTTTATGGATATCTTTGAGAAATGGCTTTCTCCTTGCCACTCTTCCATAAAGGCCAAATTTGTGCAGTGTACTACTGATTGTTGTCCTATGGACAGACTCTCCCACCTCAGCTGTAGATCTCTGCAATTCATCCAGAGTGATCATGGGCATCTTGACTGCATCTCTGATCAGTCTTTTCCTTATTTGAAATGAAAGTTTGGATAAACGACCGGGTCTTGGTAGATTTGCAGTGGTATGATACTCCTTCTATTTCAATATGATCGCTTGTACAGTGCTCCTTGGAATGTTTAAAGTTTTGGAAATCTTTTTGTAACCAAATCCAGCTTTAAACTTCTCCACAACAGTATCATGGACCTACCTGTTGTGTTCCTTGGTCTTCATGATGCTATCTGCGTTTTAAACAGAACACTGAGACTATCACAGAGCAGGGGCATTTATACAGAGACTTAATTACACACAGGTGGCTTATATTTATCATCATCAGTCATTTAGGACAACATTGGATCATTCAGAGATCCTCAATGAACTTCTGGAGTGAGTTTGCTGCACTGAAAGTAAAGGGGCCGTATAATATAGCACGCCCCACTTTTCAGTTATTTATTTTTTTAAAAAGTTTAAAAAATGCAATAAATTTTGTCCAACTTCACAATTGTGTCCCACTTGTTGTTGATTCTTCACTATAACAATAAAAAAATTATCTTTATGTTTGAATACTGAAATGTGGGAAAAGGTTGAAAAATTCAAGGAAGCTGAATACTTTCGCAAGGCACTGTATCTCATCTCACATCCTTTTCTGTTTTGGCCAGTTTACTTTCAAGGAGCTGTAAGATACTCGGGCAATATTGCTGAGCATCCTATTTAAGGATTCATCTCACTTGGTCACTAGTTCTCTTGGTCAGTTCGCCAATTGCACTATGTCTGTTCACTCTGTGTTCTGGCCACTTCTCTCAGTCTCAGTTTGTTCCACAGGATCACGCTTGCTCTGGCTCCAGTCTCCTCTAGAACACCCATGTCATGCAACCTCATCAGCTAACTAGACCCTAGGTCTATTCCACGCTGAGCCGTATATGATGTTTCTAGTTCCAACAATTTAATTGTTTCTGGCCCTATCAGCATAACACATCCTATCGATATAACACAAATTCAATAGGAGAATACATTTTTCTCTGAATTTAATGTCCCTTATGTTCTTGAGTCTGTAAAATACAGAAAAAAATCTTTATACTCACCTCACTTACCTGTCCAGTCCTTCCGCTCTTCACCGTTACCCGTCAGGTCTCCGCTACATCTTCAGATCGCCAATGCTTGTGTTGAAATACCTGGGCCTCTCATGCTGGGCTGAGACTTCTGACTTTTATGGGGTCTCGGAGAGTTCTGCATATACATACAAGGTCATGGTGATGACATCATGAAGCCATTAAATTGTGCGTGCTTGCACAGAACCCTCCCTGGCCTTAATAAAGTTGGAACTTATGGCCCAGGGTGAGAAGCCCAGAAAATTAGAGAAGAGTGAGGGTGATTTAAAGATGAGGCATGGACTGAAGGTGTAACGGTGAGTAGCCAGAGAGGTGAGTGGTAAGGAGAATATCAGATTTTTTTTTACTTTTTAACATTTTGCTGAATACAATGTAAAATTGCAGCTGGACAGGTCCTGGATATGTGTTACTGAACTCTTTAGCCTAGCGATGTGAAGCTCAGTGAGAATGCAAGAGGGTTCAGTACCCTTCTTTAATTTGGCTTAATTTCCCAGCCCCACTTTTTAGCAGCACTGAGGAATAAGTGAACAGCACCTCCTCATGGGCAAAGTTTCTGTAGGTGACTGCTGTATATGTCCCGGCCCTGACCTGTTTTGGAACCACTTAGGGTCAATTTATCCCTTAAATATCGCTGTCAATCATGACAGAAGCATCTAAATTGTTAAAAGGGGTAAAAGACCCCCTTTGACACAGTAGGACCCCTGCAATCATAATCGTGAGTTTTGATGGTTGCCATGGTACCCTGAGGTCATCTGATGACCCTGCTGGAAAAAGGGTCTAACAGGCTATGTCAATGATTCACTGACAGGTTTCCAGCACTGCAGGACACAAGTTCTACAATGCATGAAACCAGTGGTAAAAATTAAAAATATTTATGTCCCACAGTGGGACTAAGTTAAATAGTAAAAAAAGCTAAATAAAATGTGTAAAAAAAAAGGTAAAAAAGAACATCACAGTAAAAAAGCACATACAAATCACTAAAAATGTAGCACTGCGTTAAAGTGGAAAAACCACCAGAAACATATGCACATATAAGGAGCATTGAGGAGGGCACCATTTCCCTTTAGGGATCACCACCAGCACAAAACATAGACATAAGACGAAATAGACAAAAATATATGCTGGACAAAGTAATATTTCAAATATATGATACTGTGTATAACATTGATCATAATATCTTTATAACTTAATTTTTTTTTTGCAGTGATTTTCGATCCCAAAAATTGATCATGGATTCCATTTATTCATGAATGGGTGTTTTTTTGATAATCTTGGCATATTTGCTTTTTTATTTGAACACACAGATTTATATATATCACATGCATCAGGTTTTTTCCAAGTATTTATTAGGTATTTACATGTGCCGCATTGATTGAATGATTAAATATAAGGCCGGGGCCACATGGGGCAGTAGTGCTATCCTCGCATGACACTCAGCTCATGCTGGCAGCACAGCAGGAGCTGAGTGTCATGCGAGTATCACTGCGACTGAGGTCCGATCATGCAATCGGACCTCAGCTGCGGGGGACGGGTCGGCACTGAGGAGGGGCGGGCCGGCATGGAGGTGGAAAGGGAGGCATTTATCTCCCTCTCTCCTCCCTAGCCAGCTATTTCCATTCTCGCACTGCACTCACAGTACACCGCTGTACTGTGAGTGCAGTGCGATCTTTCTCTCACCCCATAGACTTGAATGGGTGCGAGAGAAAGAGTCTCATATTACAAGTGCAGCATGCTGCGATTGTATTCTCAGTCCGATTGGGGCCGAGAAAATAATCGCTCATATGTGCTAACATATAGTTTACTATCGGTCCAAGTGGAATGCCATCGCACTCCACTCGGTCCGATTTTCATGCCGTGTGTCTTAGGACTAATAATTGAAATGGTGTAGCTCAAAATATATTTTTGTCTTCACATTGAAATTTATAAGCTTTGAAAAATTGGAATTTTATGGTAACAGTGGAAGAGATTTACTACGGAGAAAGGACTTTGCCCATAAACACCTGAAATCATCTGATCAGGAAGAGAAAAAAAAAGCCGGATATGAAATCAGAGCCATTTGCATTTCAGAGAAGCTCATTTTTGGACTTTCTTATATATAACACTAATGGTGTCATTTTTTTGTATCTTGATTAAGGCTTGTAAGTTAGCTGAAACACGTTGATCTGTATCTTGCCACACACCCTGGAGTGTTTTTAGAGTTTTTCTGATGCATTCTGATGCATATGCAATGGATATTTTAAGATTGAAGAAATAAAATGCAAAATTCTATTTATTCCAGGTGGACTTCCTTCCCTCGCTGAATCATCTATGGTTTTTTTCTTTTCTACATGGTTTCCAAGTGATATCCGTGCCAGGATAGGAAGCAAGAACGTAATGAAGGGGTTACAAAGGAGAGCTAACATGACTTTGTCTTTTTGGAAATAAAAATCTGCAACTCGACATGCAAAAACTAAGTCCTCATACAGGTCTGTTTGACAAAAATTGAAAAAGTTACAGTTCTCAGAATATGGCGGCATAAAAATTATTTTGATGATGATGAGACTCAGATATGATATGTCACAGACCACACTAGAAAGAACTGTTATAACCCGAAAACCAACCACGTTACTGGATGAGACAAGTGACACAAGTTCTGAATATATAAATAAATTTATTAATCACAAATATTATCAAAAATTAGATACAACAAAGGTGCTTCAAATATAAGTATAACATTAGGGACCAGTGGACTTATACTAATGGACAAAAAACAGCAGCTGCATCATAATAAATGTTCTCAAAATTACAGCACTGCAAAATAAGTACTAATGCCGAATCTCGAGCCCAGACCAAATACAGGATGCAAATATGGCAATGTTAGGTACAAAATGATCAAGAATAGTCATGCAAGGATGCACAGTATGATTTAGTATACACAGGTATAAACAAATCAATAATATATAAGCCTCAGAGCATGGAGGGACTAAAAGGGAAGGTGGTGAACCCCAAGAAATTATGATGGTATAAAAGTAAACTAGCCAAGGGCTCAAAAATACCAGTTGCCACCTAAATACCACAAAGTCCACATGTACCGATACTCAAAGGTGCTACAATAATGGCTGATATTAAATACCTGGAATGTGTGTTGTCCAGAGCTAAGTCCATGCACACAGAAACCCCGACACGTGTTTCGCCCTTAAGCGTCATGATCAAAAATAGTCATGCAAGTATGTACAGTATGATTTAGTATACACAGGTATAAACAAATCAATAATATATAAGCCTCAGAGCATGGAGGGACTAAAAGGGAAAGTGGTGAACCCCAAGAAATTATGATGATATTAAGCGTCTCATAGACACCTCCCATTACTAATCTAAGGCTTAGTGGCAGCTGGTAGCTGATATGAACCAGAGCAATCGGGAAGAGCCAGGTAAAGTACTGGTATTGTTGCATCTAATGGATGCGGCAATCCTGGGCAGCTGCAAGCTGCTATTATTAGACTGGGGGCCCATTAAGCATGTGTCTCCCCAGCCCCCACCTGTCGGGCTTTATCTTGGCTGGGTATTAAACTTGGAGGGAATGCATGCCATTTTTTAAAATTATTTATTTATTTAAAAAAAAAAAAAAAAGCCGCATGTGGTTCCTCTTATTTTGATACACAGCCAAGATTAGTGCATGGCTGGGGCTGGAGCCTGTACCTGTATGCTTTATCTGTGCTGGGCATCACAATATGAGGGAATCCTATGCCAAATTTTTATTTATTTATTTTTACAGCATGATAGACGCACATAGCATCTGTGATTGGAAGCAGTCAGCTGTCATGCTGCGACTGAGGGTGGGGGAGCATCTTACTACAACCAATCACAAATTCCGGTGGGTGGGTGAAGCAGTGAATATGTATAAGGCTAATCAGTGGCCCCAGAAGCAGAATGAGCTGTCATGGGAGCAGTTACAGCTGCGACGGAAACTGTTAAGTATAAAGTGCTTTCTCCTATGCTTTTTTACCATCATTTTTAGCGCCGGATTCTAGTCACCATAGACTTATATGGGGACTGGCAACTGGCCAGATACCAGGGATTAATCCCGGGCCAGAATCAGGGTTTTTTTAAACCCAGTTAGACCCACGACCCTGGGTACCTACAATTCCGCTCATCACTAGTAAAAAGCGCAGAGAAAAACACAAAAGAATTGACATGCTGCAGTTTTGTAGTCATTACAAAAGTGCAGCCATAAAAAAACCAATGTGCACACAGAAAAACTGAAATTGAATAGACTTTGCTGGGGAAGGAAGTAAATGCAGTTTTGTGCCACAAACTGCACCCAAAAACGGGGCAAAAACGCAACATGCACATGAGGCCTTACACATACCATTTTTCCCAGTGGATCATGCTGTAGTCAGATTCTCTTCTGGCCCTCTAAGGCTACATGCGCACGCTGCTTTTTTTCCTGCTTTGTTGCTGCTCTTTTGGCTGCAGTTTTGTCAGCTGAACTTTCTGACATCTGACTTCCCAGCAAAGTCTATGAGAAGTCAGATTTGCTGTGCGCACATTGCAGTTTATTTGTCAGCGTTTTTTTTGTCAAAAGTTTGTGACAAAAAAAATGCAGCATGTTGATTCTTGCTGTGTTTTTGTCAACATTTGTCACCCATTGAAATCAATGAGGGAATCAAAAACGCAGGAAAAGTGCATGCTAATCAAAAGTGGTGCATTTTACCTGCCTTTTACCTGCGTTTTTGGTACCAAAAACGCAGGTGATTTGTCAGGAAGTGAGGTCAGGCAAGTGGTCCCGTCCCGTCCTCCACGTGTTCCCCGAAGTACCGCTGTCCCCAGGGGAGATGATGTGGAGGACAGGACTATCAGCAGCGGTAGCGAGAGGGGGATGGGCACTGGCAGCTGAAAACATTGATTTTTCCCTCTCGCTGCTGCCGCCGCTGATAGTCCCGTCCTCCACGTGTTCCCCGAAGTACCACTGTCCCCAGCGTGCACACACAGGGGAGATGATGTGGAGGACGGGACTATCAGCAGCGGCGGCAGCGAGAGGGAAAAATCAATGTTTTCAGCTGCCAACATCCATCCCCCTCTCGCTGCCGCCGCCGCTGATAGTCCCGTCCTCCACGTGTTCCCCGAAGTACCGCTGTCCCCAGCCTGCACGCACAGGGGAGATGATGGACCCCTCTCACTGCCACCGCCGCCGCCGCTGAAAGTCCCGTCCTCCACGCTCCTGTCAGCTCCACGCTCCTGTCAGCTCCACGCTCCTGTCAGCTCCACGCAGTAGTGCAATCAGCTGAGCTGTCACTGAGGTTACTCGCGGCCACCGCTGGATTAAGCGGTGGCCGCGGGTAACCTCGGTGACAGCTCAGCTGATCGAGTGGCTGTCTTCATTAGCTGCATGGAGGTGACCGGAGCGGCGGTGTCTGCTGCTTCTCCGGTCACCTGCATGCAGCAGAGCTGGATGCGACGCTGGAGCATGCTGGATTACGCCGGACATGGAGGGCTTTGTCCGGGTTAATAAATTGGTAATGAGGGAATGTGTTTGTGTTTTTTATTTCTAATAAAGGATTTTTCGTGTGTGTGTGTTTATTTACTGTAATTTACAGATTAATCATGGAGGGTGTCTCATAGACGCCTGACATGATTAATCTAGGACTTATTGGCAGCTATGGGCTGCCAATAACTCCTTATTACCCCGATTTGCCAAAGCACCAGGGCAAATCGGGAAGAGCCGGGTACTGTCCCAGAACAGTCGCATCTAATGTATGCGGCCATTCTGGGCGGCTGCTGACTGATATTGTTAGGCTGGGGGGCTTCCCATAACGTGGAGCTCCCCATCCTGAGAATACCAGCCTTCAGCCGTATGGCTTTATCTGGCTGGCATTAAAATTGGGGGGGGGACTGCACGCCAGTTTTTTTTAATTATTTATTTATTTCTAATTTTTTTTTTTCAATTCAACAAGCTTTATGGGCTTGTTTGAACTGAAAAATACATGAAACAATTGTTGACAAAACTGCAGCCAAAAACGCACCAATAAAGCAGCAACAACGCACCAAAAAAGCACCTACATTTTTTGTGACATTTCCAGGCTCTCTCTGACAAGGTGCAGTTTTGGCTGCAGTTTTGGCTGCAGTTTTGGCTGCAGTTTGTGAACACGAAAAAGAAGCAGCGTGCGCATGTAGCCTAATTAAAATTAATCACTATTCACTGCTTTCCCCACCCACCCTCTGTGCGAATGTCTGTCATTCATTGATTGGTTGCAGACTGCTATACACGCCCCCATCCTGTGTCTCCATCTGTAATTGATTGAAGTCTGTTTGCTGTATGATAGTGTAAAAATAAATTAATAATGAAAAAAAAATTATGTAGGCTCCCACCATATTTTGATAGCCAGCATTGGTAAAACAACTGCAGGCTGCAGCCCCCACCTGAGATTAACCGTGGCTAGATATCAAAATAGAGGAGATAAAAAGACGTAAGGTCCCCCCCAGTTTTGATATTCAACCACGGTAAAGCAGACAGATAGGGGCTGTTGTTATTAGCATAGGAGAAGCATGGATAATGCCTCCCACAGCATAAAACACCAGCCCGCAGCTGGCCATCATTGTTGCATCTATTAGATGCAAAAAATGCTTGTGCTTTACCCGGCTCATCCCAATTGTCGTGGTCTGGTGGCAGTTGGGATAATATAAGGAGTTAATGAAAGCTGATTTGTTAAAAAATGACAGCTGCCATCAAGACCTAGATTAGTAATGAGAGGCGTCTATGAGACCCCTTTATTTCTAATTCAGTAAGTGAAAAGAAATAAAACATAAGCACAGAAAATATCCTTTATTTAAAATAAAATACATACGCCCTTTTTCACCCCTTCATTAACCCCCAAAACACACTTGAAGATGCAACATAATCCATATAAAGTCCCACAGTGATCCTGGCTCTGCTACATACTGAAGTCGCAGTGAGTGGGAAGATTAGAAAACGTGACCACTTGCTGCGGCATCAGGCAAACATTGAGTAATCCACAGCTGTGAGCGGTTCTGTCACTGAGTTTACCAGCAGTCAGAGCTGGAGGTTTCCACGCTCCACCACCAGTGACACCAGGTAAATGCACTTCAGATGACATCATTGAACTCAGTGACCTCACTTTAGGTGAACTCATTGATTTAAATTAGACCTGCATCTCCTCGCAGAAAATCACATTTTTTTGCCAAGAGATGAAGATTTGGTGCTGGAATTTATATACCAAATTCCTGCACCAAATCTGCATCTTCTGGCAAAAACACATCTAAATGCTATATAGTATCGATTAATTTTTTTGAGTGGTTCTTTTGCCAGGAGATGCAGATTTGGGTCAGGAATTTGGTGTATACAGTTCAACACCAAATATGCATTTCCAGGTAGAAAACCGCACAAAACCCTCTGTTTTGAAACTATTTTGGTGCAGTTTTCTGACAGGAGATGCAAATTTGTTGCAGAAATCTTGGGCAGATATTTCTGCACCAAATCTGTATCTCCTGACAGAAAACCATACAAAAATGGCGTCAAAATCTTGTTTTTTGCTGTATTCTCCAGAAAAGATCAAATCTTCACAGGTGATTTAAATATAAAAGAAATTCAAAAAGGAAAAAACCTACAATTAAAAACAATTAAAATGTATAAAGATAAATGATAAAAGAGATAAATGTATAGTGATATGGGCCTGACTTGCCCAACAAAAGGGTACAATATTTAAGTTAAGATTCTTCTCATAGCCATGAAGCCTTTACGCATGCCCAAACCAACTTAATATTGCGTATTTTGCGGAATCAATTTTACATAAATAATTTGCAGAAATTTAAGCATTATTTTCTGCCCAAAAAATCAACATGCTCTTCCAATAATAAGCATTTATCCTTCAGCTACAGACTAGAAGTCTCTGTGCTATATCACGGATTTTCAAAACATTCTTCACAGTTAACAGTGAAATTTGCAATTCCGTATAATAGATACCAATTAAAAATAGAATAAGCAATATTGACAACTCTTAATAGCTCTATTGAATATTTTAGTGATGAGCAAGTGTGCTCACCACTGCTCGTTACTCTATGGAGCATCGGGTTGCTCAGGTATGCTCATTACTCAGCGAAGTATTGCAGTTGCTCTCACGCCACACACAAGTCCTTGCCCAGCATGTTGTGCGACTGTTAGACAGCCAATCAACATGGGACAATTGCCTGCGATATGTGGTAATGCCATAGCCATGTTGGCTACTGGCATTACTATGATTGGCCGATGCACCATGTCATTGTGTCTTATATAGAACCCAGTGATGTGTTGCTTAACACATTATCCTCTGGTAGCATTTCAGGGATAATTTTTGTAGGAGGGAGCTTAATTTAGAGCAAGCATATAGGAAGTATGCAATTTCTATGCAGTAATCAAAGTCCTGTTCAGGGCTACATACTGTCCTTTGTCTTGTAAAACCACTGGTACCTGCATTCAGTGTAGGGAGAGCTGGTGGAGGGGGCATAGTTTTAAATTAGAGTCACATAGGCAGGGTTTATAGCTTTACAGTGGATGTGCTGCTGATGGTGAATGCCTAGATTGTGATCCAGGGTAAACAGGCCTACTGCTGGAGCACAAGAAATATGATCATCCAAACGACCAAGCTTCTTGTCCCTTTTTTTTAAGGGGGGGGGGGGATGTAAGACACCACTCTTGAATAGAGTTGAGCGCGGTTCGCGGTTCGAGGTTCTCCAGTTCGCGGCTCGAGTGATTTTGGGGGCTGTTCTAGATAGAACTAGAACTCGAGCTTTTTGCTAAAGCTCGATAGTTCTAGATACGTTCGAGAATGGTTCTAGCAGCAAAAAGACCAGCTAATTACTAGCTGGCTTTCCGCTGTAATAGTGTAAGTCACTCTGTGACTCACACTATTATGAAATTTCAGTGTATAGTGTGCGGGAACAGCGCATTCAGATCACTGCTGTATGTATAATGGCGATCGCCATTTTTTTTTTTTTCCTTGTCTTCCCTCCCTAAGTGCACGCGTGTAGTGGGGCGGGCCAGCATGTCAGCCAATCCCAGACACACACACAGCTAAGTGTACTTTTAGCCAGAGAAGCAACGGCATGTGTGATAGGATGTCCATGTCACATGTCCCTGCATTATAAAAACGGACATTTTCCTCCAGCACGACATTATCTGCCTTCTGCGTCCTTGGTGTCAGTCACCGCTGGCGCAGCGCCTATCTCCGATACTGCTGTGTACGCTCTATACACAGCGCTGTACAGAATAGGGATAGAACTTTCTATCAGTCCTGTTAAGGGCTCATACCGGCAGGGTCAGAGCCATAGGTGACAGGTCCGTGAAAACAGAGTTTAACAGCTACACAAGATGACAGCGTCTGTGTATCTAAGGTCAGGGATTTCCTCACTGCATTTCCCCATTAGGAGGGATAGAAAGGCAGGCTTCCTTTCCTTTACCCAGAGACCCACAACCCTGCCACTGTACCCTCCTGCCCTTTGCACACTCAAACTCATTGTTTCTAAGCCATTATACTAGCAAACACTGAGTGAACTTAGTGGCATCCTAAACGTGGCTGTTGGACTTCTGTATTGTCCCACTAGTGCAAAGATATTTGCAGCACGTCTGCCTGCATTGCACACTCAAACTCATTGTTACTAAGCCATTATACTAGCAAACACTGAGTGAACTTAGTGGCATCCTAAACGTGGCTATTGGACTTTGTATTGTCCCACTAGTGCAAAGATATTTGCAGCACGTCTGCCTGCATTGCACACTCAAACTCATTGTTACTAAGCCATTATACTAGCAAACACTGAGGAAACTTAGTGCCATCCTAAACGTGGCTGTTGTACTCCATTAGTGCCCCACTGGTGCAAATCTATGTGCAGCACCTCTGCATGACACCCTCATGCACATTTTGCTACGCTAATTTTATAGCAAACCCAGGGAATTCCTTGCTGCATTTGATCATTCGGAGGGATAGAAAGTAAGGCTTCCTTTACTGTCCTGGTACCCACAGAATATGGCCACTGTACCCACCTGTCCACTTTTGCCATGCTATTTAATTTGCCCAAAGAGCTGACTCTTTTTCTGCCTTCCTAAAATTGTCTGTAATACTAAGTTAGTGTTCCTTTGCTGCCAAGCAAGGTACAACACATGTGCATTCTACACTCCTTTCCATTTCTGGAATGCAATTATTAAATGCAGGTAGTCCAGCCAATCTGTGACGAAGGTGCAGGTGTGGATATAATGTAGCCTGCATCCAATGTTGGTTTTCTCGATGTCTGACAGCTCAACAATACCATCTCTTTCCACTTCCAAAACAAGTGATGGCCTGCCAATCACACTCCCTGTTGCGTGTAAAGGGGTGGAAGTTCAGTGTGAAAAACCATGTGAGACTGCTGTCCCCACAGTCACTGAGGATGAAGAGCACGCAGATGCACTTGATGGGGCAGGTGGTGGTTGCACAGGCACGCTAGGCCGCATTGTAGCACAGTGAAATTCACATTGCGGCTTATGCTTCATTTTAAGTCGTGTACAGGGTGGGCTCCCCAGTATGCAGCAAAACCAGGCAACAGGAAAAGGACTCTAGGCAGTTGGGTTGATAAATGATTGTTTAACTTTACCAAAACAAACAATAAGGACCATGCATACAATTTAAATAATTGAACAATCTATTCTGTTGCCTACTACCTGCTAATCCCTCTGCGTAGCAGTAATTGTGTGTTTGTGCGTGTGTGTATGTGTGTGTGTGTGCGAACACGACTTACCAGTGGCGCATCACAAGAGTGTCGCGGGCGGGTAGGAGGGTGTCAGCACTGGGCTCACCCCTCTGCTCGGGTCCGGCTGCTGCTGCTCAGTGGTGGCTCGAGCTGTGGGCCGGATCCCAGGGGTTCTCGAGCGGCGCTCCTCGCCCGTGAGTGAAAGGGGATTGGGTTTTGGGATATAGTCTACTGTCCGTGACGCCACCCACGGTTGTGGTGATTTGTTAGCACCACAGCTGCTCGGTGTGGGGATCCCGGGAGTGATGGTGTGAAGCAGCAAGTTGTTGTGTTGCCCCTCCGTGGGTAGGGGTTGGTGATCCCGGGGCCCAGTGATGAGGTGGGAGATGCAGGGCTTGGTGGGCGCAGGGACGCGGGGGCAGCGCTGTGCCTTGCGGCACTGTGGTACTCACTCAGCCTGAGACGATGACACAGTTCTCGGTAAAACACACGGCTGGAAAGACGGTTCCCACGGACGGCTGCACTTGCTTTCCCCAGAAGGTGACGGTGACGGTCCCTCTGTCCTGCACCTATGTTGTTGATGGTTGCGATGGGTTCCCACCGGTAACCCGCTCCCCGGCTTCAAGCTGGACCGGAGGAGCTCTACTCTTTGCCCGCAAGCGCTGGCCCTCAGAAACTGGTGCCCTGGCGGTGGCGGTGTCTCTGCTTTAATGGTTGGGCTGTTGCCTTCAATCGGGACTTGGTTGTTGGGAGACAGACATCCCCTTCACTGACGGATTTGGCAAATTATGGCGACTCCTAGCCTTGCCGGGGTCCGAGAGGCCCCTGCCCTGGTGCTGACTGTTCTTTGTACACTGCTCCAGACCGCCGGGTCACCACCCGTCCGCGGTCCTTCCAGGAACCTCCAAGCAATCACCCCTCCAGACAGTCACCGCCGTCTGCTGACCTTGCTGTCTCAGTCCGGGGCACACACCCGGACCAGCTTCAGGCTTTCTTACTGTCACTTTTACTCCAGTTTTCTCCTTTG